>NC_092743.1:114471878-114827668 GCF_047496795.1 Chiloscyllium punctatum | reverse complement strand
AGAAGGAAAATTGCTGATCCAGGTTAGAAAAATGATCTGCAGGTGAATATCTCATTCAGGCTTAACAGAAATAATACCTAGCAACAGTGCAGTGTGTTAGTTTGCACACTTGTAGACAGCATTATGCTGTTTCAGTGCAATTTCAAATTTAGTCAGCACCAATACAGCTTTGGCACTGCAGTTACGTAGTAACTTAATTAAGTTGGTATAGTTGTACAATCTGTGCAGCATATGTTTTGCTGAAACTATCAACTTACAATGATTCAACCATGGATAATTCTGTATTAATAGTACAGATAGTTCTTTTATCTTAGTGAAATTTGTAGGCGATTCCTCGCAGCAAAATTAAACAATTGTGAAGTAAATAATCTAACTACTTACTTTTTGTTATTGAGCACCATGCTTTATAATCAGCAAGGGCAAAGTTGAGAAACAGTGAGATGAAACAGCTGTCAGAAATGTAATTTTAGTGTTAGCAATGTGGGAATTACAGTTTTCTTTATAAATTCCAGTCATAAAGGATTTGTTGCACTGTGATTGTTGGATAGGATGTAATGATTAATGGCAGTTTGTTTTATTTAGTTAATTTGTGTACCCAGAGTAAATGCAGGGTCTAATAGAGAAGCTGGTACCAGTAGAGAAGCAATGGTAGACACTTTTAAGGCCCTCCCTCCCTCCCTCCCTCCCTCCCTCCCTCTCTTCCCCTCTCTCTCCCCCTCTCTCTCTCTCTTCCCCCTCTCTCTCTTCCCCCTCTCTCTCTCTCTTCCCCCTCTCTCTCTTCCCCCTCTCTCTCTTCCCCCTCTCTCTCTTCCCCCTCTCTCTCTTCCCCCTCTCTCTCTTCCCCCTCTCTCTCTTCCCCCTCTCTCTCTTCCCCCTCTCTCTATCTCCCTCTCTCTATCTCCCTCTCTCTATCTCCCTCTCTCTATCTCCCTCTCTCTATCTCCCTCTCTCTATCTCCCTCTCTCTATCTCCCTCTCTCTATCTCCCTCTCTCTATCTCCCTCTCTCTATCTCCCTCTCTCTATCTCCCTCTCTCTATCTCCCTCTCTCTATCTCCCTCTCTCTATCTCCCTCTCTCTATCTCCCTCTCTCTATCTCCCTCTCTCTATCTCCCTCTCTCTATCTCCCTCTCTCTATCTCCCTCTCTCTATCTCCCTCTCTCTATCTCCCTCTCTCTATCTCCCTCTCTCTATCTCCCTCTCTCTATCTCCCTCTCTCTATCTCCCTCTCTCTATCTCCCTCTCTCTATCTCCCTCTCTCTATCTCCCTCTCTCTATCTCCCTCTCTCTATCTCCCTCTCTCTATCTCCCTCTCTCTATCTCCCTCTCTCTATCTCCCTCTCTCTATCTCCCTCTCTCTATCTCCCTCTCTCTATCTCCCTCTCTCTATCTCCCTCTCTCTATCTCCCTCTCTCTATCTCCCTCTCTCTATCTCCCTCTCTCTATCTCCCTCTCTCTATCTCCCTCTCTCTATCTCCCTCTCTCTATCTCCCTCTCTCTCTCTCTCCCTCTCTCTCTCTCTCTCTCTCTCTCTCTCTCTCTCTCTCTCTCTCTCTCTCTCTCTCTCTCTCTCTCTCTCTCTCTCTCTCTCTCTCCCTCTCTCTCTCTCTCCCTCTCTCTCTCTCCCTCTCTCTCTCTCCCTCTCTCCCTCTCCCTCTCTTCCCCCTCTCCCTCTCTTCCCCCTCTCCCTCTCTCTTCCCCCTCTCTCCCTCTCTTCTTCCCCCTCTCTCCCTCTCTCTTCCCCCTCTCTCTCTCCCTCTCTCTTCCCCCTCTCTCTCTCCCTCTCTCTTCCCCCTCTCTCTCTTCCCCCTCTCTCTCTCTCTCTTCCCCCTCTCTCCCTCTCTCTCTCCCCCTCTCTCTCTCCCTCTCTCTTCCCCCTCTCTCTCTCCCTCTCTCTTCCCCCCTCTCTCTCTCCCTCTCTCTTCCCCCTCTCTCTCTCCCTCTCTCTTCCCCTCTCTCTCTCTCTCTCTCTTCCCCCTCTCTCTCTCTCTCTCTCTCTCTCTCTCTCTCTCTTCCCCCTCTCTCTCTCTCTCAAATTGTTCCATTTAAGAAAGAAAGACTTAAACTGCACAAAGGATGTCCCATCTATGGCAAGTTAAGGAGGTTACATTTGTCTCAAACCGAAAAAAACATTATGCAATATTACAAAGATTAGCAGCAGTGCCAAAGATTTGGAGAAGATATGAAACCAGTGAGGAATTGCCAAAATAAAGAAACTGAAATTGGAATATGAGAGGAAACTAGCAAGAGATTTACAAAGATGTTGCCAGGGTTGGAGGATTTGACCTACAGGGAGAGGCTGAACAGGCTGGGGCTGTTTTCCCGGGAGTGTCGGAGGCTGAGACCTTATAGAGGTTTACAAAATTATGAGGGGCATGGATAGGATAAAAAGGCAGTCTTTTCCCTGGGGTGGATGAGTCCAGAAACAGAGGGCATAGGCTTAGGGTGAGAGGGGAAAGATATAAAAGAGACCTAAGGGGCAACTTTTTCATGCAGAGGGTGGTATGTGTATGGAATGAGTTGCCAGAGGAAGTGGTGGGGGCTGGTACAACTGCAGCATTTAAGAGGCATTTGGTTGGGTATATGAATAGGAAGGGTTTGGAGGGATATGGGCCGGGTGCTGGCAGGTGGGACTAGATTGGGTTGGGATATCTGGTTTGCATGTATGGGTTGGACCAACGGTCTGTTTCCATGCTGTACGTCTGTATGACTCTAAATGAGAACAGTCACACTTCCATTTTATTGAAGTTTTAAAAATGAAGTTTGGAAGCAGTTGTGCCTTTACAAGATGAGACTGGTAAATGAACAATTGTCTGTCCGTCTGTCTGTCTTGTATATGGTGGTGTGTGTCATTGGCTGGACAGTATTTGTTATCCATCCTGAGTAGCATTTGAACTGACCTGGCTCTCAAGGCCATTTCGGAAGGAAATTAAGTAGTCTGAAATCACGTGACGGCATTCCCTAAAGGCTATTAGCGAACCAGATCAGATTCAATGACAATCGACAATGGTTACAATCAAACCTGCCTTTAATTCTTGATTTTAATTAGTTAAATGTCACCATCTTCCAAACTCATGTTCCCACAATATTAGCCTGGATATTGGATTACTAGCTCAGTGAACTTCTCATTGTGTCACCGCATCCTCTGACATGGAGGTGGCAGAGGCTTTGAATAAGTTTTGAATCTGTATACACAATAGAAGACATAGGCAGCACACCAAGAATATTTGAAATACATGTAGAAAATCAAAAGACATGTGAGGGATGAACTTAAAGGTCACTCGTGGAAAACATACCAGAAAAACTAATGAGAATAAAGGCTGGCAAGTTCCCTGGACTTAATGGCCTGCATTCTAAATTTTAACCCTAATTTGCTTTAAAAATGATTCAGGTTAGTGATAGCGGTTGCATCAATATTGATATTTTCAATTAACCTGTTCCAATGTGTTTAGACACACCCTTTGAGGTGGGAATTGAACCAGGGTCTACTAGGTTTATACTATCACTGCATCACAGAAGTATAAGCTGAAAGCCTCCAAAGTTAACTAGGTTCTGGAAAAGTTCCAGTGAAGCAAGCTATGTGGCACCTCTATTCAATAAAATAGAATGGTGCAAAACATGTTACAATAGACCTGTTTGCCTAATACTAGTAGCCCAATATATTCTAAGAGTGTGAGAAATAATTATTAAGGACATAGAATATTTAGAAAATAATTCAGGTTACATTTCACTGTCTTTGCTTTTGAAAAGGAAATGATGTTTGACAAATTTATTAAGTGTTCCTTTGAGGGTATAACAAGGTAGATAAAAGGGAAACAGTAGAGGTCATGTATATTTACATTTACAAAAGGCATTTGATCAGGTACCATATAAAAGATTACTGCACAACTAGAGCCATGGCCTTGAGGATATTAGAATGGATCAAAGATTGGCAAATGGAAAGGAAACCATCGTGATAAATGGGTCATTTTCTGTTTGACACCTATAATTGGTATGTCTTCGGGATTGCTGTTAGGTGTACAACTGTTTGCAAGTTACATTAATAACTTGCATGAAGTGGCAGATTGCATTGTTTCCAAATATGCTGCTAATGTAAAGATAAATAGGAAAGCAAGTTATGGGCAGGATACAAAATTTATAAAGGGTTTATAGATGGTTAAGTGACTGAAAGGAAAAAGAAAATGCCAGATGAAGTATAATGTGGGAAAATATTTGGTAGAAAGTGTAGAAAAGTTGAATAGTGTTTGAATTTGTCAGAGACTGCAAAAAATTGCCATACAGAGGGATCAAGGTAGACTTGGTCTTGTAAAAATTAGCATGCACACACAGCAACTACTTCTGAACTCAATTTGATTTTTAGCCTTTATTCCAAGGGAGGTGGAATATATTAAGTCAGAAAGCCTTACCTGTGGCAGCACATGACGTGGTGAACCTGCTGTACAGCATACAGTTTTTTTTATATACTTAAGATACATACACTTAAGAATTGGAAACAGTTGAGAAGGTTCACCAAGCTGTATTCTGGAATATATGCATTATCTGCTGAAGAAAGGTTGGGCTCATATTCATTGGGGTTAAGAAATGTGAGCAGTGACTTTATCGAAATATACAATGTTTCAGAGGAGGCTTGACAGAGTAGATACTGAAAGAATGTTTTCCCCATGTAATGGAGCCTAAAAGTAGGGGATGTAGTTTAATAATGAGGAATCTTTGAATTAAGACAAGGAGGAATAACTTCTGAGGATTTGGCATGTTCTTCCAAGACAGAAGTGTATATTGAGCATATTCAATCCTGAGCCGTAGAGGTTTGATTGACAAGTGAGCAAAATGTTATAGAAGACTGGCTGAATAGTGGAATTAAGCCCACAAGCAGATCAGCCACAATGTTTATTGAATAGTGAGCAGATCTGATGGGCTACTTCTGCTCCACAAGTGATATCTCTTCCTGAAATGTTTTTAAAACAAATTTTATTTCTGCCATGATTGTATTCAATGGTGTAGTATCCAGAAGACCTAAAAGTTCACAACCCAATGAGTAAAGGAAGTTCTTCCTGTGAAATCCTAAACATTTGATCCCTTTTTCCTATGACTGTGGCCCTGTCTTCTGGATTCGAGTCAGATCTACGACACAGAAAAATGCCTATTGATTCTGTGCCAATCAAAAGCAACCACCTAACTATTCTAACCCCATTTTCTGGCACTTACTCAATAGCCTTATATGCTTTGGCATTGCAAATACGCATCTTAATATTTCTTAACCATGTGAGGGTTTCTGCCCCTGCCACCAATGCAGGCAGTGAGTTGCAGATTCCCACCACCTCTGAATTTCTAAAAAAAGGTTTTCCTTGCATTTCTTCTAAACTTTCTGCACCTTCCCTTGAAACTATGCCCCTGGTCTTTAATCTCTCCATTGACGGGAAAAGGTCTTCTCTATATGTGCCCCTCATAATTTTATACATCTCAGTTGTGTCCCTTCACAATTCCTCTGCTGTCAGGAAAACAATCCTAATCTATCTAATCTCTCTACATAACTGAAATTCTCCATTCCAGGCAACATCAGGGTAAATGTCCTCTGCTCTCTGTCCAGTGCTATCCATATCCTCCCCCAAAATATGGATTTCAGAACTGCACACATTACTCAAGTTGTGGCCTAATCAACCTTTTATGTAGCTCCAGCGTAACTTCACTATTTTTAAACTCTCTTCCTCAACTGATTAGATTAGATTCCCTACAGTGTGGAAACAGGCCCTTTGGCCCTACAAGTCCACATTGACCCTCCGAGCAACCCACCCAGACCGATTCCTCTAAAAATGCACCTAACACTACGGGCAACTTAGAATGGCCAGTTCATCTGAACTGCACATCTTGGACTGTGGGAGGAAACCAGAGTACCTGGAGAATGTGCAAACTCCACACAGTTGCCCTAGGTGGGAATTGAACCCGGGTCCCTGGCGTTGTGAGGCAGCAGTGCTAACCACTGAGCCACCATGCCGTCCCCATAAAGCCAAGTATCCTATATGCTGCTTTAACTACTTTTATCCACATACCCTGATACATTAAGGGACCAGAATACAAGCACACTGAAGGCCCCCCAGTTTCTCAGTGCTTCCCAGGATCCTATCATTCATTATGTATTCCCATGCCTTTTTTGTCTTGCCCAGGTCACCTCTCATTTTTGTCCTTATGACACACTTATCCATACTGAATTCAGTTTACCACTGATTAGCCTGTCTATAACCTCCTGTAAGGCTTTCCTCCTTTGATATTTACCACAGACATGCACACAAATTTTTATACCATCTGGAAATTTAGTGATCAATTCTGCTACATTCAAGTCCAAATCATTTATATGAACTGCAAGCAAAAAGGCACTCCAGTACTGTGTGTTGGATCCCAGTGGATATGGACTTCAAGTTGGAAGAATGCCCCTTAACCATCACCCTAGGCTATTTGCCACTCAGCCAAGATTGTGGATCCAATTTGCCAAATTTCTTTGAATTCCATAGGCTTTATCAGTCTCCCACAGCCAACAATGTACGTATGAAGTAAAACTCCTTGAGAACCTTGTAGGTTTCAATGAGATGGTCACTCATTCATCAAAGCTCCAGAGAGTCTCCTCATAGTTCAACGTCAGCCCAACCCTACCCACCTCGCCAAATACCTGGCACCAATCCAGTGAACCTTTGTGCCATCCCAAAGGCCTTGCATCCTCTGGAAACAAGGTTCAATGTGGCATCTGCCACCTTAATTGCCTGCTGTGCATTACATGCTAGTTTTGCATTACTTTTTACTAGTGCACCCAAGACCCTTTGAGCATCAACATTTTATAAGTTTTCACCTTTCAGAAGAAAGCATTCTGCCGCCTTGTTAATTCTTACTATCAGAGTGAACAATCTCATGCTTCCCCATATTCCCCATATTATACTCCATTTTGTTATCTACTCAGCTAATCTTTCTGTATATCTTTGTAGCTATTTTGTGTTCTTCACTGCCTGCATCCCCATTCAGCTTTGTATTATCAGCAATCCTAGATATGTTATTTGCGGTCTGTTTGTTTAACCCTTAATTTAGCTTTTAAATAGCTGAGGCTTCAGCACTTGTCCTTGTGGCACTCCACTGATCACAGCTTGCTAAAGTGAAAATGCCCTGCTTGTCCCTACTTTTTGCTTCCTGCCTATAAACCTGTCCTCAATCCATGCCAATACATTACTCCCCATTCCACCAGTGCTACTCTACTAATTATATCCTCAAAAGATCTAATTTGTTGCATACTATTTTATGAAGTATGAAAATGTGTTCATTTGGTCTGATCATACTTTTTTTTAATGTAGTAAGACTTTCTTATCAATAGATTTCAGCTTTTGCCTGACAATTGATGTTGTTCCTGGTTTTCTCCCTTTCTCCTTTCTTGAATAGTTGGTTTCCTAATTTCCAGTCGACAGGGACTGTTCTTGAATTTAGAAAATTTTGGAAAACCATATCTCGCACATCCACTATCTTTACAGCTATTGCTTTCAGAGCTTTGGGACATGTATAGGCCATTTGGTTGTGCAGATTTGTCAGATTTTGAGGTAATTAATACCTGTAGAGAAAAAGCATTGGAGAAACTTAATGCTTATTAACCCAAAGTTTATTCTTTTTTTGCAATTTGTCTTCTGTCATGAAAAGACAAATATTTGTTCAACGAGTCTGCTATTTTATCATTCCCCATGCTCATTTCTGTTGTCTGTATGCCTAAGGAGCCAAGTAGTCTCCTCTTTTTAAATACTTACTTTAAAATCTCTCAAAGTTTGCTGTGTCTACATTTTCTCCAGTTTTATTAACGTTTGGTAATTTGCTTATTTCAAAAAAATTCCACTTCTAATACTTACTGATGTTCTTTGTAATGTTGTTAATTCGTTCTTTTAACCTAATGCCTAACCCTGTACTTGACTTTCCTAGTGAGCCAGGATAGATCTTGCTAACCTTGTTCAACAAAAATACATTCCACTGATAAATATTGTTGTTTCTTTAAATGTTTCTCACTGTTTATTTGCCACCAGAGCTTGTAATGTCAGCAAACATGGCAACCCAATTTATGTACTGCAAATTTCCCCAAAATACAGTTGAATAGGTAACATGGGAATGAAGGTACGAGAGATTGGAGAAGTAATTACTCATCCTTTCCATCCATTTTCATTACAAGGTTGACTTATCTGAGATTAGTCACTCCAATGTTTGTTTCTCAGTGGTGACTAGGAGGTTTCATGGATGAGTTTGCTTCTGCCCTTTTTGTATTTTGAGCATTGATTCACAGCAAAATTCATTGATCTGCAGATGTTTCCTCAGCACACTGAAAACCTTGACTGCTGAGGCCTTGAGATTTTGCCATCCACTTAAACCATTTGGTGTCTGTGCCTTATGGCACTCTGCCATCCATTTGCCTCAGCAGTGCCCACCTCTCTTGGTAAGACTAGACTTCAGCTCTCTCTTTGGCCTCTCCAGTTGGATCTCCTTTGTACATCATTTGCTCTCTGTAATTGGACAACATACTTGGTGATGGCCTAATAATTGGTCATCTCCTCTAAAGCAAACTCTGGTATGCAACTGTTAAGCATTGGCTCGGAGACAAAAAATTATTCTGACCTTGAATTTTTCAAGCAGTGTTTGGAATTTAACACTTTTTCTCCTCAATCTTAACTCAAAAGTAAGGCTTCATATTTTCGTGTTGAATTTCATTTGTCATGTGCCTGGCCATTTCATCAGCCTTTCTATGCTCATTTGAAGTTTTTCACCTTCTTCACTGTTCAGTACATTTACAAATTGTGTTCCATTTTCATATTTCTTTTATGTTCAAGTCCAAGTTTGGTTCTGAGCCTTGAAAGTTTCTTCCTTGTGTGCTATTACCCACTATTGTTTTGTATGCCTTAGCCACTTTGTCTCCAAGTTGGTATTGTTCCCACTTTTGCTAAGAAATTTAAGATGTAGTATTTTATCAAATACCTTTTGAAAGTTAATACGCACAATATCAGAAGGGTGACTTTTCCCTGATTGGTTACTCAACTATGAATTTTCTTGGGTAACTTGGAGATTTTGGGGGTGAGTTTGCTTCTGTAACAGTTATCTGCCCTATGTTATCTCAGTTTAAAAACTCAATTTAATCAGACATGACTTTCCCTTAATAAATTTGTGCTGTGTCTATTGTATTAGCTCATGAATGCCCATATAGCCGATTAAAAAAAATTTTTCCAAATTATAACTTCCCCATCACCATTGTTAAACTGACTAGCCCATAGTTAACAGGTTTATACTTTTGAACAGGGATGGAGATTTTCAATCTCCCAGTTGATTGATACATCCCTGAATCCAGAAAGGATTTGGAGATTGTACCAACACCTGGGTTGGAAGATTTGAGCTATAGGGAGAGGTTGAATAGGCTGGGGCTGTTTTTCCTGGAGCATAAGAGGCTGAGGGGTGACCTTATGAAGGTTTATAAAATCCCGAAGGACATGGATAGGAAAAATAGACAAAGTCTTTTCCCTGTGGGGAGTCCAGAATGAGAGGTTTGGGGGAGAGGGGAAAGACATAAAAAGGGACCTGAGGGGCAATGTTTTCGCACAAACGGTGGTAAGTGTATGGAATGAGCTGCCAGAGGTAGTGGTGGAGGCTGGTACAATTGCAACATTTAAAAGGCATCTGTATTGGTGTATGAATAGAAGGGTTTGGAGGGATATGGGCCAGGTGCAGACAAGTAAGGCTAGATTAGGTTGATATATCTGGACGGCATGGAAGAGTTGGACTGAAGGGTCTGTTTCCATGCTGCACATCTCTGACTCTGTATTTTTCACCTTTTAATCAGTCAGATGAAAGACATCCTATCTGGTTGTGGTAACTTACCAGCTTTTAATACTTTCATGATCACTCGTACCTCCTAATTATCTACCTATCTTGGAGGGTACTGGACAACTTCCTTGTTTACCATGTCTTTGTCAAAGTTTTCTTGATAAACTCAAATGTAAAGTACCTCATAGAAATCCATAAAATGTTGAAGGGGCTGAGGAAGACAGACTTAAGAGTTGATCATCTACTTGTGGGAAGGAGTGTGACGCACAAAGCGAGTAGTTGTAAATATGATGTTTACTAATAAATGGAATAAGGATTTCAAGAGTAAATGGATAGAATGTGGAGCTTGAATATTTGGAATGTTCTAACAACTGACAGCAAGTTAAGTACTTTTAGAATGGCTAGTATTATAATGCAGGAAGCACAGCAGCCAATTTGCATGCAGCAGTGTCCATATGGAATCATTTCATGGAAGCTAGATAAATACATAAAGGTTAAAAACAATAATAGGATTCGCTGAGGAAGCGAGGTGAATTAAAGTGCCAGGAGGCTCAGATAAAGCCTGCAACTCAACATATATCAGTTGGGCTAAATGGCGTGTATCTGTAACATGAGCAAAAATTCCATTCCAGACTTAGCTTGTAGATAAATGCATTGCACTCTATAACTGCAGTTTTAATGAGAAACTCTTCAGTGAAGCTTAAATTTGAGGGAATTTGGATTTGTTTGGATGCTCTTGGGAATCTCTTAAGAATGTTACAAAAGTGTGCACAGTCCCTTTTATTTTATAAGGATCCTGCCTCAAGATCTATGATAGATTTTCCTTCTTAGATCTTTTATAACCAGGTTAAATATGGCAAAGCCTATATCTTTAGACAGAATGTGAGTTTGGTTAATTGGGTTGTGTATATTCCAATCTGCAAATATGTAATTACTATTAGCTCATTGGAATCCAGGCCTACACTGGGTCAAATTTCAAACTTGCAACTTATTCACTAGTAGAATATTATGGATTTTGGAAGTCAGAAATAAAACAGAGAAAATACAGAAATACTCAGCAGACCTAAAAAGGATAATTGACCTGAATTGTTAAATTTGCAGGAACAAGTAGTTCCAACATGTTTTGTTTTATTGTTTTTATTTTATTTCCTCTCCTTTGACTTACTGGTTACTGAACTACCATGCAAATATATTTGACGTCGGCAGTACTCTCTTCTTTACCTCTGAACATAGGGTCGTGTAGTGGAAAACATTTCCAAACGATGTGGAGGATTCCTACGTCAACTTAGCCTACGGGGGTGTCTTAGCATTGGTGATGCTTCTCTTAAGTAAGTTTTTTTAAAAAAATGTGGTTATTGGTATAAAGCGCCAGCAGTTTTTAAAATATGAATCATCTGCATGTCAAACAAATGTTACATTATTTAAGATGTATTATGATTAGAATGTCATAATATTTGATTGCAATGCTTGCTGCTCTGAGTGCTTCTTTCCTTATTCTGATTTAATAATTGGGATAAAAGTAAAATTTCCATTGTTAATGTAAACTGAAAAGTTATGGCTGTCTTTTTTTTAAAATCTGACTTTTCTTCCTTTTGTCTACTTCTCCAAATTCAGTGGTGATATTTGATTTTGCATTTGAAAATATTATCAGTTATCAATTCCTGACCTGCAGTTCTTAATAAACACTTTTAGTGCTGCTGCTTTCCTGAATTAAGTTGTCATATGTTTTGGACTCTGTAAATCTTTTTTTTTGATTTGCATACCACACTGTGTGTAAGTTCATCCAGTTAGTTTGGAAGAATTGTTTAATTTCTTGCTGGAATCAAATGTTTGCTTTTCTTCTAGGCCATTTCCTATTGCACCAGTCACAATGCAAGTTGGTTCTCACTGATTTGGGATATTGGGTTGTGAGAAATATATTTTTGGTCTGAAATGTGGGCTTTATTTTTCCTGAAATAAGTTATATTTATGCATCATCTTTCATATGTAAGAATATCAGATGGCATCAGGAATCTTATAGAGGTGTATTCATATTTAAGTGGACCGGCTTGAGCTCCATTTATGTACTGGAGACATTGGGATCTTGTTTTCTTAGCCAGCTCATAAGAATTTTTCTTTTCGGCAAATGTATACTCTGCACTGAGGTCCTGAGAAATCTGATTTTTGAATTATTGAAGTTTGCTGTTCTTAGATTCTCAAATTTATTTTTATTCCCCCATTAATCAATTGAGAAACATATCATTTATGATTGAGTTACAAAAGACTTGATGGGCTGATTAGGTTGGGATATCTGGTCGACATGGACTGGTTGGAATGAAGGGTTTCTTTCCATGCTGTATATCTCTCTTACTCTATGAATGTCTAAAGTTAGGAAGTAAATTAGGCCAATTTACCTCTTTATCTGCAGTGCTGCGTTTGTTAATACAGTATATAATAAAGTAAATATGTGGCAATATGTAGGTTTTAGTTGTTCGGTGCTTTCTCCCTCTCTTTGGGCTCATACTGGATGTTCTGCACTCCCTTATCAAAACTTTTTGTCATCCTTGTTTTCAAACAATATAATCTAATGAAAAAAGGAAAGCACTCCCAGCAAGGAGAGTTATACTGTGTTCTTTTGAGCCACATTGATCTGAGTAGTAGTTAATCCTTCAGTGTGTATTAAACTATTTGTAGATACACTTTCCTATTCATTTTTGCTCCCTTTGATTTGATAAACTGTTCCTGTTGATTACATTTATGCTTGGAATAATTTAAGTTATTCTTCAAGCATATTTTTTTCTTTTATAACTGGCTCAACTTTGTCCTGAGTCTGATGGATTTGAACCTGAAATGATGATTTAATGGTTACATTATCACTTGGAGATTCCTTGGAAGACTTAAAAGTAGGTTATTTGAGTCAACTTTCAACCCCAAACAGATAACCAATTTGCAGTTGGTTTGAAATTCTTCAGTCTCTTCATTCTTGTTGCATTAACTGATAATTGTTCAAGATTTCCTGTACCAAAGCAATCTGAAAGCTTAGCTGATTGGAACCAGCACAATTTTTGTGTAAATTACATTGGGCTTTGGAACAGGAGTAGTCCGTTTGACCCTTTTGAGCCTGCTCTACCATTCTCTAAGATTATGGCTGATCTGGTTGCAATCACTGTTGAATTTGGATCTGAAGGTGCGAATACTGAAGAGTGCCTTGAGCACCATCAACTGTGAAGTTATACAGACTTATGGTCAGAGTTGCTTTTGATATCAAGTAAGATCTAACGTTCAGATCCTCCTCACAGTCTATTATGTCAGTGTGACCATTAAAATATTGCTAACAAACAGCACACTGTTTCTTGTTCAGTTCAAAAGCTACTTCAAACTAGATCAGCAAGTTGTTTTCCTCTACTTTGTAGAAATCTACAGCTTGACCCAGCAGTTAGACACTGTGGGCAGTCAACTTGCCTCATAGTGAAGTACAGATCTGTTCGACTATCCAGACAGTCTCAAACTCAGTTTCCCACTTGCCCCCGTAACATTTGGCTCTTTTGTTATTTGATTTCATTCAGTTTTGAATAACGTCAGTAACCCAACCTCCACTATTTCTTGGGGTGGAAAAGAAATTCTGCAGACTAATTATCCCTTCTGAGAGTGAATTCCTCTTCCTCCTCCATTTCAAAAGTGAGGCTAAAATGCATCACCTCATTATTGTCTTTTTCTGCATGGACAAACCCCTCAGAATCCATCTCATTAATTTCCCTTCTGTTTTAAAAAAATCACAGTTCAATGGATTAGGGCCTGATGTGTTCAAACTTCACTCATAAGTTAAGCCCTTCATCTCATTCTAAAATAATTAGAATAATTTGTGCTTGACCTGAGATAGTACATGCTTTGACACGTTTTTAAATCCGAGAGATCCATCATTTCCACCTTCAAGATGTTGGATGCCTGTCTTTTGAGGATTTGATCCTATTTTTAGATTGTTGTCCTTCAGAAATATTCCTATTTGTCCCTGGTTATCTGGTCCTTCATATATTTTAGGGATGGGATTGTGGATTTACTTTGAAAGGAAGGTTACTTGCCCATCCAAGTGCTGCCAGTTTCAGATTCTGAGCACTTAAAGGCTGCTGACAAATCTGTTGGCAGAAAATATCATATTATCTTGTGCTTCTTGTTTGTTAGCATCACAGAGGCCGAAAACCAGAGTTCGTGTCCAAAATGATCCTCTGTGTTTAGAGTCTTCTCCTATTGTCTTCTCTTTAATGAGACCGAGATAAGGCAAAGTTTGCTTTTGATTATTTTGAAGAGAAGAAAGACAACCATCTGAAGCAATCTAGGTCTCTCACCAAGTCAACTGATTATTATATTAGTTCAGTGCAAAGATGTCAAAACTTTGAGCATCAAATCCCTTAAATTTCTATGGAGACAAATGAACGCAGTACGGCCATATCCTCAAGATTTCCTTTGATCGTATTAAAAGCTATACCAAAGAGTTATATGAAATAAGACATGTTCTTGCATTTACCGAATGATAATTTTAAAATCCATGGCAGACTGGGTGGCCCTCTAGGCACAATATATCTTTTCAAAGTTTTCAAGCCAGGCAAAAAGTTCAGTTTAGTTCCAAGCCATCTAAAATGCACTTTTCCTTGAAAAGAAAACTTAAGACACATGACCTACAGCAAGATTTAGTGAACAATGTTCTTGCAGTACAAGTAACCGAGGTACAGTACCTTGTTAGTAGGATGCAAATTTCTAGAAGATGAGTCCCTCTGGAGAATTGATGAACCTTAGTATTTTGTGTCATGTCTACTATTTCTAAATTTCAGGTCTCTTGGCCAGAACATCGGTTCCCTTAAATAAATTGAAGTTGGAGATTTTTGAAATGCCTCTCTGCTTGGTTCACAGCGTGAGACACGGCTGTGTCCACCTGCTAATATCTTTATGGCAATGTTCAAGACAACAGTAGTTTATGATCCTGGAATTAAAATCAACTTTATTTTCAGTAGTAGTCATGTGATACTGTATAACTTAAATTGCTTTCCTTTAAGTGGATCATTGAAAGATTGGATAAGGATAACTTTGAATGAGGAACATTTCAATCAGGATCATTAAAATTGCATTTATCAATTGTCAAGGCCTTTCTTCATAGCTATTCTGTTGGTGGAAGCTACCACTCTGACAGCCAACTTTGTGGTAGTGAAGCTAAAACAGAAAACAAACTAAGCTTGCATTTCTTAGCACCTCAAACATTCCAAGGAAATTCACAGCTGAAATAGATAAATGAAGCCATCTAATTAAAAACACTAAAATCTCAGACATGACAACAAGTAAACAGGTTAATTCTTTGGCACTGCTGGCCAGACACCTGGAGAAACTTTTTTTTTTCTTTGGACAATAACAGTTCCTTTATGCCCACGTGAACTTGTGTTGCTTTAAGGGTCTTGATGATGTGTTTTTTTTGTTTTAGATTACTTAGTGTGGAAACAGGCCCTTCGGCCCAACAAGTCCACACCGACCCGCCGAAGCGCAACCCACCCAGACCCATTCCCCTACATTCACCCCTTCACCTAACACTACGGGCAATTTAGCCAGGCCAATTCACCTAACCTGCATATTTTTGGATTGTGGGAGGAAACCCACGCAGACACGGGGAGAATGTGCAAACTCCACACAGAGTTGCCTGAGGTGGGAAATGAACCCGGGTCTCTGGCGCTGTGAGGCAGCAGTGCTTTGTTCTTTACTAAAATACCACCATCCAACTCAGGACAACATTATGCATACATATTTGAATGATACTTAAACTAGGACATTCTGACTCTCATTTTATCACGGATACTTTTTGGTTCCTTTCTTCCTTTCCCAAAAAGAGCTATTAGCATTAAAGATCTACAATGAGTGTGTATGGCTGCAGTTTTCCTGAGGCTTCAATAATTACATGCATGTCATAATAGGCAGTTTTGATAAGTCTGTTAAGAATCATCAGTCTGTCAGATAAATTCAAGCTGTGAGATTTTCTACATTTCAATAAAACAGTTAGCTGTCTGCATTAGTATTCACTAGTTGCCCATAATTTAAACATGCTTCTGCCAAGCTTTGACTATTTAATTCATGCAATGAGGCCTGACACCGAACTGTCTGGGCTCTTTCCTGTGCAGAGTATTGAGATTGTCCTGGTTAAAGTAGTGAATGCTGTTCTATGTTTGCAATGGTGCTGCATTATCTATACTTCCTAAACACCTTTATAAACTTCGTATGTTTAGCCATGCTAACTTCATCTTTTTGCATGTAAATCTCAATAAAAATGTTTAGAGATGGTGTGAATGTTATTAAAAGTAAAAATGTGGTTGCATATATGAGTCAGTTCAGGCTTTAAAGGAAAGAGGATGGTGGTATTTAATTTTCCAACATAAAACTTGTAAAGAGTCTGCTGATGTTGAAGAGTGCATATGTATCCTGTGCTTAGGGTAAGTAATTACATTTAATAATTTGATCTCAGTTACAATGTTTATTATCAATAATTGGTTGAGATGACAGTGGTGTATATAAATTTAAGACCGGCTATTGATGTGATAGACGTGGACAGAATCTGCAGCTCAAAATTGTATGTGACTCCTTGTAAAGATAGATCTTTGATTTCTCAGGGTGAAATAGAAAGTAGATGGGAAAGTGGAGTTGAGGCCCAAGAGCAACGATAACCATATTGAGGAGCAGAGCAGGTTCAACAGTCCATCCAGCCTCCTGATCCTATTTCTGAGGTTATGTTCATGGGTCTATCTATGTATTCAAAATCGATCTACCTGTACACTGAGAATAATAAGTACTTATTGTTGATCTGAAATCAATTGTGCTGTTCAACGAATTTCAGGATACCCACTTAAATAGAATTTGTGATCTTCATAATACTTTGTAATTAAATATTTTTGTTTTGCAACCTGTTTTTATCTTTAGGACCTTTGCACAGAACTGTAAGAATATTGAAGATTTAAATCTCAATGGTTGTACAAAAATTAATGACAGGTGAGTAAAATGGGTTTAAATTGGGCTGATGTGTTTTATTCACAAGTTAACAACAGTTTCTGTTTTATTTTTCTTTTGGCAGCACGTGCATCAGTCTTAGTAAATTCTGTACTAAACTGAAAAACTTGGATCTCACGTCGTGTGTATCGATTACAAATAATTCTTTGAAGGCTTTGAGGTAATTATGTTTGCCTTTCTTCTTTAACTATTCTTGTATTTTTTTAAGGACCACTGTTTTGTTTCATCAGTTTCATTTACATTTTAAATATTCATTTTGCTAGCAGGTCCAGGATATTAATTGTCTTTCAAGTATTGCTGAAATTATAAGCTTCAAGTTCTTGCCATTATAGTAATATGAATATTCAAATATCAGAAGCAGCTAATTATTGTACAAAGCTGTTTTGATTGTGTCTTTTTGCACTATCCTTTCATTCTATCTTTTTTTCTTTTTAATTTTATTTGCTTCCTATTCTGACTTACTCATAAGGCTTTGCTGAAGTGTTTTAATTTTTTAAAGCAAGGCTTTTAAATTTAGTTTCCAATTGGTGTTACCACCCACTTTAAAGATGGAGACAATGTTTTATTTCTGAAAGGGCAAAACTTCATTGGCTGGAGTCTGGCTTTAATTGTTCAGTAAGGATAAAGCAGCTCATTTGATTGGCACCTTATCCGCCACCTTCGATATTCATTGCCACTTTTCATCAGTAGAGGGGCAAATGGTGTGTACCCTCTGCAATATGCACTGCATCAACTCCCCTTCAACAGCACATTCCAAGCCTGCAACTTAAACCACCCAGAAGGACAGAGCAGGACATGGATGGGAGACCATCATTTTAAAGTTCTTCTCCAAACCACAGAGGAGTCTTGGGGATATATGGTCATTACTGCACTGCTGCTGGATCAAATTCCCAAAGCTGCCTTCCTAATAACACTATATGGGTGTAACTGCACCACATGCAATGCAGCAGTTCAAGATAGTGTCTAACCACAGCTACATAGTTAGGGATGGGTAATATCCACATTTTTTGCCTTCAACATCCACATTTTTTTGAAAGTGTGTTTATGTTGTGCAAAACTGCATGGAGTGAGACAAGTACTTGCTGTGATCAGAATTGTAACCCAGCGAGGGCTCAGCATAATCAGATGTACCATTCAACTACTTGCCACAGTGGGACCCACTTGAGGAATTATAGATATGGCAGGTCAGAACTGGTGGAGGAGAGCAACATTCTTGTAATGAAGAGCTGGATGGTCGTCCACTGCTCGAGCTAAGAGAGTAGCAGCACTGTTGAACTGTGACTTTATCCTTCATAGCCAAGATAGTTATTTACTGTTGGCAGGTTATACCTCAGTCAGGAGCTGTAGGACAGGCCTTTGGAAGCTTAAAATGGGCTGGGCTTGCTTCTTGGGCCTGAAATTTGAACGCTGCACTGCAGTGTGGCTTTCACGTGGATGAGCTAAAAGTAGACAGCAAGCAGAAAAATTTCTGCATTAGTAAAAGATACGTTTTTGTATTTAAACACAAATCAATGCCCGAGTCTTAAGTGTGGTGACTGGTCCTATTCAGTAAAAAGTGCTAACTTATTTTGGTTAGAGAGTTTGAAAATGCCAATAATTTGTAGTTGAAACAAAGCAGAAGGAGCTTGTTTGGTCTTTTTTTTCAGTCCTGGAACAATAAATTACTTTTTTTGCATCCTTTATGATCTCCGCTGACAGGTTTGAACATTTTATTTAATACTAACGAAGCTGATAAATGATGGCAGTATACTTTATTTTAATGTTTTTCCATATCTGCATAATTTTAAAACCATAATGAGCATATCTTTTACATAATTAAATGCTGGCATTTAAAGTGCCCATTAATCATCATTGTCCACAAGCTCCTCTTTCAGTGTTCGATAGTTGGCCTTTGATTTTGATGTGGTAAACAATTGTCTGCAGACTCATCAATTTTATGTTCCATCTAAATTAATGAAAAACTTTGACATCAACTATTAAATTTAGACTATTCTAATCATGTGGTTAACAATCTCTTGTAACAAAAACTGATTATAAAGCTTAGCTGATAAAGGTCTACTTCATCCTTTGATTATGTTATGCTAAAATATAAATGAGTATTAAAATTTAGATTCTTAACTCAATTATGGCCTGATAGCCAGTATACATTTAAAAATACTCTACTGCAAATCTATATTAATACTAGCTGGACTTGTTTATAGTTTACTTTATTGCTAGCAGCTTGCTGAATTTATGTGGCTATTATTAAGAAGTTCTTGACTTCCATAACACAGCTTCAGTTTTTATTTTCTGTGAATATAAATGCTATCTCCCAATCACATTTTTCATTGTCATCTTAAAGTTGTTTATCTTGACAGTTGATCAAAAGTTTTGGATGAGTTTTTTTTTGCTTTTGAGATGCATGCTGACTTTCAAGCACTGTTCAAAATGTCATTCAAACATTCTTATTTTGTAAGGAATGATTGTTAGTGCCAGCCATTTTGACGTCCAGGCACACTGCACAACAATTTGTCTACTTTTTAGTCATTCTGAGTCTGGCCGGACCACTAATGTTGTAGTAAAGTTATTCTCAAAAGACCATATCTGTAAGTTGACAAATATGCATAATGCTGCTCTTGTACACAGACCTATACATGAGATGTTTCAAACATCATCATAAAAGGAGCTGAGAAGGAAAGTACTGTGGATGCTGAAAAAAAGTCGGCAGGTCCATTCTGAGTGGTGACTTCATCACAATTGGTTAAGAAAGAAAGAGATAAATATCCTAGGGAAAGTTAATGGTTTTCCCCTTACCATTTGTTGAGAGACAACTTTATTTACCTAATGAACAGTTTAAAGAGGTGTCTACCCCATAATTATCTTTTAAAATGTGTAATAAATATACATTCTTCATTTGAGAGCCTAACAAAAAATAATTAGAATGGCAAGTGATGGATGCAGTAATTTGAAGTCTACCTTAACTAACATGAGGTAAAATGCCCCAAGTTTTGTGATAACGAGCAAAGGAACACATTCATGCCTGTGCGAGTAACTGCAGATCTTTGAGCAAAGAGTAGCTGAAATCAGACATCTGATCCAGTTTGGTGCTCTCTGCAAGAGATCTATGGCATCTGCAAACAATGCAAGCATAGCAAGGTTCTTCATCTAGTCATATTGTAGATTGATCACCAAGACACAGAACTAATTTTTTTTTTGCTCAGTTGGAGGATGTACCACTATGGCCCCAGTTTCACTAAACGGGGTCACCACCCTCTTTAGTCAATGTGCTGACTAGGAGAAAGTGAGGACTGCAGATGCTGGGGATCAGAACTTAAAAATGTGTTGCTGGAAAAGTGCAGCAGGTCAGGCAGCATCAAAGGAGAAGGCGAATCGACGTTTCGGGCATAAGCCCTTCAGGAGTGAGGAGGGTGTGCCAAGCAGGCTAAGATAAAAGGTAGGGAGGAGGGACTTGGGAGAGGGGGGTTGGGAATGCGATAGGTGGAAGGAGGTTAAGGTGAGGGGGTGGGGCCGGAGAGGTCGGGAAGAAGATTGCAGGTCAAGAAGGCGGTTCTGAGTCTGAGGGTTGGGACTGACAAAAGGTGGGGGGAGGGGAAATGAGGAAGCTGGAGAAATCTGTATTCATCCCTTGTGGTTGGAGGGTTCCTAGGCGGAAGATGAGTTGCTCTTCCTCCAGGCGTCGTGTTGCCATGGTCTGTCGATGGAGGAGGTCAAGGACCTGCATGTAGCCAATGTAGCCTCCTATACATTGGGAAGACAGGCCGCCTACTTGTGGAACGTTTCAGAGAACACCTCTGGGACACCCACACCAACCAACCCAACCGCCCCGTGTCTGAACACTTTAATTCCCCCTTCCACTCCGCCAAGGACATGCAGGTCCTTGGCCGCCTCCATCGCCAGACCACGGCAACATGACGCCTGGAGGAAGAGCGAATCATCTTCCGCCTCGGAACCCTCCAACCACAAGGGATGAATGCAGATTTCTCTAGCTTTCTCATTTCCCCTCCCCCACCTTTTCTCAGCACCGCCTTCTTGACCTGCAATCTTCTTCCTGACCTCTCCGCCCTATCACATTCCCAACTCCCCTCCCCCAAGTCCCTCCTCCCTACCTTTTGTCTTGGCCTGCTTGGCACACCCTCCTCATTCCTGAAGAAGGGCTTATGCCTGAAACGTCGATTCTCCTTTGATGCTGCCTGACCTGCTGCACTTTTCCAGCAACACATTTTTAAGCCAATGTGCTGACACCTACCAACTTGTTTTGGGATTTGGGAAAACCATGGTCTGGAGCATGGTAATGCTGCTACCATAAGGGTGATACTTGCAGATGGGAAGAGTGCCAGTAACTAAGGGCTACCTTTGGAAGCCTTTGAGGGGCTATCTTGTTGGCAGACAAAATGTCTACATAAATGGAAAGTAACACTTAGTTGGCTACTTCAAGGTATTCTTGACTAGCCACTAGGTGCTATACTATCACTTACTGTGCCATATTGCTAGCGATGAATGATGAGCTCCTCTTCAGTACGTCAGTTCTGCTGTATTGACTGACAGCTTGTTGCCACTGTCCTTGGAAATTTTGGGCTATAATGTCGAAGTGAAGAAAAGTTAGATTTAAATCATGTACAGGAAGTGAATAAAAACTGGAAAAGAAAGTTAGCTTAAAAGAGATAAATGAGTGTTAGAGGTGAGGAATTAATGATTTTCCAATCTCCAGTACTACTTAAAAAGATTTCCCTCGCTCACTGCATAAGTGTGCCACAATGTGGGCTCTAAGTCTTTCCAACTCTGTCTCCAGTCCATTTAACCTCAGTTTTCTCTCTCCTTGGTTTTGGCTCTTTGTCATCTGTAACAGTAGCTCCATTCCTCCTGCGTTTCCCAGAAATAGTCCTCACCCAATGGCATGCTTCTACAGCACCTCATTTACTAGGTCCATGATGGTCTTTGTGGCACACATTTCCCAGAGAATCCTTTTTCTGACTCCTTTAATAAACCCTATTAAATTGTATGGTTACCTCTGGCCAAATTGAAACATAATAGAATTGTATAATTCACAATCCTTGCTCTAAACCTGTATTCAGCTTTCTTTTTCTTTTCAGCAAGCTTCATGGAAATGTTCCTCCTCTGTCCCTTCCCCTCCTGCAACGTCTTTGTCCCTGGTGTCCCTATTTTAACATTCTTTTTGGGGTGTAATCTTGAAAATATTATTGAGTGTTTAGGAAAATGCCCAATTAGAATATTTCCAGAAGTAATATAAGCTTTCAATTTGTTAGTAATTGTTTTGGTTCTTTTTTGCAATTATTGTGTTTACTCTTTATTTAAAGTTGACAGTATATTGCAGTCTCCTGCTTGCCTTCGGGAATTGAGTTTGAACTGTAACTCTGGTAGGAGCATTACTGGTACTGAGATAATTTAAAGGAAGTTGTGTTTGAAGGGGAGACCACAAGTCAAATATGAATATTAATGTATTCAGCCGGGGAGAAAATCCAAAAATAAAAATGCCTGAGAATATCAGCTTTACATGGCATTACTTGGAAGCATTTAAAATGAAAAGCTGAAGTGAGGTTGAATAAAACTACTGTACATGCTGTCACCTAGTGTTCAGTTTTGGAATTTTTTTAAAAAAGGGTCAAACCAAAAACGTTCACTTAAATTTCTTATGCACGTTTTAATGCAGCAATGTCCCAAGAGGTACTGGTTAGAGTTGGAAGCAATGGTCAAGAGTATGGTCAATGTTTAGCTTCTAATACTCCTATAATGGTAGAAAAAATGATACCAATGCAGAAAAGCAGGAGTGCTCTCGGTGCATAAAATAAAGATCACTAAAAGCTTTGTAATACATAGCAATGGAAGGTGTGGTGGTAAAGAAATTGAGAAAACCTTGCTGGGTTTGAATGAGGCCTTAAATATTTGCAAGAGGGTAAGGATTTTGAATTCACTGCATTGAAGGGCTGAGTCAGCTTAATTGAGTCAGTTAAGTTTGGTGTAGACAAATTTAGTGAGCTAAGTTTGGCTGGAACTTGGCAAAGACGGCAATTATTGAAGAGGTATACCTGAAAGTAAAGCAGGTTGGAATTGCTGTCTTGAGGTGATAATAGTGATGGGTAGGATTGAACATGTGCTCGAGTTGATCAGGATCTTAAATCTGACTTGTTAAATTCAGACACAGGGGTATAAGCAAATTCTCGAACAAATGTGCTGCCCACAATGCACTGTTTTATGTTGGTGAGATTAAATGGAGACAGTCTGATCATTTTGCACTCCTGTCTATAGGAATGACTGACCTTTCAATTGCATGCCATTTCACTAAACCCCTTGCTCTCATGCTAGCATGACTGTCCATGGCCCTGCGTTCGTGTTCCAGTGGCGGTCAATGCAAGCTGAAGAAATGAGGTCTTATTTCTGCTTGAGCACTTTGCAACTACTCGGATTGAACATTGCATGTCACAACTTGAGTACAATCTCTGTGCCATTTATCTTAAATCCACCCCCCTCCCCCCAGTGTCTTGTTGGCTTTGGTCTCAGTGGAGTAGATCTGTTTCTTCCTTTTCACAGCTACTGTTTACATCTATTTCACATATCTTTCTTTCTTTTGGATTGGAATACTGCTAATGTGACACTCCCTTTGAAAAGGGGTGAGAGGCAAAAAGTGGGTTGCCATAGGCCAATTAGCCTATATTGTTGAGGAGGCAATAGCAGAACATATGGAAAGTCATAATCTATTCAAGCAGGATCGGCATGGTTTCATGAAAGGGAACTTGTGTCTGATAAATTCATTAGAGTGTTTTGAGGAAGTCTCAGCCATAATGGATAGAGGAGAACCAGCAAATGCGAACCTCCAAGGTCGACAAGGTACTTCTCAAAGGCTAAGTCATGAGATAAGAGCCATGGTGTTGGAGGTAGTATATTGGCATGGAGGAATAATTGGCTCATGGGCAGGAAACAGAATGGAAAAATGGGTTATTTTTCAGAGTGGTGACCTGTGACCAGTGGGGATCAGTGCTGGGACTGCAACTGTTTACAACATGTGTATGTGTGTGTGTGTCAAAACATGAACTCTGGACTGAAGAAACTCCTTTTCGTCTCTGATTGAAAAGGTGAGTCCTACTCTGATGCTGTGCCCTGAGTCTTAGTTTCTCCTCCTAGTGGCAGCGTCATTTCCACATCCACCCTATCCAGGCCTCTTAATATTCCATGAGTTTCATTTGCGATCTCCCCTTCACCCTTCTAAACTCCATAGAGTATAGATCTAGAGTCTTCATGTGACAAGCCCTTCACCTGTAGAATCATTTTTGTAAACCTCCTCTGGATCCCCTCCAATGCCAGCACATCCTTTCTTGGATATGGGTACTGAAAACTGCTCGCAATATTTCAAATATAATCTGACCAGATCCATGTACAGTCTCAGCATTACATTTCTGTTTTTGGGATATCTGGTTGGCATGGATGAATTGGACCAAAGGGCCTGTTTCTGTGCTGTACATCTCTATGACTCTAAGTCATTTTACTAACTCTTCTAACCCTACTTTGTAAAGAGCACTGAAGTTAGCTTTCTAAGGTTTACTTTGCAATACTTCTTCTCCAACTGGAAACATTTTTAGTTGTCGAATGTTTGTTTGCTTATTGTTCAGTTTTGTTGGAAACCTTCAAAAGTTCACGTTAGCCTACATGCCCTTGTGAGCCCTTCCAGAAGGATAGGCATGTATTCCATATACTTAAGTACTCTTCTTTTTGGTTTTAGAATTTCTCCCTAATCAATTTTAATGGACTTTTAATCTCATGATCACAAATCAGTTCAAATAAACTTGTCTATGCTGACCAGATATCCTAGCCTAATCTAGTTCCATTTGCCAGCACTTGGCTCATTACTTAATAAAGAGTATTAAGTAATCTTAGGAGATACACAATTAATACTACATTAGCTCGGCATGATCAGAATGTAGGAGTGTCAGTGTCGATACAACAGCATCATTCTTGTTCAAACACAGAAAAACATACTCTGGTAGAAACACTGATTCAATACATGCTGGAAAACAACTTCATTGAACCCAGTCAAAGCAGTTGGAGCTCACTTAGTATTAGTTCCTAAGCCTGATGAATCCATTAGATTGTGTGTAGATTACTGAAAGATAAATTACTGAAGGTCCTGCCCCATTTCAGGTATCGATGGGACAGACCATGTTTCATTTCTTTGAGTTACCTGTTCAAAAGGTGCTAACAGCAAAACCCAGTAGTTTGGTGAAGGCCAGAGCTGACAGTAGAGTTGCAGCAGAGGAAGATAATGGCTGCATCTCAATTTTTAAAAATAAAAACTATGATTTGGAGGTTTGAAGTCATATATTCCTTTTGGTGTGTTCAAGGTTTAGGTGAGCAAACTCCCATGTACTCATGTCTCTACTTAACACTAACCATGCACAGATGTCTGCTTCATAGCATAAAAATACAACCACATAGAACCAAATACAATATTGCTAACAGGGGACGACTTGAAGTTTTTCATCTTCAACTTATCATTACAAGACAAAAGGGCTTAACCTTTAGCTTTTTAGTAATGTTTTGGTGGGTTTAACCTGGGAGTCACCATGCCTGAGGGAACAGACAAGGTCAAGAAGCCAGAACTGTCATAATGATCTCAGCCAGTATAGGAAATGAGCCTGTGTTATTGGTGTCACTCTGCTTTGCGAGCCAGTCATCCAGCCAACTAAACTAACTGATTCACACTAGCATGTATACACACAGATTTCAGATTCACACTTAATTGGTTATGAAGCATGTTATGACAGCCTGAGGTTGTGAAAAGGTGTTAAAGATCTGAACATCTTTGTGATTACAATGAGATTGCTGCATTTAGGACAATTGACAGAAGAACAGTACGTCAATTTACGAAATTACTCAATGCGAAAGTACCTTCAGATTCAAAATGGTTCGGCAAAAGAAATATTTGAATAGCTCTGCCTGTTTTAATTCTTGAACAGCCACAAACATACATGACGCCAAGCCTTCCCTGTTAACTTTGTAAACTTGTTACTCCCTTTTTCCTTTGTTCTCTCTTAATCAGATATGCATTTAACTTTCAATTGTCTTTTGTATACCTGATTTGACATTGAATTCACCCCTTTGGTTTGCCATCACTTAGTTATCCACCGTTTGTTGCTCAGTTTTTAATGTCATTGAGTTTCTGTTTGCCCCATTATTCACCAAAGCTCTGTTGCCCTCTGTGTATCATTATTAGCTTGCACTTTATGCAGGTTCATGGGCAGAAATTTTAAAAGCTGCGTATATGATCAAGTCTACTTAATGGATCTTTGCACAAGTTTGTTCAGTTATATCATGATTTAAAGGAATAACCTCCTTATGTGCTTTTCTCCGTTAGTACGGATGGCTCTGCAAAGTGAGAATGATGGAGCGTTGCTTCGAAAGCTAGTGCTTCCAATTCAACCTATTGGATTATAACGTTGTGTTGTGATTTTTAACTTTGTACACCCCAGTCCAACACCGGCATCTCCAAATAAACCTGTTAGTCTATACCTGGTCGGCAAAAGTGAGGACTGCAGATGCTGGAAATCAGAGTGTAAATTAGAATGGTACCAGAAAAGCATAGCAGGTCCGGCAGCATCTAAGGGGCAGGAAAATCGTGCTTTTGCCCGAAACGTCAATTTTCCTGCTCCTCTGATGCTGCCTGACCTGCTGTGTGTTTCCAGCACCACTCTAATCTACAGACTATACCTGGTGTTGTGTGATTGACTTTGTTTGTTTGTTTAAAACTCAGGCTATAAAATATATTGCAATTATGTTTGTAATTCCACATGCTTGGTTTACAAAAGTAATGTTTTACTGCATATAAAGTGTAGTCTATGCACAGTATATGTACTATATGCTATTAAGGCTGTCACAGTCAGGTAGAAACTAAGTTCTTTCAGCAACGCAGTGGAATAGGTAAAGCTAGTAGAAGAAATTGCACTGCCAAGAAGGCAGCGGAGAATTTTTCATAGGGAGGAAGGTAACTTATGGAGGACATTAACAGGACATGGTGAAAGAAGTGAGAAACTGTTCAAGTTTGTTGAATTAAGGCTGGGAGGGAGTCAGCTGTTATCACTGTATAAATGTAAAACTTCCCGAGCCTTTGTTTTTTTTCCCTTTCCCTGTGGCCTTGGCATGGAATCCTGTGAATGAAATGCAACAGTTACCTATCATGTGACTAGTGTTGGCTGATGAGATAAGAATGTTCAGATTGCTACATAATTACTAAAAGTCAGTAGATTGGTTAGTCTTTATACATTAGGGAACTTTGGTTTTGTTATATTGAGCTCTAAGGCTTTTGTGACATTAAGTGCAGTTAACTCATCCATTGCTTAGGAGCAGGAACAGACTCTTTAAATCTGTGCTTGAACCCTCCATTTAACAAAATCTTGACAGTTCTGTGACATAACTCTATGTACCCATCTTTACTTCCATTTTGTTTAATTACCACAAAATATAGACTAGAACAGCATAGGAACAGACCCTTCAGCCCACCATGTCTGTTTGCTGAATAAAATAATATACAAATCATCTCAATTTTAATTTTATCAATTGATGTAGCATGAACTGCTATTTGCATTGCTTGCATGTGAAGTGTTTCCTAATTCCATTCTGAAAAGACCAGGTTCTGATTTTTAGTTTTCACCTCTGTCATCCTAAAATTGTTTCTATCTTGGTAATTGCTTCCATTTAATATATTGAAAATTTTGAACAAATCACACTGATGTTTTAAATTGTAGGGTGTATAACTCCAGTGTGTATAATTGTTCTTGAACTGGATTTCAAGTGCTGAATTATCATTCTGGTGAATTTATGCTTTGTTCCCTTCAAGGCCAGTATATACTTAGTAAAGTGTTGTTCTCATGCCTGTTCACTGCTGTCTAACCAGGGTTTTGTATAGCTAAAGTGCTACTTCCACCTCCTATACTAACATGTCAACATTCCGTTAATAATTTTTATTAATTTCTGTCGATACTAACACTGAAAACAATTTACCATAGTTTTCCCTATTTACTTGATACATCTCTTAGATTGGCGGATTTTTGTGTTACTGGCAAACTTGGATTTTTGACTTTTTCCTTGATCATCCACAGTGTTTATAAAGATAGTGAGTAGTTGAGGCCCCAACAAAAGTATTTGCAGAATGCCATCAGTCACATCCTGGCAATTAAAATATCTGTCCATTATCCCTCCTGTCAGTCTCCTGCTACTCGGCCAGTTTCCTAGCCAGGTCAATAACTTCAATTCCATGAGCTTTAACTTTAGCTAACGTTCTGTTTTGAGGCACTAAACTAAATGCCTACTGGCAGTCCATAACGTTAATAAATATTCTTCTCTGCTACTACTATAATCAACTCTTCAAAAAAAATCAGACCAATTCTCCAAGCATGATTTTTTTTAATGCATTTCGATGTTGGCCTTTTCTGATTATCTGCAAATTTTTAAGATGTTCAATTGCCCATTCTTATTGACTCTTTCCAACAACTTCAGGTGGCCAAGAATAAGGGCCTTTATATTTAAGGTGGTCAGTAACCATTCCAATGTGGTGTTATTTGGGAAGTGGCTCAGGTATGAGACTTATTGTCACATAACATGGTCAAGACAAATTGGCACAGAAAATTTTAAGGGAAAGTAATATAATAAATTAAGGGGAGACAGCCCATTTGGGGCATAACACCTGTATTGATAAACTGAATTAAATACATCTCAATGTTGCTCTTTTATCTACACTGTTACGTGGATGGGAGAAATGGTAGAATAGTTCCCCTTTGCTGCTTGACTGTTTTTACAAATAAAGTTGTGTTTTAACACCAATTGCTGTGACCGTTAATATCAAGTTTTCTCATGAGTTTAAAAGAATATATCGTTATTACTTAATACCTGAAATGCATTTACAACCACATACACTCAAGAATGGAAAAGTGCACTTGGGTCTTAAACATCCAAAATATTTTACTGTCGTGCTTGCTTCTCCCGATTTGAAGTCTTGTAACTTGTAGGCTAGTGATTTTTTTTTTGAAGCACTTAATCAAATAGTGATTGGGGGTGTGGGGAAACAAATTCACTGTGATTTGGCGGTTGTAATCGTATGTTTCTCTTGCTTCACTCCTGCTAAGATATATTCAAATTCCCATGGTGAAAAGTTGATTTAGTTAAGTAGATAGGTGAAGGCTAACCTGACTTCTCTGCTAGCTAGTAGATCTTTTGCCAGTCTGGAGTTTTCTCTCTCTCTCTCTCTCTCTCCTTTCCCTCCTGCAAGTTATGATTTATTAAATGCCTCTTATCAGAAAACTAGTTTTCCATGTGATGAAGTTATCTGTTTTTAAAAGTTCTTACAAATTTTGTGAGATCTGACCATTGTCAAACGATGGAGTCAGCTTTCACCCTTTCAAGATCATTGTGATAGATATGGTTCTGTTACACTGGGCTGCAGTGAAGTAGACAAGTCTGTGGGCAATACTGCAAACCAGATTGTTTAATTATTTGGATAAGGGCAGCCATAAACCACAGAAAAGGTTTATTGCATTTTAAGGTCTTCTCGGTGAAATCTCAAAGTTTGTCCACACTCCTGTGTCTTGTCAGATTTGAAGGCCTTGTGTAATTCCATGTGTACTGACAGGGAAGAAAAGATCTCCTGATTTCTGAACTCCATTTTGTGTTAATATAATGTTCATTTTGAATTTATTCTCAAACTCCATGAATCTATATTGTTTGAAAATGACCACGTTGTTCTACATGCCATCTAACTTTGTACTATCAGCACAAATGGGGCTTTCTATCCCATAATTAAGTCAGTAATTGTAAGTTCTACAGAATCATAAATTGAATTTTGATAGTGATTGCTGTGAATGGAATTGATTTCATACTTAAATCATGCATATCAAATTGCTTCTAACCTGGGCAAGGGAGAATTGCTCCACCCCCTTTTTATACTAATCATACAAGTATATCTGACATCTTTTATCTTTTATTTATATCAGTAATTAAGTCTTTTTTTGTGAATTAGTACTGGAGTTTGAACTCCTCCCTCTTTTAACCTTGTTCAAAAGATAAAACCATTGTAAAATATCATAGTATCTCAACTTTGCCAAATTCTGCTGTTGCCTAGCTCAATGAGAACTGACTAAGATTCTTCCTTTCAGATTCTTCCCTATCCTCACTCACTCTGATCTTCTATACCTAGAAAAATCACCATACCTTCTAGACTTGGCACATTGGCTTCTTCCTTGTCTTACAATACATTTTTGGCACCAGCTTCCACAGCCACTGTGATCCTAATCTATGGAACCCTTTCTTCAGTATACCTGCTCTATAAGCCGTATAAATACTGTTGCTATAGGAGCAGGTCAGAGGCTAGGAATCTGGCAGCCAGTAGCTCACCACCTGACTAAACAAAGCCTGTCCACCATCTATAAAGTACAATTCAGGAATGTGTTAGAATACACTGCACTGGCCTGATGACTGCAGCTCCAATGAAACTCTAGCTTGACACCATCCAGGACAAAGCAGCCTTTTTGACTGGCACAACTTCCATAGACAATCATTCCCTTGACCACCAAGACTCAGCAGCACAGTATACTAGCTTTAAGATCAGCTGCAGAAATTCACCAAGGCTCCTTACAGTCCCTTCCAAACGTATGATGGTTACTATTTAGAAGGCCAAGGGCAATAGGTACAAGGAACACCACCACTTAAAATTTCCCCTCCAAGCCACTCACTATCCTGAATTAGAAAGCGAACATTTTTCCTTCAGTATCACTGGACCAAAATCCTGGAATTCTCCCTAATACTATTGTAGGCCTTCATACAACAAAATGACTGCAGCAGTTCAAGAAGGCAGCCTACCACCACCTTTTCAAGGGTAACTAGGATTGGCAATAACTGTTGGCCTAGTCATTGATGCTTCCAATCTGTGCACGAATAAAAATAAAGCATTTTAAGATTTCAAAATCATCTTGGACCATCTGTTCTGTTATTTTTCTTTGCTCACTGTCCTGAAATAATCCTTGTCCATGTCTGCGCATGAGGTCTGCTATAGAATTACTGCTTGTTATGTTGAGAAGAAAATGAACATAATAACTTGGCTTATTTTAAGTTTTCTGCTCCTTTGTTTGGTCGCGCTAAGTCTCTTGTGCTCTTAATCACTTATCACCAGCGTTAAGAATAAATTTTCCTCATTATATCTGTAATTCTAAACTGGGTGGATAATTAAAATTAAATCAATGAGATTCTGACCATGAAAATATACTAATTTCTACAGTAAAGCGTGTTGGCTTTGGGGGAGTGAGTGGTATGGAAATTTTGTCCCAGTTAGCATGTCAAACTCAGTAAACTAATTATTAAGTAATTGTACCACCTTCTGAGTTTTGAACGCCTTAGATTTCAACCTTACATTTCCATTCACAAATTTGTTTTCTTTATTCTCTGGAACAACTAAATTTAGTGTAACCCCAGTCTATCAAGTAACTTTGATCATCATGAGTGGTTACCTGTAAAATATGTAAGGAGACCATAACACATTCAATTGTCCAAAAAAAAATGAATGCTGGAAATACTCATCAGGTCAGACATTTGTAGAAAGAGAAGAAATGAATTGTCATTTCAGGTTGATGACTTGTTTCAGAACTTATTCAAAGCTATCAAACTAAAAATGCAAATACTTAAAGAAATACAGTAAGTGGGGTGGTATCCCATTACTTAGTAAGATGTTAGACTGTTCAAAGTCTGATTCAAAGTCTTTTTTCCTAATTTGGTGAAGTTAGGGACTTCTATTGACTTTTTAAATTTATGAATTAAATTATACCTTTACTGAACTGCATTTTCTTTGCCTTTCAGTGAGGGTAATCGAAACCTTGAACATTTAAACATTTCCTGGTGTGACCAGGTGACGAAGGATGGGATAGAGGCTCTAGTGGGAGGATGTAGTGGTCTGAAGGCCATGTTTTTGAGAGGGTGCACACAGGTTGGTAATTTTTATTTACCAATTTTGGAAGTAAATCACTTTCTTACTCATTCAACTTGCAAATAAAAGTGAATATACCGAAATTGAGTGAGAAGTCATGATGAAGGAGCTGTTAATTTTAAGAATCTGGGCTAACAAGAGTCCAGAATCGTCACAAACTTCCTCCATTCTTGGTATCACTTTCTTTTTTTTTTGCATCTGTGCCTTTTCTCCTGGAAGTTTGTCACTTGAATTCATGTTAATTTGTACTTCCAGATTGTTTTTGTTCACAAAGTTTGGTGACAAGTCTGTGTGTGATGGACTTGGGCAGTTTTTTAAAAAAAGTGTAAGCTTCTGGTTTGCATTTTCTTGTTTCCATCTTCTAAGTTGATTCAGTGAATTCAATGTCAACTCTGGTCAGTACTCTCATACGGTTTTCACATTGTTTTATACCCTACCCTGGAAAAATACCTTTTCCAGGTTTGAATCTGACCATTCCGGGATAGTCAATCATGCAAGAACAAAATTGTTCAAACTATCCGACGTTTCCTGAGGGGAGGAGCAATCATGCAAGCTTCTCTACTTTAATCCCATAGAATTCAACATAATCTCAGTGTCCAACATAGTTCAGACATCATAGATGATGTATTTCTTCATGGATTGCCCACTAAAGTACGCTGTAAAAATGGATAACCTCACTGAATTTAGAACATAGATGAATATTGTATTAGTGCCAGTTAAGTTAAAAAGAAGTTGGATGTAGAAATCATATGTGAGTTGTCACTGGAAATTGTTCTTGATGGCTGGCAATGATGACCATGTCCAATTTCCTTCCATTTGTAGGAAGATCTTTATGCTATCTCTGACCACAAAGTGCAGCCTCTCGTTATAGGCTTCACACAGTCTGAAGATATGGAAGCTGACTAATGGTACAAGTTGTGGTTGAAAAAAATCATGTCTAACCCACTAAGCAAGATGTGATTATTGCCTAATGCTATTGGAATCATTGGAATCAGTTACTTAAAGTGAACCTATTGGAGATAAAGCTTTTTTCTGATAGCTCTACAACATATCAATTGGGACTACTGAATTCAAATGACACACACTCTTGGCTGAGAATTCTTGTAATATTATTATTTCTGGCATAAATGTTGATAGTCAGAATATATGGGAAAATTACAGTCAACTTATTTTGGTTCACTACTGTCTATTCTATATAGCATAAAATGAATTTAAACACCATTTGCATCCCAGATGAATAATTCTCCTTTTATGAATTAAATTTTCTGAGGATGTTAGGAAGTTACCACCTGTGATGATTAGAGCATATATAACTGTGGACAGATAAATCACAAAAAATGATAGATAATGAACAAAACATTGTCGTATACTGAGCTGTTAGGCTAAGAATGTTCTTGTGTAGTTTACCCAATGAGTTTAGCAACAACTTGCATAGCTCCCTTGATGCCATTAAGGAGTTTCACAGGTATTTCAAAATACAGATAATGGAAGTAAATAATAGGTCGGATGACCAAAAACTTGGTCACAAAGGTAGGTTTATGAATTATCTTACAGGAAAAAAGTGAGTTAGTCACAGAAGTTGACGAGGGATTCCAGAGTTGAGGATTATGCAACTGAAGAGTGGGCAAGAGGCAACTAAGTTGTAAAACTGATTTATTTAACGTATCAGAGCCATATCTGTATATGAATTCCAAGAATTTGGTTTTATTTGTGTATATAGGTAAGGTTTGACTCTCTGTGTGCTGGTCAAGTTACAAAATAGATTCTAATGGAACAAGTGTAATGAAAATTATGCAACTAGGTATCAGTCTCTGAAGAAAGGAAATATTCACTCTGATATGGTCATGACTGGTAAGACTGACATTTACTGCGCATTCCTACCTGCTCTTGAGAGGCTGATGGACAACCACCTGGATCCCTTCAGCCACGTGATGAAGGTACTGCTTCAGAGCTGTAGGGTAGGGTGTATCAGGATTTTGGCCCAGGATGATGAAGGAACTGTATTATACCAAAATCAGAAAGGTGCCTAACTTTTTATATACATAAAAAACAGGTTACTTTGCTGCTGTAATTATGGATGTTGAGGGTTGCCAAAAAAAATGCATGCACCCACAGTGAGCTGATGGTGAAATGAAAAGGAGTTCTTTGTCCTGAGTAGTGTTGGGCTTCTTGAATGTTGCAGCTGTCCCATTGCTAGTAAACAATAATTTCATTGCATTTCTGCTTTGTGCCTTGTCGGTACTAGAGAAGGTGAGTCTCCTATCACAAAATACTCAGTTTCCATCCTACTCTGGAAGTTTCCACTTGTGGAGATGGATATTACGTGTTTCTTATGAGCCCATCCATGATTGCATGCTTCACTATCTGAAGAAATGCAAATTTGAACACTGCAAACATGAGCATGCTGTCCATTTCTGATTTTATAATAGAGAGCAGGTTATTGGTGAAATAATTGTTGTGTCCAAGACATTACTCTGAGAATCTGTTGCTGAAATGATGGGCTTCAAGCAATGACAATTACCTTCTTTTGTGCCAGTTCTGACTCCAAACTGCTGAAGAATACTCCTCCTAATCCCATTTATTTCTGTTATTCCAGCTCCTTGATGCCATAGTTGGTGAAATGCTGCTTTAAACTGAATACAGTAACTGGCATACATTGAAACAGGAGTAAGTCATTTAGCTCCTCATAAGGCTTTACTGCTCTTATAATTCCAGCCATAATGACAGGATTTTAAGCTAACTTGCCTACCAATAAACATTTTTAAAAAATATGCATAGGTTTATTAAACAAAAAAATCTCAATTGAACGGAATTAAACACTGGACAAGAAAAATTGGAAAGGTTTACCTTTTATTTTATTCCTGGAATATCCTTTCAGGCACTCAAGTCTCTTCAAAAATCATCCATATTTTATGCTAAAATTTGATAAGTAGTATAACTGTAATTTATTTCCTTTTGACAAATTGCTGAACGTGCTGTAAATGCTGTTTTGTTACCTGATACTCTGAAAACAATTGCTAACTCAGCTCACTTGAAGTTAAGTCTTATACGATGTCGGACCGTCTGACACACGTGTCAGTCAACCCACTGTGGCCGAACACTCCAATTTCCCCTCCCACTCTACCAAGGATATGCAAGCCCGGGGCCGCCAACTCCGCCAAATTCTAGCCACCTAATGCCTGGAGGAAGAACACCCTTATCTTCTGCCTTGGGTCCCTCCAGCCATACGGGATCAATGTAGATTTCATCATTTTCCAGATTTCCCGCCTCCTCTCACCTTATCCCAGATTCAACCCTCTAACTAACTTGGTACCGCCATCTTGAACTGTCATACCTGTCCATCTTCCTTCCCACCTACCTGTTCCACCCTCCATTCCAATCTATCGCCATCACAACCCTCATCCACCTGCTGCCTTCCCAGCTGCCTCCCCACCACCAATACTCTTCCATTTTATCTCTCAGCCCCTTTGGTCTCCTCCCGCCCCACCCTCACATTCCCGATGCAGTGCTTCTGCTCAAAACGTTGACTCTCCTGCTCCTCAGATGCTGCCTGACCGACTGTGCTTTTCCAGCACTGCACTTTTTGACTCCGATCTCCAACATCTACATTCCTCACTTTGTTAATATTGTCTGATACCCCTACAACCTTCTGCTTTTGAAGCTTGCTTCTCCCTGCCTTCGAAGTCTCCCAGAACTTGTCTTGAGTCCTGACTCCATGCGATAGCTATTTGGATAAGTACTACTTCTGTTATAAGCCTGTTCACTCTGAATCTGTTTCTGTTTCTGGTCCTGTTCTGTCTTTCTGGGTATTGCCAAACTCGAGTCCGCAACCTTCTTAGCAGTTTTCTCCCAGTTTGTTTCTTGGTCTTTGAGCTAAAATCACAGGACTTCTTGGAAAATGCTATTTGAAACTTGTGGCAATGCTGCTCCTTTAACAAGGTTATGCTGTTCTTGGATTTTTTTCAGAGCAGTCATAAATGCAGCAAATCTGAAAAGTCTAGGTTTGAACAGTTTTAGAACCAATTTGATTGTAGCTAACGGATACTGCCTCAGACAAAAGGCTGTCAAGTTTAAAAACTGTCAAGTGTACACTGAAAGGGTAATGGCCAGTTCTCCCAGCTCAGCTCTTCTCTGGTTTTAGAAGCCTGGATGTTCATTGAAAGCAGTCAGTCAGTTTTGAGGCAGCTGATCCACAAAACAGCTATATGGAAGATGATGTTCCATGCTGAATCTCTCTGCCATCTTTCTCTGTTCTGTAAGACCCTGTGTTTGATTTTACCTATGTTGTCAAGGGGTATTCATGGGGATTGTTGCAGGTATTTTGAACAGCATCATTAATTTGGGATAATCTATTGAATTTTCAGATAGGTTAAGTTATTCTGTATTCTGTTCTCTTTTGTGTATCATTAGTTAATCTCGTAAATAAATTCTATTTTGTTTAAAACCAAGTGGTTTGACCAACTGCATCCCTCCTGCAAATGTGCCTTACACCTGCTTAAAACAACTAGCAAAGTTAGGTTCTGGGCTACTTAGTGTTTTGAGGGTGTGTGGCCTGGTCCATAACAGATTTGGGGCTTTTTAACAGGATTTGTTCTATAGTTTCAAATGGGAAGAGGGTTGCTGGACTTGAAGGCAGTGAGTGGCAGGTGTTGCTGTCTTTTTGTTCTGGGTGTTGATTTTGGTTGGTTTAAGCAGTGCTTGGGATAGCATTTCCTCTTTCAGTCACCAAGAGTTTTCTGGGGATAGAAGAAGTGACTTTGGAGATTTTGCATAAGGGGATTAAGGCCAAGATGCTGGAATGAGCAGATGAACTGGAGTTAGAGCTGCCTCCTTCCATGAGGAAAGGAGATAATAACAGTAATAACTCATCATTTAACTTTGCTGGAAATGCCATCAGAACCTTTGGAGGTGGCTAAAATTCAATTGAAAATGAAGGAGCATGGATTAGAGGCAAAAGACAAGGAAAGGGCTACAGAAATGAAACAGTTTGAATTGCGATTAAAAGCAGAGAAAAAGAAAAAGAACATCGCTTTAGCAGAACAAAGAAAAGGAGAAAGAGATTGTCACTTAGACAGGAAAGTCAGCTTAAAAGGATGGAGATGGAGGCTTAAGGTAAGCTTAGTGCGGAAGACAGTGAGAATGAACAGATCCATGGGAGCCAAAGGCCTGGTGAGCAGCTGTTTAAATATATTCAAGTGTTGCCTAAATTTGATGAAAAGGATGCAGACGTCTTTTTTTTCATCTCCTTTGAAAAGGTGGCTAAACAAATGCAGTGACCATGTGGGTTTGTTGATCCAAGTAAAACTTGCAGGTAGAGCTAGTGACTCTCATTTCTGTCAGAGGAGATATCTGGGGCGAATGAGGAATTAATGAAAGCCATCTTCAGGGCATATGAGCTTGTGCCAGAAGCCCATACACAACAATTCAAGAATCTAAGGAAGGACCCTGGTCAAACCTACATTGAGTTTGAAATGATCAAACAAAATAATTTTGATAGGTGAATAAGGGTATTAAAAATAGAACAAACCTATGATGCTCTTAGAGAGACAATTTTGGAGGAGTTCACAAATTCACTTCTTGAGGTAGTGTGAACTCATGTGGGAGAGCAGAGAGATAAAATGGCAAGATTAGCAACTGAAATGGCCGATGAGTTGGTCCATAAATCCAAGTTTGGCTTCCACAATCAATTTGAGGAATGTGAGGGATAGAAATTGACAGAAAGACAAATCCTTATGTGGAAAGGGAAAGGTCATAAGAATAACTTACCACAAGGTGAAAAGGAAATCCTTGAAGGGGACAGAAGTTAAAAAGCTCTGATGTTTTCACTGCAATAAAGTAGGCCACATGAAATCAGTGGTGGTGGTTTCGAAAAAGCACTGGGAAGCCAGGTGAAGGAAAACAGGATAAGCCAGTGACTTTTGTTGGTGTGGTAATGGAAAGCACAGTGGAGGCTAGAAAGCTGCACCATAATGTACAAGCTGGTCAAAGGTTGGTGAAGGAAAGTATTCAAGATCATCTTAAACCATACACCTGTGAAGGTAAAGTTTACTTGTATAGGTCAGGAGCAGCAGGTAAAGAGGTTACAATATTAAATGAAACAGGATCCTCTCCACCTTTGTTGAAAGATGAGGAGACATGTACCTCAGGAGCACCATTACTAGAAAAGGTACTGGTCGCGTGAATTAATTTGAGACAAGAAACGCTCAATTACGTACAGTGGGGTTAGAGTGTCCAGTCAAGAGTGGAGAAGTCTTGGTAGGAGTACTGGACATATTCTCAGCTCCAGGAATACAAATTGACCTTGGTTCACAGGTAGGAGTGCTGTCTACTGTGGTTGAAAAGCTAGTGGAAACTCCAGTAACTGAAGTATTGCAGGATGCATATCCTGGGATTTTTCTGGACTATTTTAAAGCAATTGTATCAAAAGGCATACACAAAAAGAATTTGAATGTATCCCTGTATGCTATTATCTTAAAAATAATGTTGCAATGAGGGAATGGAGACCATCCCTTATTCAGGCAGATGAGAAATGGACAGAAGTTCAACAAGTTGTATTGCCAGTGTGTAATAGAAAGGAAGTGTTGTGACTGATGCACAAGCTACCAGTACGGGGTCATTTAGGAGTGAGAAAAACTTGAGTCAAAATACAAAAACATTTTTACTGGCCTGTACTGCACAAAGTTGTAGTCGAATTTTGCCTGACATGTATGACATGTCAGGTAATTGCATAACCACAACTTTACTACCTATTCTTGCATTTGAGAAACCTTTTTCCAAGATTCGTAATTGATTGCGTAGGACCCCTACCTAAAACAAGTGAAAATCAGTCTTTGTTAACAATAATGGATGTATCCATTTAGATTTCCAGATGCCATTCCGTTACACAATACTATTGCTAAAAGGGTTGTAGAGTCACAGTCATAGAGATATACAGCATTGAAACAGACCCATTGGTCCAACCCGCCCATGCCAACCAGATATCCAACCCAATGTCGTCCCACCTGCCAGCACCGGCCAATATCCCTCCAACCCTTCCTATTCATATACCCATCCAAATGCCTCTTAAATGTTGCAATTGTACCAACCTCTACCACTGGCAGCTCAGACATATAGTCAGATCCTTTTTCTCAGGAGGTGGTAGATGGGGTCTTAGTCTGTGTTTGTTGATATCAACAAACACATCGAGTTAGACCCCATCTACCACCACCTGAGAAAAGGAACAGGAAGTGACTTCACCACAGGAAATGACATCACCAACCCAAACATATAAATAGAAAGCAAGAATTGTCAGCATTGCTTTGCCTGAGGCCCACTGAATATGTTACCTAGTAGGGTAATGAAACGTTTGAAAATGAACCTTGCAGCTCAGCGAGCAAACCTACATCTGAAAATCTATCTCTAAATTTATTCAGTTTTCCAATGTTCGCAGAATTTCACAGGTTTGCAGCCCTTTGAGCAAAGTAATTTTTCTTCATCTCAGTTATAAATCTGCCACCCCTTCTGCTTAAAACTATAATCTCTCATTCTAGATTGTCCCACATGAGGAGACATCGTATCTCCGTCTACTTTGTCGATCCCGTTTAGAATCTTGTATGCCTCAATTAGATCTCCTCCCCTTATTCTTCTAAAGTATAAAGTATCGTCCATACAGTGTAGACTGCTCAATCGTTCTCCTTAAGGCGAACCCTTTGTCTCTGGATCTCTTATCTCAATCTGGTGAACCACCTCTGAACTACCTCCATTGCAACTACATTCCTCCCTTTGGCAAGGGAACAAAAATTAGACGTATTACTCCAGGTGCGGAGCCACTAATGCCTTGTACGGTTGCAGCAACACTTCCCTGCTTTTATACGCTATTCCTTTAGTAACAAGTGCCAAAATTGACTTGTCTTCCTTGTTACCTGCACACTAGTTTTCTCCAATTCAAGCATCAAAGCATTTTGAAGTTTCTTTCCCTTTAGGCAATAAGTTGCCTTTCTATTCCTCTGCCCAAAATGGATAACCTCACTCTTATCCACTTTAAACTTCAACTGCCAAATTTTGATCCATTCACCTGACCTAGCCATATCCACTTGTACATTACTTCATTGCAACTAACTTTCCCATCTATTTTTGTGTCCCCTGTAAATTTAGCTGCAGTACATTCTATCCCTGCAACCAAGTCATTACTATACATTGCAAAGAATTGGGGCCTTAGGGCTGAGCCTGTGGCACCCCATCAGTTATATTTGCCATCAGAAGAAAGCCCCATTTATCTTGACTCTCTGCTTTTTGTTGTTTAGCCAATCCTGTATCCAAGATAATAAATTGCCTCTAACCGCACGTGAGTTTTTAGCTTGTGTGTTAACCTTTTGTATGGCATCTTATCAAATGTCTTCTAAAAGTCCAGATAGTCCATCTACAGGAATCTCCATTGTCCTACTTGCTTGTTAGTTTTCGATGAACTCTAGCAAATTAGTCAAATGTACATAAAACCATGCTGACGCTGGATTATGTTTTGACTTTCCACATCCCTTTTATTACTTCCTTAATAATGGTTTCTAACAGTTTCCCAGTGACATATGTGAACTAATTGGTCTATGGTTTGTTATTTTCTGCCTCCTTCCATTTTTGAATAAGGACATTACATTACTAATATTCCAATCCACTGGAACCTTTCCCACATCTATATTATTAACCATGAATCCACTATCTGTCCTGCCACTTCTTTTAAGGACCGAGGATATAGCCCATTGGGTCCTGGGGACTTGTCGACTTTAACGCTCAGTACTTTTTTCCCTAGTGGACGCTATTGGTTTAAGTTCCTCCCTTTCTATAATCTTTGCATTACCTGGCCCTATTGGGGTGATACTAGTATCTTCCAACATGAAAACTGAAACAAGATATTGATTTTGTGATTCTGCCATCCCCACTATTAACTCCTCAGTCTTATCCTCCAAGGGATCAACATTCACTTCAACTAATTCCCTTCCCTTTTATCTGTCTGTTGCTATCTGGTTTTACATTTTTCACTAGTTGAATAGATTGAATGGCCTTCTTTTGCACCAGAACAATTCTGATATTCATTGAACCAAAGGATTGTACAGTATGTTGGCCAGTTGAGTCTGTACTGTCAAAGATGCACTAATCCCACTGTCTAGTACCATGACACTTCAAGTGCTCATTCAAGTATGTTTTAAAGGTTTGACATTACCTAGCTTCATATATGTAATCTACATCCCACATATCTAAGAAAGTGGCCCCAGAAATCTTCTTGGTAATCTTTTAAGACTCTTGACTCTGGAACAGTTCCTACAGATTAAAGGGTAGCTCATGTAACCCCACAATTTAAAATGTGAGGTAGAAAGAGTCTATGGGATTCTGGACCAGTGAGTCTGACATCAGATTTGGGGAAGATTCCAGAGTTCATTATCAAGGATTTTAAAGCAGGGTACTGAGAAATTAGTGGTGGAATCAGGCACTCAGTGTAGCTTTACAGAAAGGAAACCATGCTTAACAAATCCACCGGAATCCTTCAAGGATGCAATTAATAGAGTTAATCAGGGGGACAAGTGAGATTTATTTGGGCTTTCATAAGGCTTTTGACAAAGTCCCATGTGTAAAATTAAAGTGTATAGGATTGGAGGGTGGTGTATTGAGATGGGTTTTTAAAAATGGCTAGCAGGGAAGAAATGAAAATTAGAAGTAAAGAGCTTTTTTTTTTCCTGAATGGCACGCAGTAGTTATTGGGGTACCAGAGGGATTGGTACTAGCATACAAACCTTTTACAATATATGTTAGTTATTTAGTTGAGGGAAGTAAATGTAATATCAAAATTTGCAGATGAAACGAAACTGGGTAGGAGGGTGAACTGAGGATGCAGAGATTAGACTAGATTAGATTACTTAGTGTGGAAACAGGCCCTTCGGCCCAACAAGTTCACACCGCCCTTCCGAAGCACAACCCACCCATACCCCGACATCTACCCCTTACCTAACGCTACGGACAATTTAGCATGGCCAATTCACCTGCCCTGTACATCTTTGGACTGTGGGAGGAAACCGGAGCACCCGGAGGAAACCCCACGCAGACACTGGGAGATGTTGCAATGTGATTTTGAGGAGCTGATTGGGTGAACACATTGCAGATACAGTATAATGTGGATAAATGGGGGCGGGTTTAGGGTTCACCCCCTGGTGTAGAACTCCAGGAAAAGTGTGGGGGGAGAGAGGGAGGGCAAGAGGTCAGTCATTTGGAGGTGGTGCCTGGGCCCCCATCGATGTCCAGGACTGTTCTCGGCAGCATTTCAGTGAGCCGAGATAGTTTTTATTCATTGTAAACAAAAAACGCGATCGTGGTTGAAACAGCTCTTTGATGTAATGTTTCTATTGGGACCTCGATCTCCTTCGGATAATCCAATATTCGAATAATTGATATTCGGAAAATCGAGATTCCTCTGTATATGTTAGCCTTAATTGCGAGTGGATTCCAGTACAGGAGCAAGGGTAGGTTGATGCAATGATACAGGACATTGGTAAAAACCAACCTGGAATATTGTGTGCAGTTTTGGCCTCTTTATCTGATGAAGGACGTTCTTGGTTTCGAGGGCAATGAAGGTTTACCAAATTGATTCTTGGGATGACAGTACTTATATATTTGGAGATGTTGTGTCAGAATTGTACTCAATGGAGCTTCGAATGAGGAGGGATCTCACAGAAACCTATAAAATGCTAACAGGGCAAGACCGATGTAAGAAGGATATTTCTAATGGAGGAGTCCAGAATCAGGATTCATAGTTTAAGGATTCGGACAGAGTTATAGTGTCATATAGCACGGATACAGACCCTTCAGTCCAACTCATCAGTGCTGACCAGACAACCCAATCTGACAAAGTCCCATTTGTCAGTATTTGGCCCATATCCCTCTATCTGGAGAACTAATGTAAAGCACTGGAAGATAGGTTTTCTTTTATTTGTTAGGGAGATTTGGATAGCACTGGCGAGTACAGAATTTATGACAGTTTAGGTATGGTGAGCTGCCTTCTGAATGTTGGTGTGTAGACACTACTGTTAGGAAGGCAGTGCCAGTATTATGACCCACAACAGTTGAAAGAATGGTGATATAAGTTCAAGGCAGGCTCCTGCGTGCTTTATAAAGGAACTTAAAGGTGGTGGTGTTTCCATGCTGTTGCTGACCTAATCATTGTAGGTGGACTGGGACACAGGTTTTGAAGGTGCTGTCAAATGACCCTAGATGAGTTGTTGCATTTCTTACATGGTACACAGTGCTCTCTCTGTGGATCACCGTTGAAGTGAATGAATGTTGATGGTGGCAAATGGAGTGCAAATCAGGTGGGCTGCTTTGTGCTGGGTTGTGTCAACCTTCTTGAATGTAGTCCAGGCAGGTTCAGAATATTCCATCCCATTCGTGACATGTGCCTATTGACACTGGACACGATTCGGGGAGATATGAGGCAAGCTACATGCTGCAGAAATCGGCTCTGACCTGTTCCTGCTGCCATAGTATGCACATAGCTGGTCCAGTTCAGTTTCTGGTCAATGGTATCCCTGACAACATTGATAGTGTAGGATTCTGTAATGTCAGTGCTATTTGATATAAAGAGGGGACTGGTTAGATTCTCTCTTGGAGCAGATCACTGCCTGGCTCTTGAACATCATGAATTGTTTTTACCCATTTATCAACATATCTGGGTCTTGCTGGCTCCTTTTTAATGACTGAAGGGTCAATTAGGCGGCACGGTGGCTCAATGGTTAGCATTGCTGCCCCACAGCACCAGGGACCTGGGTTTGATTCCTGCCTCAGGCGCCTGTCTGTGTGAAGTTTGCACATTCTCCCCGTGTCTGTATGGGTTTCCTCCGGGTGCTTCAGTTTCCTCCACAGTCCAAAGATGTGCAGGTCAGGTGAATTGGCCATGCTAAATTGCCCGTAGTGTTAGGTATATTAGGGGTAAATACAGGTAGGGGAATGGGTGTGGGTGGGTTAATCTTCGGAGGGTCGGTGTGGACTTGTTGGGCCGAAGGACCTGTTTCCATACTGTAGGGAATCTAATCTAATCTGATGTAGAATATTGAACACCCCTACTTCTTTGGATGGAGGGTAGCTCATAGAAGTAGCTGAAGCATGTTGAACTTGGGACACTGACCCTGAGGAACCACTTCAGCATTATCTGCGTATTAAAATGATTGACTTCCAATAACCAGAGCTATCATTCTTTGTTCTAGACGTGACTCCAACCAAGGGAGAGTTTTCTCTCAATTCCAGTTGACTCTGATTTTACTTGAGCTGCTTGATACCACACTTGATCAACTGGTGCCTTTTTGTAAGGGCAGTCACACTCCTCTCCCCTCACCACTGGAATTGAGTTCTTTTGTCGATGTATGATGACCAGAAACTGAAGACCCAACTTATGGAGCATCAGTTTGAAGCTAGCAAAGTGGACCAGAGACAAGGTATAGAGATTATGGATGAAGGTTTGTAGAAACTACATAGTTTCAAGTATCTGGGATCGATGGTGGCAGGAAATAGAAGTTTGGAAATAGAAATTAACAACTGATTAGCTGCGGTTGGAGTAATTGGAAGAAGTGCAGTAAAGTGTTTTATAATAGAAAATTATTGCAGAAACTGAAAGGAAGAATATACAAGCCAGCTATGGGATTCTTTATTGCTTTATAGTGCATTAACATGGGAAACATCAAGTAGACAGGGAAAACAACTGGATATAAATAAGATGTGGATGCTAAGATCAGTGGTGTAACGAGAAAACAAAATCAGGAACCAGTGCATTAGGTAGTCATTGAAAACTCTGGAAGTATTAAGAAAGTAGTTAATTGTTATATGTAGTGGATTGAAAGGGGCAATGTATTAGATGGCGCTGCCAGACATAAGGAAGTGACCAAGACCAAATGGAGAAGTGCTGCGGCAGGAGATTTACAAATGGAGTTGAATGAGAAATAGAAGACTGGTAGGATGAGATAGAGTAAAGTGAAAAAGCAGCACTGTGATGACCAAAAATAAAATAGGAGAAACTGAAAAAGGTATGTTATATACCCTGGTTATATTGCTAAATATAGGTGGTACTCTTATAACGCCGCACTTGCGTTCCAGTGAAACCTCACTTAATAGAAAATTGCTTAGTATAAATAGTAGGAGGGGCTGTGGGAATAATCTGGTTTGGGGCAAACCAGCAAAAAATATCACTCACGATCACTCAAATCACTTGATTGCTCAAAAATCACCCAAACGTCTAATACAAAGCATAGCACAGACTGAATAAAGGTAAAAATCATTTTTATCAATGAAACAAAAGTAAATTTAGCACAATACGTTTAAAAAATGTTAATGCAGGGACAGACGGTCATCATGGTGCAGAAGGTAGATGCCCTCATTCCTGATAAGTAAGCTATATCATATATTCTCTCCTTCTGCTCAAACCACATTATAATATCTAGCTTCTCTTCCAGTGTTCTAGCCTTTCTTTTGCTTTCATCTGCAATTTTATCACCAGGATACTTCCTGCTGACATTCTTATAACTATGCCCCTCAATTTTTTTCAAAAAAAGGGATAATCTAGGAGTAGTGTATCTTTCACAGGAAGCTGCTCAATGTTTCTCCCTTAGAAGGCTGCTGTGTTGGCAGTTGACATTGGTGCATGTGCAGAACAGGTTGAAGACCGCTGCTGACATTTATGGATGTGCAAAGGCTTTGATGTGGGCATCAATACATGCGCAATACAAAGCATACGAAACAATCACTGCTGGAATCGTGCTATTGTGAAGAAGCAAACATTCTTGAAAATACTGTTCCTTAATTCCTCAGCGACATTATGAACAAATCACCTTGCCCGAACACGTGTTATCTGAGAACTACCTGTAGTTAATCTTTCTATTACTGTGTTTCTGCATTCAATACTTTATAATTTACTGTGTTGATATGAACAGATCCACTGTAGTGATTGGCTGTGACTGTCCTGGTGTCTTTATCCTCCCACCAAGATTTCGAGAAATTTCCTCACCCAGAGAGTGGTGAGCCTATGGAATTCATGACCACAGAAGTTGAGGCTAAAACATTAATGTTTTCAAGAAGGAGGTAGATAAAGCTCTTGTGACTAAAGGGATTAGCCATGATCATATTGAATGGGAGTAGGATGTCGAAAACCCTAACCCTACTCCTACTCCTATCTTCTATATTTTGTTATTACAAACACATTACAAACCCTGAGCCATACTCTAGGTGAAAGTTGTTCCTCGTCTTCTGCCTTTCTGCCCCTTGTTCTTGACCCTTCAACTAAGGAAAGCGCTACTTTTATCCATCATATCCATGGCCCTCATAATGTTAAACACTGCTATCAGGATCCCCTCTTCAACCTTCTCTACTCCAAAGTAAAATAACCCAGCTTATCCAACTTCTCTTCATAACTAGAATGCTCCATCCCAGGCAACATGTATGATTCTGTGAAATCATACCGTAACCTTCCAAATTTGGCCTTATTGTGTCCTTGTTTGGACCAAGGTTTTAATGTGGTTTGGTACCCCACAGTCCTGGCAAAACTGAGCTGCTTTTGGTGCACAAGTTTCACTTTGATAGTACTGTTTATGACTACTTCAATTTACTAATGATTGAGAATAAGACAACAGGATGGTAATTGGCCAGGATGTATTTTTGATACTTTTCTGCTTTTGTGAGAGTGGTGCTCGGGGTAATCACCCTAATTTAAAATGGTTAGTTGAGGTGGCATTTTGTTTGGATGGAAAGTAGTTTTGAGGGAGAATTTTTTGCAAGATAAAGAATTTTTTTCTCAAGTCTCTAACATTGCAGGGTATAAAATTAGATTATATTGTGCAATGGACTTTAAGGATATTTATTTTAAGTGTTTTGATTTGAGAGGCTGTATAATAAAGGCCAAGGTGGAATAAACTAAAAGCTGAAACTTAACAGTTCTGAACTGTTTCAGTGCAATCACTATATATCTTCAGTTCTTTTTATTCTATGCTACCAAACTCCTTTCTGATGTAGAACATAGAACATAGAAAAATACAGTGCAGTACAGGTCCTTTGGCCCTCGATGTTGCGCCGATCCAAGCCCACCTTACCTACACTAGCCCACTATCCTCCATATGCCTATCGAATGCCCATAAAGAGGGAGAGTCCACCACTGCTACTGGCAGGGCATTCCATGAACTCACAACTTGCTGAGTAAAGAATCTACTCCTAACATCTGTCCTATACCTACCACCCCTTAATTTAAAGCTATGCCCCCTCGTAATAGCTGACTCCATATGTGGAAAAACGTTCTTATGGTCCATTTAATTGCATGGTTCTGCAGGTGATTTTGAACCAAAACTCTTAGTCATATTGGTAGCGGCTTAATAACTGCAATTCCTTGACTTGAGGGATAGCAGCTTTCATAATCTAGTAAGTCAATAATTGATGTGCCACAGGCCTTTATCCTTAGTCTTGTTTCTGTCAGATCTACGAAATCTGTGTCAACTTTCACATAGACATTGGTACTGCTTAAAACAGTGCTTTTGGTCGCCAGCACTGACTCCATCTCTTGTGCTGTTCTGTCCGATTTCCTGGTTACCACCATTCATGAAGTGACACTGAATCATCAATATGGAAACACACTGTTAGCTGTCATTGGTATCATTTGAATTAAATTAAAAAGCACAATCATACACTTATGAGGTGTCTGTAAATCTATCTTGGTGCATTACTAACACAATGTTTTACCTCCTTTGGCTCAGATGTGGTGTCATGCTGCTTGGAACCTCCATTTAATTGCATGGTTCTGCAGGTGATTTTGAGCCAAAACTCTTAGTCATATTGGTAGCGGCTTAATAACTGCAATTCCTTGACTTGAGGAATAGCAGCTTTCACAATCTAGTATGTCAATAATTGATATTTGTAAGACCCTATTATGTCCTATTGTTATATTCGTGGGAAATCGAGTTGCGAATGCAGGATTTTAGCAACCACCTGTTTGCAGAGCCACATTTGGACGTGTTGTGATCATAAATGGGTTATTTTTAACTCTTCCTTTGTCTATCATAGAAAGTATAGGTCAAACCTAACATAAAGATCATGTCTTTTATTCTTGAAACTGGCGAGTAGGTGGTCAGGAAGCAATCTGATAGAAGTTTATAAAGTCATGAGACCTGTAGATAAAGAGCTAATAGTAGTTGTCTTTTCCCTATGTTCAGCATTGACTAGTTGGACTGAAGGGTTTGTTTCTATGCTGTATTACTCTATAACTGAAAATGAGAGAACTGTTTTGAAAATCGGTATGTGAAACACTGGCTGCAGTTATGAAAGCATATGACCGTGACAAACATTGCAACCATTATAAAAATGTAATAGTTGTGAGTATGGCAACTGAAAGCCCTTTTAGCAATGGGGTATGTAAAAGGAACAGTAATAGTTTTAAAAATTGACAGATTAACCAAACTGTAAATTATTGTCTGCAGTATCGTGGGCTGTACGTAATCATAGTCATCCACCACTTTCCCAGGAAGTTCATTCCACACTCATTCACACCACCCTCTGTAAAAGAAAACATTAAAATATCTCTCCTTTTAACTTAAAAATATATCCCCTAGTCTGGAAACCCCCCCCCATCCTAAGGAAAAGACAACTACTATTAACTTTATCTATACCTCTCATTATTTTATAAACTTCCATAAGATCATCTCTCGACCCGCTATGCTCCAGTGAAGGGATGTGAGGAAAACATTTTTCACCCAGAGGGTGTTAAGAATGTGGAACTCACTGCCTGAAAGGGTGATGGAAGTAGCTACCTTCATAACATTTAAGTATAGATGTGCACTTGTGATGCCAAGGCATGAAAGACAGTGGATCAAATGCTGAAAAGTGGAATTAGAATAGCTCGGTGATAATTTTTTGACTGACATAGACTAGATAGACCAAAGGGCCTTTTTTCTGTGCTGTCGATCTCTGCAATTAATTGTTTGTTTGTTTGATGGACAGGTTGGGATTAAGTCTCACATCAGCCATCAAAACGATAGGCCAGCATCTAAAATTAGAACTGAAGTCAAATGTTAACCAAGACTGGCTAGCCCTTGGAGAAATGCAACTCCTGAGAAGTTGAGCAGGGAAGACCACGGAAAATTTTGAAGCTGAATAAATATACCAGATGATGGGCAGGGGATTAGGTACATAAATTGTGAACAGTATTGCAAAGGTGGAAGCAAGCAAATGTAGTGGAAGCTCAAACAAGGGGTCTGCGAGTGAACATGCTCTAAGAAAGAAATCACGGACAATTGAAAGAAATCTTGTTAGTAGGAGGTCAAACTGTAGTAGTGCAGAAAGAGACAGTAGGCAAAATAAAAGACATAGTTTCATAAAGGCAACAAATATAGTACTGTACAATCCAGTAATACCACCAGGAGCAGAAGTCATTGTGATCTGGAAGTCATAGTATCCATTAATAAAATAGAAGACAAGTTAATAATACATGACAAACAACAAAGCTTGAGAGAATTTGAAGCATATACAGGTGCCAGATGGGGAACAACCATCCCGAAACCATAAGTGGCAATGCACGGAAAAGGTATCTCCTGATTGGATTTTTAAAGTAAAACCGATGACACAAGAATTTGAAGAAATCTGGGTTAACAAGATATAAGGATAGATTCACCAATGATGAGGAAAACAATTGTGAAAATTTTCTTGCCTTCGTCAACAAATGCTTAGAGAGTCCAGATTAATTAATGTTAAAGCTGCATGTCTTCAAGGACATCAGCCTAAGAGGAAAGTGTTTCATTGCATGTGCGCGTGCACACACACACTCGCTCCACTGCACCGCCCCCCCCCCCCCGGACTGACGCTAACTGTACCCATGTATGTATAGCCTAAATGATATTTCTGGAGTTCAGTACTTCTCATTAAAGTTAGTAAAGTTGGGTTTTCTTCAGTTATTTTTCTGGCACCATAATGAGCTACATTAAGGCACCTTTACAGTACACATAGATTAATTATTTCTTGCTGGGTGTGAACAATGAATTTGAAAATATTGTCATACGTAAGCTTAAAGCAGAATTCAAATTCAAAGTCAGGCTTCTGGGGCTATTGACTAAATTGGGTTAGAAGTCAGGCAGAATGAATCAAGTGTCACTTAGCATTAGCAATTGTATTTGGAAAATGTTAGCCCCATTGCTACTAGTCAAAGTAGGGCATTACAATGTAGCAAAGTGGAGGAAATGCAGAGTCTATTTGAACAGCTTAAATTATCCGGACACCCAAACAAAGGAAGATGCTAATTTTTAAGTATTTGCGTTGACTATAACCTATGAAAGCCTCAAGGTGGAAGATATCTTTGCAAATAAAACATTGAAGAAAATTAAAAATAGTTTTGTTTTAAAATATGCATTTATTGGGAAAGTGAAACTTGTTGCTTTAGTGATGGTTCTTGTGCAAACTTTTGTGATGGCATCTCAAGTGCAGGAAAGCTTGTTGTTTACTTTTGCAAAAAGAAGGTAAATGTTGCCGTCTATCTTGGGAACCTAAAAATATCAGAAGCGCAGTAAAACCTGTGTAGTGGCTAAAGCTCAGTCTTAGTGAATTGGTAGACAATATTTTCATCAGAAGAATCAAAAAAATTCTGAAAAGGGATTCAGCTGCATACTTATTGAGTGGTACGTTGATAAGTCAACATGGAGTAATTTACTTTCAATGAAATGTGTGACTGACAAAAGACAGGATTGAATATTGCTGTTTTGAAATGCTGGAGAATGGAAATATCTCCAAATTGAAATGGGTAGATAGCAGCAATCAGTTATTTTTTAACTCACTCACAGGACGTGGGTGTCACTGACCAAATCAGTATTTATTACCCATTCCTAATTACTCATTTTTACACTCCCAGGGCAATCAAAAGGTCGCAACATTACTATGGGTCTGAAGTCACATGTAAGCCGGACCAGATGATGGCGTCTGGTTTCTCCCCTAAAGGACACTAATGAACCAGATGGGATTTTCTGACCGGTGACAATGGTTTCATTGTCATTGTTAGACTCCTGATTTCAGATATTTATTGAATTCAAATTCCACCATCTGCCATGGTAGGATTCAAGCCCAGAATATTACCAGGGTCTCTGGATTAATAGTCTAGTGATAATACCACTGATTTGATTTGTTTCAGTAAGAAACTGTTGGACATACTGGGGAAAAGGACACTTTGAACTTTGAGGAAAGAAAAGGAATACAGGTAGTTCTTCTATACTGTAATAGTTGCGATCTTGAGTAACCCCGCATTATAGAAAAATTGCCCTCTAGTTTTGGCAATATAATCATGTTACCGCCAACAGATGATTTAAAAGTTCACACTTTAGAAACCGTGTTCCCAATTCGTCAATCGCGTGACAGCGAAACCTTAGACAATAGGTGCAGGAGTAGGCCATTCTGCCCTTCGAGACTGCACCACCATTCAATATGATCATGGCTGATCATCCTTAATCAGTATCTTGTTCCTGCCTTATCTCCATAACCCTTGATTCCACTACCCTTGAGAGCTCTATCCAACTCTTTCTTAAATGAATCCAGAGACTGGGCCTCCACTGTCCTCTAGGGCAGAGCATTCCATACAGCCACCACTCTCTGGGTGAAGAAGTTTCTCCTCATCTCTGTCCTAAATGGTCTACCCTGTATTTTTAAGTTGTGTCCTCTGGTTCGGCACTCGCCCATCAGCGGAAACGTTTCCTGCCTCCAGAGTGTCCAATCCTTTAATAATCTTGTATGTCTCAATCAGATCCCCTCTCAGTCTTCTAAACTCAAGGGTATACAAGCCCAGTCACTCCAGTCTTTCAGCGTAAGGTAGTCACGCCATTCCAGGAATTAACCTCGTGAACCTACACTGCACTCCCTCAATAGCCAGAATGTCTTTCCTCAAATTTGGAGACCAGAACTGCGCACAGTACTCCAGGTGTGGTCTCACCAGGGCCTTGTACAGCTGCAGAAGAACCTCTTTGCTTCTATACTCAATCCCTCTTGTTATGAAGGCCAGCATGCTATTAGCCTTCTTCACTACCTGCTGTACCTGCATGCTTACCTTCATTGACTGGTGTACAAGAACACCCAGATCTCTTTGTACTGCCCCTTTACCTAAATTGATTCCATTTAGGTAGTAATCTGTCTTCCTGTTCTTGCCACCAAAGTGGATAACCATACATTTATCCACATTAAACTGCATCTGCCATGCATCTGACCACTCAGCTAACCTGTCCAGGTCACCCTGTAATCTCCTAACATCCTTCTCACATTTCACCCTGCCACCCAGCTTTGTATCATCAGCAAATTTGCTAATGTTTTTTACTAATACCATCTTCTATATCACTAATATATATTGTAAAAAGCTGCAGTCCCAGCACTGATCCCTGCGGTACCCCACTGGTCACTGCCTGCCATTCAGAAATGGAGCCGTTTATCACCACTCTTTGTTTCCTGTTAGCCAATCAACTTGCAATCCAAGTTAGTACTTTGCCCCCAATACCATGCGCCCTAATTTTGCTCACTAACCTCCAATGTGGGACTTTATCAAAAGCTTTCTGAAAATCCAGGTACACTACATCTACTGGATCTCCCTCGTCCATCTTCAGAGTTACATCCTCAAAAAATTCCAGAAGATTAGTCAAGCATGATCTCCCCCCTTCGTAAATCCATGCTGACTCTGATCTATCCTGTTACTACTATCCAGATGTGTCGTAATTTCATCCTTTATAATTGACTCCAGCATCTTTCCCACCACTGAGGTCAGACTAACTGGTCTATAATTTCCTGCTTTCTCTCTCTCACCTTTCTTAAAAAGTGGTACAACATTAGCTACCCTCCAATCCGCAGGAACTGATCCCAAATCTATCGAACTCTGGAAAATAATCACCAACGCATCCACGATTTCTCGAGCCACCTCCTTCAGTACCCTGGGATGTAAACCATTGGGCCCCGGGAACTTATCAACCTTCAGACCTAACAGTCTGTCCAACATCAATTCCTGGCAAATATAAATTCCCTTAAGTTCGGGTCCTTCAGCCACTGTTACCTCAGGGAGATGTCTTGTGTCTTTCCCAGTGAACACATCTGAAGTACCAATTCAATTCTTCTGCCATTTCTTTGTTCCCCATAATATATTCCCCTGTTTCTGTCTTCAAGGGCCCAATTTTAGTCTTAACCATTTTTTTGCCTTTCACATACTTAAAAAAGCTTTTATTATCCTCCTTTATATTTTTGGACAGTTTACCTTCGTACCTCATTTTTTCTCTGCGTATATCATTCTTAGTAATCCTCTGTTGTTCTTTAAAAGCTTCCCAGTCCTCTGTTTTCCCACTTATCTTTGCTATGTTATACTTTTTCTCTTTTAACTTTATATGTTTCTTAACTTCCCTCGTCAGCCACAGCATCTCATGCCTCCTCCTAGGATCGATCTTCCTTTTTGGAGTGAACTGATCCTGCATCTTCTGCATTATACACAGAAATATCCACCATTGTTTCTCCACTGTCATCACTGCTAAGGTATTGCACCATTGAACTTTGGCCAGCTCCTCCCTCATAGCTCCATAGTTCCCTTTATTCAACAGAAATATTGTCACCACCGATTGTACCCTCTCCCTCTCAAATTGCAGATTGAAGCTTATTGTATTATGGTCACTACTTCCCAATGGCTCCTTCACTTTGAGGTCCCTGATCAGTACTGGTTCGTTGCACAACACCAGATCCAGAATTGTGTTCTCCCTGGTAGGCTCCAGCACCAGCTGTTCTAAGAATCCATCTTGGAGGCACTCCACAAAGTCTCTTTCTTGAGGTCCAATACCACCCTGATTCTCCCAGTCTACCTGCATGTTGAAATCCCCCATAACAACTGTAGTAACATCTTTGCAAGAGGGTCTTTTTACCCTTAGTATTTCTCAGCGGACTCTACATCCCCTGATTCTAAGTCCCCCACGCAAGGGATTGAATATCATCCCTTACCAACATGGCCACCCCACCCCCTCTGCCCGTCAGTCTGTCCTTACGATAGCATGTGTAGCCTTGAATATTCATTTCTCAGGCCCTGTCCACTTGAAGTCACGTCTCAGTTATCCCCACAATATCATATCTGCTATTTCCAAAAGAGCCTCAAGCTCATCCATCTTATTTCTAATGCTTCGTGCATTCATGTCTTGTATTTTTAATTTGTTACTGCCCTCACCCTTCCCATCAACTCCTATTTGTCTCAACCTTACAGCATGATCCCTTTTAGAGTTTTCTACCTCATTGATACAGTTGTCTTTCTTGACTTCCCTTGTTCTAACTTTCCCTTCAATTTCCTTCTTAAACATCCAGTTTGTCCTCTCCCCCCAGCTACTTAGTTTAAACGTAGCTGTGTTGCAGTAGCAAACCTGCCTGCCAGAATGCTGGTCCCTAACCTATTAAGGTGCAAGCCATCTCTTGTATAATTTATGCTTACCACAAAATATACCCCAGTGATCCAAGAATTTAAATCCTTGCTTCCAGCACCAGTTTCCCAGCCACACGTTCAAGTCCATTATCTCCCTGTTTCTGGCCTCACCAGCCCGAGGAACTGGAAGCAAACCGGAGATAACCACCCTGGACGTCCTGCTTTTCAGCCTTCTACCTAGTTCTCCGAAGTCCCGCTGTAGTATGTTCTTCCTCTTCTTCCCGACTTTTGTGCCGACATGTACCACCACCTCTGGCTCTTCACCTTTGTCCATGAGGATGTCCTGCACTCTGTCTGTGATGTCTCTAACCCTAGCACCAGGAAGGCAACGCACCATCCTTAAGTCCCGCCTGCTGCTACAAAAACCCCGATCAGTTCCTCTCACTATGGAGTCCCCTATTACCATGCCTCTGTGTGATGTCTGACTCTTCCTCTCTGCCTCCACGCCAACATTTGATTGACAGACCTGGCCACCTCACGGACTGGCAGTGTCATCTGTCTCTACTGTTTCCAAAAGATTCAACTTGTTCCTGACAGGTACTTCCCCCGGCGTCTCTTGCATCTGTCTCTTCTCTGCCTTCCTCATCGTCTGCTCTCTTCTGGAATGGTCGGTGTAATAACCTCGCTGAAGGTCTTGTCCAGAAAGGTCTCGTTCTCTCAGATGAGCCTGAGGTCCTAGAGTTTTTTCATCAGTGCTCTGTCAGTAGCTGAACGTGCACACACTTATACGAGCCAGACACGCCAGAGTCGTTGACCTCCCACATCAAGCATGTAGCACACTGAACCAGCCTGGCAGTCATGTCTTCACCCTCTTCAACTGTGGCATAATCGCTTCACTCAACTTCCTTGTCAAAGACTCCTTCGCTAAAGCCTCACTCTTCAATCCACAGGAACTTCCTTGGATCCTCTGTTTGGGGCAAGTCTGTGGACTTTTAATTTAGGTTAGAGGAGGAGGGTGGGAGGGAGGCCCTACTTTGTTGGACCTGGGGTCTGGAACACACCCACTCAAATAACAATCACTTACCTTCCCGACCGGCTTTGCGCTCCGACTTTACTTCCGCCCAGCTCCCGCTGCTCTCTGCTGCAAAAAATGTTAATGAAGTGAGTGTTGTAGCAGAATGACCTGTATAATTTTTAAAAATTACATTTTTTCTTAAAAAAAAAAGTTGTCATCTGACATCATTGTTTGAAGGAATGCCTCAGACCTAATGGAATGAGGACGCAAGTGATAGATATACTACATTGAGTTAATTGTACAATAGATTCTCATTCAATTATGAGGAGCTAGTAATGTGGAGTATGAATTTTACAGAGTGTGCTTTACTGAAATAATACTCGTGTGGATTTGGATTGAACATTTTAAAGAACAAACTTCTAGTATATCGTAATCATCAGTTGAAAATGTTGGGTACATCACTATCTGAAAAGTTGTAATTTGAATTGACTGTTGTTCAACCAGCAGTAAGTATTGCCTACTTACTATCTAATGATAATGGAAAAGTCAGATGAAGCAAGTTGGACCTGAGGAACTTGTGCAACAAAATCCTTTTTATGTTTGTATTGATTTTTTTTTAATCAGCCAGCATTCCCTGTTTTACCTACTCAAAAGGCCTGAAGTTTATTTTCAAAATCCGTTCCACTTATATTAATAATTAAGTATTGAAGTGATTAAATAGACCACCTAACTGTCATGCCCTTGCATACTGCAAAGCTGATGGCCAAGTTTTAATGGACCTTTCACTGATGGTGTTAATTTGCCCCTCCAACATTGTTTTAATAACAGTTCTTGCCTCACCCATCCTTACATCAATACAACCTGTCCAAAATGTGAGAATAAAAGTACGTGGGTTTGATGTAGCTGGAGTAGAGTGTGCATTAGAAAATGCTTGTATTGATCACTTGTTACTAATGATGTTTTTATACTGTTTGGATTATAGTATTGACTTAAGGATGGTATTGAGGATGGACTTTTTAAAAAAGCAACATTATAATAATTCTTTCATGATTATTTCATTTCTTCATGCTACAATAAAGTTTGTGTATAGTATTCCAAATTGTGGAAGTAATGGGCATTAAATGACAGTGTTAATTTGCTCACAAAGTAATTTGGCAGGAGTTCTCCAATTAAGATTCCACGTCTAAGAAATTAAATGAAAATCATTTGGCAAGTGATTTACGCTGATCATTTCTGCTGTGAAATTGTTTTGCATCATTCCAGGACCTTTTGTGGTGACCATGCCTTTTTGAATATCAAAATGTACCAGGTAGATGCAGCATATCCTGTCCACCTTTAGAAAATATTTCTTTGTATTGTCTGTATAATAGGTTTTAATCCGGATAAAATCAAAAATATATTTTACAAGTTTTATTTGAAAGTAGAATCTCTTGAAATACCAAATTTAATTGACTTTTATCTATAAGTAGGTTTAAATTCGGTATAATTTACTAAATATTGACTGGTCATAGCTTCTGCACCTCAGTGATTAACTGAAAACAATACAGACATGCACTCTCAAATCCAGCAGCCCCAGGATCAAAAGCATGCTGCATTTTGAAACTTAATGGTTTTCAGACAAAAAAAAATCTGGACACCTTAATCTAGTGAATAAAGAATGCAAGAAAACCAATGGTGATATGATTCCAAAACACTTTAGTTTAATGGACATGTAACTGTTGGTGTTAATTTGCCTCTCCAACATAGTTTAATAACCGTTCTTGCTCCCCTATCCTTACATCAGTACAAACTGTCCAAAATGAGAGAATCCAAGTACATGGGTTTTAAGTGGCTGGATTAGAGTGTGCATCAGTAAATGCTTGTCTTGATCACTTGTTACTAAAGTGCCACAATTTCTTTATAGTTGAAGGGATTTTTCACACGTTTAAATCTCATAAAATGAGAGCTGGCCTTAATTTTACTAAATCCAGTTAATAGAATATTACACTGAGGACTTCTGGTTGAAAAATATAATGTGCCTAAAGAAAATAACACCGCAAGGGTGCTTTCATGTCTCATTTAACATTCATGTATGTTCTGATTGCCATTGATCTGCTTTCTTATCTCAAATAGGGCAAATATAGTGTTTTTTTTCCCCAACAGTTGGACGATGACTCATTGAAACACATACAGATTCACTGTCCAGAATTAGTAACACTTAATTTGCAGGCATGTTCAGTAAGTACTTTTTGTTTTGCTTACTTTACAATTGAATTGTGTATTATCTGGTGTTTGTATTTGATTTGATCTTGGTTCATAGGAACATGTCAGTTTACGTAATATAGACATTGCAGGACAATCAATAATGCTTATAACTTGCATTATTAAGTTTTTGATTTAAAAATCCATGGATCTTCATTTCTTGTCCATAATCACCAATATTTAGTGTCAAATGTATGCAACCTTAGCTTTGTAAGAGGTGGGAGAAAGGGAGACTAAGTGGTAGAATTCACCTGTGTACAAAATTGTGCATGTATAAATTTTGTAAAAATTCAGAAAGGTTAAATGTATTTTTTGCCTCCCCTTTTCGTTGCGATACATTTACTCTCAATTTCTTCGCATGGAATGAGCTAACTGGTTTGCATGTTTAGGCTAGAATTGCTTCATAATCAGTCAGTGGAATGCAGAAGAGTAGTTGGGAAAATTTTAGGTATTTCATCCCTTCTTTGTAATGCAGTACATGACTTCAACTCTTTTCTTGTATAACAAACTAATACTAGACATAATCGTTTGTTTGCTTTGTTCTTCATGACTACATTCAACTTGAGTTTAATTGTAATTTGATTCTATTATAGTTATATTGGTAATAGATAATCTAAAAATATTTTTGTTCTTTATTTGACATCTCCAGCTTTCTGGTTTGTTTGGTAGATCCACACAATACAAGCCATAAAGCAAGCCTTTCCCAGGTTTCCTTGATACTTTTTAATAAGTGTTGTTTGAGTATTTTAACATTAGTCTATTTAATTAGGCAACTACTTTTCTGTGCGGTTGCTGCATGTCTAACCAATTTTGGAATTTTTCATAAGTATTTCAAAATTTTTTGTTGGAACACTGCCCACTGTGAATAATAATGACTTTGTTTCAACTTTCTAAAAATAACATAGTTTAAGAACATAGTATTAACAGCAATGAGACCGTCACTGCAGAGTTCCGCTGAGATCAGTGTTAGGACCACAACTATTTGCCTTATGCATTAATGATCTGGATGAAAGAATTGAGGACATTGTTGCTAAGTTTGCAGATGACAAAAATAGGTGGAATGACCGATTAGTGTTAAGTAGGCGAGGAGGGTGCAGCAGTACTTGGACAGGCTAGGAAAATGGGCAGACAAGTAGCAGAGGGAATATGTGAGAAATTGTGAGGTTATGCGCATTGGTAAAAAGACTGCAGGTGTAGATGATTTTCTAAATGGGAAAATGCTTCGGAAATCTGAAGCACAAAGGGACTTGAAAATCCTGGTTCAGTATTCTCTTAATATTAGTGTGCAGGTTCATTTGGTAGTTAGTTAACACTGCATTTGCCTTCCTATCATTTCAAGAGGGCGAGCATACAAGGGCAGGGATGTTCTGCTGAGGCTGTATAAGGCTCTGTTCAGATCACGTTTGGAATCGTGACCAATTTTGTCCCCAGTTTTAAGGAAAGATGTGCTGACATTGGAGGGAGTCCAGAGGAGTTTTACAAGAATGATCCTGGGGATGAAGGGCTTGTTATATGAGGAGCAGTTGAGGACTCTGAGTTTATACTTGATGGAGTCTAGAAAGGTAATGGGGGGAATCTCATTGAGCCTTACAGGATACTGAGAGACCTTGATGGAGTGGATGTGGAGAGGATGTTTCCACTAGTAGGAGAGACTAGGACCGAGGACAATGCCTCAGAATGAAGGCATGATCCTTTAGAACTGAAATGGGGAGGAATTTCTTCAGCCAGAGGGTGGTGAATCTCTAAAACATGTTACCACAGAAAGCTGTAAATACCAAATCATTGAGTGTATTTAAGACCCCTTTTTAATTAGTATGGGGATCAAAGGTTACAGAGAGAAAGCAGGAGAATGGTGTTGAGAAATATGTCAGTCACAATTGAATGGCAGAGTTGACCACAGGGGCCAAATGGCCTAATTCTGTTCCTATATCTTATGTTTTTTATGGTCTTATGTTTAAAATGTTGCAGGATATTTCCCTGGCCTTGATGCCTTTGGTCGTGAATATTATATCTAGTCAAACTTGCCTGTGTGATTATATGCCCTGTAGCAAGTGTGAACTCCTCAGCAGGATTGACTACTGCTGTCGAATCCTAGATAAAAACCCCCTCCACTTGTGTATCACCTCAAACAATCTCTACAAATTCCTCACTTCATGTGCAGTCATGGGTGTTGCAGCCTGTAGGGGTAACTTATCATTCTACTGTAATTGTTGAACTCAAATGATTGAGAAGATTGCCACTGCTGCACCTCCCAGCTCTAGATTTGGAGTAGAAATCAATGAAAACAAGAAGTGTGAATCCCATTCTTTGCAAGCTCATTAGCATGGTTGTTTCATCAGTTTTGCACTTTGAATGCAAGAATATCTCGAACCCAAATGTGGTCATTATGGAAGTTATTTCCATAGATTAATGGCCTTGCAGTCATCACTGTTAACTCTTGTCTCCTTTCTTTGGATTGCAGCCAAAGAAGAATAACCAAATGAGCAATAATAACTTTCAAGACCAATCAAATTGTAGTGCACATTGAACATGAGTATTTTATTCATCTTCCACCCCTTATTTCGCAGTAAGTTGTCAAGTGCTGTGCTGAGATTGCAGTGAAGCTGATCCATCCAATAGAGTATGAGCTCAAATTTCCAATCTGGAACTGGTCAGCTTTTGATCGAATGCCTCTTGAAAGCCAGGCTATCTGTAAGGCGCATCTTTCAGTACTGAGTGATGATGCTTTAAGGTTAACCACAAATTTTTCTTGATTCTGTTGAATTGCCAGGGACTGAACAGATTTTTATTCAATTTGTAGATAACCTGACATTCCAAACCAATTAATGACCCATAATTTTGTTTGCCTTCAAAGCAAATCACAGATGAAGGATTAGTAAGCGTTTGCAGAGGCTGCCATAAACTTCAGTTCCTGTGTGTGTCTGGATGTGGAAACATTACAGATGCTTCTATTACAGCATTGGGATTGAATTGTCCTAGACTAAAGTGAGTAAAGCAGATCTGAAGTTCAACTTTATTGAAACTCCCTGATATTGAACATGTCATAACTATCAAGTAGTTGTAATAACAGCTTATATTTATACACTGCCTTAATGTAACAGAACATCTGAAGCACTTGGGTGTCTGATCCCATGTTCAAGGGTGGAAAACTTCAGTTTCTGTCCATTTTGATATAACCTCGTTGGAGAAACATTGGCAAAGCATAGGATGTAATAGAGTTATAACTCATGGAATAAAAGAGACAGTAAAAAAGAGACAGGGTCACAAATTTGGCTGAGTGAAAGGAAACAATGGTCAATAGATTTGGTTAGGCTGGAGGAAGGTTTTTGTGTGCTTCCCAGGTGATCAGTTTTGGAATCCTTGCTTTTCCTGATTTTTGCTGTATAAAATTTGGGCATGTTGAGGGGAAGATAGTGTATAACTTCAAGAGGATTTTGATGAGTTGGTCAAATGGGCAGATGGATGGCAAAGTTCAATGTGATAAAGTGTAGGGAGATATACTTTGCTAGGAAGAACATGAGACAGTATAATATAAAGGGTACTATTCTCATGGGTGTGTAGGAGAAGAGAGACCTGATGAATGTGTGCACAAGTCATTAAATATGGTAGTTCAGGTCGAGGGTGTGATTAGTAAAGAAAGCAGTACACTAGGCCGCCTTCATAGAGCAAGGAAGTTGCACTGAACCAATTGAAGGTGCTCTTCAGGATTGTTACGAATAGTACTGGGCACGGCATAATAGGAAAGTTGAGAGTGTATTGGAGAGAGTGCAGAAGAGATTCACAAGAATGGTTCTGGAAATGAGAAACTTCAGTTGTGAAGATAAATTGGAGAGTTGGCATTGCATCCTTTGGAGAAGAAATGGTTAAAATATTTGATGGATATTTTTCAAAATTGAGGGGTCTGGACAGAATCATAGAGCCATTTGGCCCATCGAGTTCATACAGAGCCTCCAGAGAGCATCCTGCTCAGAACCCCCTTCTCTCCCCTCTCTCTTCCAACCACCCCCCCCACCCCCCAAAACACCATCCTCATAATCCATCATTTATTACTGCTCATTTAGCCATTCTTCTTTCGCTGTGATCCAAAGAAAAGAGGCATATGTTAACAGCGATAACTGCTTGGCTAACGACCCTTGCCTCCACATCCTTGAATGCTAGGGGCAATTTAGCATGGCCAATCCACCTAATCTGTACAGCTTTGGGCTAGGCAGCCCATCTAGAATAGATGGGGAGAAACTGATTCTGTTCATGAAAGGATCAGAGGCAATCAGGTAAAGGTTTAAAGTGATTTTAAATCCGAAATAAACACAATATGAACAAAAAAGACTTTCCTCGAAGATGGTGGTCAGGATCTGGAATTCAAGCTGGAAGTGCAGGAGAGACAGACTCACTCATCATACAAGAGGGCATTAAGTGATTATTTGAATAGAAGTGAAATAGAGTTATGGGGAAAAATGGGTAATTGCCAAAAGGAATGATGCTTGTTTGTAGAGGCAGTGCAAATGTGATGGACCACATGGCTGCTTTCTGCATCATAACAATTCGATATTCAGTCTGTATTTAGTAGATTATGTCCAGTTGATCACATAATCAGAATGATTTTTACCTTGATATACAGAAATGAGATATGACTTTGTTTATTTAACATTAGAGTTGAGAAAAGGATAGTGAAGTAAGTCACTTTGAAAAATGTAAGTATTTGTCGTGACCTAATTGAAGTTCTGAGAATCAGTAGACAATAGGTGCAGGAGTAGGCCATTCTGCCCTCATAACAAGGTTGTATCTAGCAAGTTAATGGAAGGAACACTAAGTTTGAAAAGAAATCCAAAATAAGGAGCAAATCATGGAATCTTCTTTGGAAGGTGCTAATTGTGCATTACTTTGGTCCATTGTAGATGGGTGGGGCATTAACTGGATTTGCCTGTGCTCCTGTGAATACACTCTGTCTTAAACCATAGTTACTGAAATTGGGAGGTGCTGTCTTGCAGTTGAAGATTTTGGAAATGAGTGTTCATAAGTGAGTAAAGACTGGCTATATGGAGCAAAGACTCAAGACGTCACTGGAATCTAGATTGCAAATAGGAGAGGAAGCAACTGTTATAAAGTAGAGAGCAATATGGTGATATGATGAGTGGATGGGATTTAAATTAAATATGCAAGCTTATTGGTTAAGCCTAAAGGATTTTTACATTGCTGAGTAAAATTGTATGCATGTTTAAATTTAGTCACTATGAAAAATGGTGAAAGTTATTTTAACAGGGGAAGAATTGTGTAGATTTGGTAACATTAGCTCTTCAAGTAAATTGTTGATGTTTACATCAGGTATATAACTACAGAAATGTTTCAAAATCCTGGGAATGGGAGGCTGTGATCTCAAACATACATTCAAGATTGGGATTTTGTCCAATTTTCCATCTTTTAATGCCTTTTTCTCATGACTGACTTGAATTTTGGTTTCAGAGATGTCTGTAACATGCTAAATTCCTCTAGTACATTGTCTTGACAAGAGGGTTTAAGTTATAGGGAGAGGCTGGATATGCTGGCACGTTTTCACCCTGGAGCATCGGTGGCTTGTAAAATCATGAGGGGCATAGATAAAGTGAATAGCCAAGCTGTTTTCCCCAGAGTAGGAGAGTCCAAAAGTAAACTGCATTGGTTTTAAGGTGAGAAGGGAAAGATTTAAAAGGGACTCGAGGAGCAGCATTTTTTCACGCAGAGGGTATGTGTCCATGAAATAAACTGCCAGAGGAAGTGGTAGAGATGAGTACAATTACAACATTTAAAAGATATTTTGGACCATTACAAGAATAGGAAAGGTTTCGAGGGATGTGGGCCAAATGCAGATAATTGGAACAAAATCGGTTTATGAAATGAGGTCAGCATGGATGAGTTGGATCAAAGGGTCTGTTTCCATGCTATATAACTCTGATTCTGACTCGTTGGATGCATTTCAATAATAGATTATTTCTTACCTGTCTTAATTGGTATTCATCCACATTGCAGTGTTCAATATACATTTGTTCATTATCATGATTTGCAAAAATTAAGGTAAGGGAAAATTATGTTTATTCCCAATCATTTGTTGCCATCAGTCGATGTGATTTCCTCTTGAATAGTGTGATCTTTGTTGGACTGGGAAGTGTTACTATGTAAGCTTGATACATTTCTGCAACAAATTGTGCAGAGAACTGACTGGAAGTGGAGATTGAACTTATAGGGGGACGGAACAAGATGACAAGTTTTTTAAAAAATGTTGCTGGTGCTGCGATGAAGTGATGCTGAGTATTTCAGCATGCTTGACCTGCATGGAAGACAGAGATGGAGATGTTTAGGTATTGAGCCATTCACCACAGAATAGCTATCCTTTGCCTTTTTTCCTTTCTTGTGGTTTCTGATTATGCGTCTGGTCTATGACTCTGTGCCCCAGATGTTTGTGTGGGATCCTGATACTGTTAATGTGTGCGTTTGACAATTGACCTTTTTCTCATTGAATTCTAAACATCACACAAGGTGTTTTAAAAATTTGCTTCTCTTTATCCCTGAATTTTAGATTAAGACCAGTTATCCCTCTACAATGCTCCAGCAGAAATTCACTAATTTAGCATCTAAGCTCACCATTATCTTTGTCTTAGGACAACTGAGAGTGCATTGAATCACCACTCCCAACACCCCAACAAATATGTACATGTTAGATAATTTTTAATCTGTTTTGCACACTGCTTTCTTTTACTTGCTGTTTAATATAGATTATTTGGTGTTTTTATTTTTACACTCAAAAATTTCCTAAATTTTATCATTGTATCCTTTTAAAGTTGTCCTACATTGAAAATGTACATGAAAGACACATTGGGAACTTTGCAGCCTTCTGGACTCCAAATCAAGTTCAACAATTTCAGGGCTTGAGCACCTTCTCCCATGTTCCTACGCCAGCTTCCCCAGACAAGGCCTTGTTGTCACTTGGGCTGCTACCAAACAACCCATGGTCAGCCACGAATAGTCCCCATTAGCAGCTGCTTGTTCTCTTAGGCTGACCTTTACTGCTTTGTATGTCCAACTGTTATTCTGTCTTTGGGCTCTATCTGCACCTTTTGTTTACTTCTCATGAATCACATCATTTGTATACAGGGCAATGTCAATTATCTGGATGACACGGGCGGGGAGTAGTTTGTTCGGATAACCCAGTTTACCCAAGCATCAGGACCTTGATCTTGCTCAGATAATCTGAAATTTGGATAATTGACGTTTGGGTAATTGAGGTTCTGTAAATGCCAACCCTTTTTAGCCACTATCAATTCGGAAGAAGGGTCACTGGAATTGAACATTAACTGGTTCTCTCCACAGATGCTGTCAGACCTGCTGGGGTTTTCCAGCAATTTTGGTTTTTGTTTCTGATTCCCAGCAGCCACAGTTCTTGCATTTTTTAAAATACTTAAGACTTTTATTGTTGAATTTTCTAATTTCGGTTTAACTTTTCCTGGAAGTTGGAAAAACTGAGTTGAGTGTTGTTCTGAGTCAAAAATAAAACCTTGTTTGAAATCAGAAAATGCCGATCCTGCTTCTAAGCGCTTTTGGGATGGCTTCCAGAAATTGCTCTTCAAAGTTGACCTCAAATATTTGTCTCCTTTCAAAAAACTGCATGTAGGACAGTATAGTTGCGCCTTGTGTTTGCAAAAGATGAATAATACAGAGAAAAATATTCTGTACCTTTTTTAGAATTTCAATATATTTTGAATTTCAATATATTTTGAAATTACTTCATAATCAGAAAGGTGTATGTTGCACACAGGTTTGAATTGCATTGACAAAGCATGTCAAATTAATCTCCATAAAAAGGGACCTGTTTTTCTCCATAATGACCAGCCAACAAAGTTGTGCTCATAGATATCCCAATGTTTCATTTTATACTTTGTTCTAATTTTGATAATACATCATTGATAGATTAGAAAGATGATGTAAATTAAAAGTGCTCAATATATTGAGAACAGAGTCTAGAAATAATTTGAATGTTGTAATTCTTTCAGGATTTTGGAAGTAGCACGATGTTCACATCTGACAGATGCTGGCTTTACAGTTTTAGCAAGGGTAAGTATTTTTGGCTATGCGCTTTTGGCATCTTGGTTTTTTTTTAGGTGAACATTATTGTCTTTGGTTGAGAGAAGTACCATTGATGAAAAGGGAGCCATTGAAATTTTCCCCAGTCTCCACATCCCAAGTGGAATAGTGGTATACCTCTGTCAGTTTTGCCAAGAATAAATCATCAGGCTAACTTTGAACCAAACCTATGAGATCCAGGTTTATTGTTTCCTGTAGGGGTAATGCATTCATGATCCAGTCCTGTATTTGTGAGGAGTTGGTAAAGAGAATCACAGAATTGTTACACTACAGAAGGAGGCTATTTGTCCCATGTCTGCATTGGCACTCTGAGCACTTTGACGGTGCCATTCTCCTGCCTTCTTCCCACACCCTTGAAAGTTATTATCTAATAACCACTGCTTCAGTTTAAAGTGCTGACATCACATTTTTATTCATCTACACTTCCAGAACCACTGGCTGTGTGAAAAAGATTTTAAACATGTCGTACTTGCTTAATTTACAAATCATTTTAAATCTGTACTCTCTTGCTGCTGTTTGTTTTATGAGCTGGAGCAGTTTCTCTGACTATCTATTCAATCCAGAACACTCATGATTTTGAAGCCTTCTATCAAATCTTCTCTTCGTCTTCTCAACAAGGAAACAGTCCCACCTTCTCCAGTATATATCCACAACTGAAGTTTCTCATTCCTGGATCTATTCACATAAATTCTGCACAACCTCCAATGCATTTACATCCTTTCTAAGGTGAACCCCAGAAACTACACACAATACTCCAAATAATAAAGGGTAGAGTCAGAGTGTACAGCACAGAACCTGACCCTTTGATGCAACTCGTCCATGCCGACTCGATATCCTAAATTAATCTAATCCCATTTGCCAGCATTTGACCCACATTTGATTGTTTTTGATGACTGAAAGGTTAGTGAGAAAATGAGATTGAGGTGGCGAGGCAGAGGATTTGGGAGGGAATGCCACAGTGGCAGCTTAACAGGATCGAGAATAACAACCATTTTTAGAGTGAAGGAAGATTATTCAGATTCTTCCCTCCTATCTATAAAGTGTGATGATGGAGCTGGGATGGTGATAGACAGGTGAAATTTACATTATAGTGAGATTTAAATATAAAGATGAGTGTTGAAATTAAGGCTGAGAGAATCTTGAGCCAATGTAAATCAAAATGTGGTGAAGAGCAAGTGGAACTTGCTGTTAGATATTTTACAGGCAGATCTTTGGATGAGTTGAGATTTATGTAGGATCAATGCTGGGAGACCAATTTTGAGACCACTGGAGTTGTTAATTCTATGTGACTAAGTCTTTGAATAACTGAGCTGGAGGTGAAAGCAGAAGATATTGCAGTGGAATTAGGCAGTATTCGTGAGCGAGAATTGTATTGAATATGTCACTGAAGTTATTAATAGCTTGGGTTGTGCCTGAGGCTAGTGGCCAAGAGGGTTGGAACCAGTGTTAAGGATATAGTTACTTGAAAGCAGCCTTGACCCCAAAGTATATTTTAATGAAAAGTGCATTGTGGTTGCAATTGGAAAGCAGCAGTCACTGCCAGTTACATACTACCATCAAAGGCTACTTCTGTCTTCTTTTGTGCAGTACATTCAACATTGTTATGACTGAGTACAGAGGTTTCTCCTAAATCTGTTGGTTTTATTAGTGGTTATCTTTGTTTGTGACCTTGAGGTTTGGACTTCATCAAATTTGGAAATAATTCTGTGCATTTGTAATTTTTAAAAACATCTATTACATTGCTCAGTTTTTTTTTTAATCCCCTGGATAAAAGAGCTCAGGCCAATTTAGCTTCTTTTGATGAGTTTATCCTCTTGATTCTGCTGTTGTCCTTGTTTCATTTGATTTGTAACTGTCACAAGGACCATAATACAGTGAAAAGTATTGTTTTGTTTGTTAACCAGAAAAATCATGCTTTGCATATGTGCATTGGGATAATAGAACAGAATGCAGAATATAGTGTTACAGCTACAGAGAAAGTGCAGAGAAAGGTCTACTCTGTGAGGTCTGGTCATAAGTCTGATGGGGTGGGTGGAAGAAGCTGTTCTTGAATCTGTTGGTACATGTATTCAAATGTTTGAATCCGCTGCCTGATTGAAGAGATCAGAAGACAATATAAACCAGGGTGGGTGGGGTCTTTGATTATGTTGGCTGCTTTCCCGGGGCAGTTGAAAGTGTAGACTGAGTTAATAGCAGGAATGTTTTATTCGTGATGAACTGGACTGCATTCACAACTCTAATTTCTTGCGTTCTTGAGTAGAGCAGTTGCCATACCAAATTATGATGCAATCAGATAGGGTGCTTTCTATGGTGGGTTTATAAGATATAGTAAGAATCATTTGTGGACGTGCCGAATTTGCTCAGTCTTCTGAGGAAGTAGAGGATTAGGCGTGCTTTCTTGACTGCAGCATTTTAAAGCAACAGTAACTCTTCCAATGCCTCTTATGTCCTTTATCTAATACAAAGAATGAAGCAGCTCAAGAAGGCAGCTTACTACCACTTATCGAGTGTAACTAGGGGTGAGCAATAAATGCTGGCCCAGTTAGCGAAGTCCCTTTCATATGCAGAATAAAAAAAGAACTAGAACCATTCATAGAACAGAAAAGTGCGATCTATTAAAGGCTCTGTTTAATGTAACTGCTCCTCTTTTAAATTCAGCCACTTAACGACTGCACCTCTTGGGTCTTGGCTCTTTTTTACTGGCCTTACTAACTTGTCAATATGCAGTCAGTTTTTGTGTAACTCCGCTTAACAGAAAAATCATGCTTTAGAATCGATGCTTAATGTGTTGGTCAACACGTTTTAAAAGTTTCCAAAGTGCGCACAGAGTCCCAAATGCGTCAATCACGTTACAACGAATTTGCGTTGCTGAAATGTGCGTTATTGCCACATACAGGTCGTTCTGTGATATGATTTAGTTGAACAATAAGTGTACATACTACATTTTCTTTTCTTTAAATTTACGAAGATCTGTATAGTTCAGAAAATGCATAATTTGCTATTATTAAAACTATTTGTTTTTTAATTTTGGTTTAGAATTGTCATGAACTTGAAAAAATGGATCTAGAAGAGTGTATTCTGGTAAGAATTTCTTCTGAGTTGAATATTTCATTTGTATCTGGTTGCATTTAAGCTCTCATTTATAGCAAATATCCTATGTAGCTATTCAAAACTATAAGCAAAGTTTTGTTGTAGTTTGTGGAAGATGATACTGGGTGGCAGTAAGGATTACATTTTGTCCTTTAACCTGTGGTACATAATTTTCTACTGTTTTAACCTAATTCCTCTAGATATTGTCCATGTATATAGCTTTTCCCAATTTACGACTGAAGAAATCCATTCTGATTAGAGATTTTTTGGAAGAGAATTTGAGAAACCCTATGGTTGTCCCTTACTGTTTAAACTTGACAGTTGTTCATTTTGTGGGTGAGTAGCTATGCTTCATTCCAAAGCATTGCTGTCTGCCTGACTGCTTTCAATGAATAGTCACGTTACCAAAAAAACTAAATCAAATCAGAAAAACTGAGCTGGGAGAACTGGCCACATCTCTTTCATGGTACAAATGTGTTTTTTTTAAAAAATGCTTGAAAGCCTGTTGCCTGAGACAGTATCCATTATCTATCATCAAGCTGACCCTAAAACCCTTCAAACTTAGACTTTTCAGAGTCTGTGTCTTTTAGGAGCTCTGTGGGGGGCAAATAAAAAGCCAAGGGCAGCATTGTCACACCTACCCCCTTTTAAAAAAAACATCAATATCCAAAGATTCCTTCATTTTAATACCCCTTAATCTTAAACTGTTAAGTACTCCACAACACCCATGTACATTACATTGACAGTAATCATGCAAACATGCACTATTACATTTTGTTTCAGTCTGTTTTACTTCTGCCACTGAATGCCTCCATTTCTCATTCAAGTCTTGACAAAATGTTGGCAGTCACGTTCTCGTCCTGCCACGTGCACAATTTTCAAATTGAGTGGCTGTAACGACAAGCTCCATCTCAACAGTCTGGCATTTTTGTCCTTCAATTCCTCCATAAACTTCAATAGGTTATGGTCAGTGTCATATGTTATTGGTAACATAAACATTGAAATGTTGTAACGCCAATACCAAGCTCAAAGTCTCTTTCTCAACTGTTGAATATTTCTGCTGATGAATGTTCAGTTTCCTGGAGAAAAACCCGATAGATCTTGCTATCTTATTGTTGTATTCCTGTAAGGGCACAGCACCGACATCCGCATCATTTGCATCGCTTGCCACCTTGAATGGATTTGCGTGATTAGATGTGGCTAATATTGGAGCAGTGTTTAACACCGCTTTCAGGTTGTCAAATGCCTTCTGACAGTCCACTGAAACTTCTTGCCTTTCTTTTGCAACTCAATGAGTGAAGCAGCCACACTACTAAAATTTGGTGCAGGGGGATCTAAGATGGCGACGATCTGAGAAGATCACACTGCAGAGCTTTGCATCACAGCAGGAGCAGGACGGTCCTTTAACCTGCCCAACCCAGGTCATCAGGATTTCTTGGGGCGTTGGAAAGATTGTGGAGCCCCAAGAAACATTTAAAAATTGACTTACCTATATTTTCAGCTGTCCAGAAATGCCCAAAAAGGGAGGAGGAGCATCCGAAGCCGGGTCTGCAGCTCAGCCTGCAGCAGCCTCTGAGCTGATTACTCTCCAGGACCTGGTGAACCAGCTCTCAAAATCTCGCGAGATGCTGGGGAAACAGATTGAAGAGAAGCTTGCTCCAGTCTCTCTCATGCTGCAGAAGCATGAGCAGCAACTGGGAGACCTGGAGAAGAGGACAGAAGAGGTGGAGCACAGGGTCACAGTGGTGGAAGCTGATGCCCGTTCATTCAAGGATGAGATCCAAGCCCTGAAGACGCAGGTTCGTAATTTGTGTGACCAAGTGGATGATCTTGAAAACAGGGGCAGGAGAAAAAACATTCGGATCATCGGTCTGCCATAGGGTAAGGAAGGTGAGCGGCCGACAGAATTTGTTGAAGATTGGCTTCCAAAATTCCTTGACTTGGAGGCTGGCATGAGAGGATTGAAGATAGAGAGGGCCCACCGGGTTGCAGCGCGGAGGTCGGGTCTGGGTCAATGCCCTCGTCCTTTCCTGGTGCGTTTCCATCATTATCGGGTTAAGGAGAGAGTCATGGAGGCTTCTCGACTCCAGGGGAAGGATCCAAAGGCCCTAATTTAGAAGGGTCTAAGATCATGCTTTTTCAGGACTTCTCAGCGGTGGTGATCCAGAAACAAAAATTATTGTCAAGAGAAGACTGAAGGAGTTTGGGATTCAGTACTCTGAGATATCTGGCAGTGCTTTGGATGACCTTAGATGGATCCATGCATCTCTTTGACACATCGGAGAAGGCAAGAGGCTTTGTGGACAAACTAACCTAATTTAAACAATTGTAGTATGTATAAATATTGTTGCTTGGGTATGCATTTATCATTCTGTAAAAGAAATGGAGGAAATCCAGTTGGAGCTTTGTTTTTTTCCCCTTTTTTTCCCTCTATTGATGATAATTTGGTTCAAACTATGTCTGGCGGTGGTTAAGGTGTACGTTTTAAATTTCTAAGTTAGGACATACCAAAGGATGGGTGGGGTGTTTATTCCCCTTTTTTTAAATAAAAGAATGTTTTTTCTTCATATTGGTATTCTATGGAGTGTTTATTCTTTTTAGCTTGTGCTTGCGATGCGGGTCTCGCTGGCAGAAGTGAAGGTTGAGATGGTTAGATGCCTATTTATAGGCAGTTCGGGATAGGTCGTTGCCCCCTCTGGGCAGGGGGTGAGTTCCCCTACTCAGTGCTATTGGCGCTTTTATATATTGGTTTGTTTTCTGGTTTTTGTTGTTTTTTATTTTTATTAATTTTGTATGTTTGTTAAATGTAGTGGTTTTGGTTTATGTAGTTTTTGTATTTGGTGGACCATGCAACACTAAGGCTCAGCAATTTGTAGTTCGGGTTCCTCCTCTCTGGAATTTAAATGTAATTGCAGAAGATTATGACCAATGATTTGATTAAATGGTGTACCTGGAATATCAAGGGAAGTCACTCACCAATTAAGAGGAAGCGAGTACTCTTGAGTCTTCGAAAGGAGAGGGTGGATATTGCTTTGTTTCAGGAGACACATTTGAACGACAAGGAGCATCTGAATTTACAGCAGAATTGCTTTGACCAAGTTTATTTTTCATTTTAATACCAGAAGTAGGGGAGTGGCTATATTGGTTAGGGAAAAAATCTCATTTAAGTTGTTGGAATATGTTAAAGACATAATTGTAATTCTTAAAGCCTTGATAAATGGGGAAGAATATGGTATTTTAAATGTTTATTGTCCCCCAGCTCATCCTCTTAAATTCTTGGTAGATGCTTTTCCTAAACTGATAAGTCTCAAATCTCGGCACATCATTATAGGGGGAGATTTTAACTGTCTCATGGACCCCACAGTAGACAGGTTGCCTAAAGATCCCTCGATACCCTCTGCACAAACTAAACAGTTTGTGGGTTTGTGTGGGGAATTAGGGTTGGTGGATGTCTGGTGGTGTCTCCACCCTACAGGTAGGGATTTCAAGTTTTTTTTCCAATCCTCATAGCTGTCACACGAGGATTGATTTTTTTTTTTTCTGACCCCTGCAGTAACCATGGATCTGGTGGCATCCTGTACGATTGGTAATATTGCCATCTCTGATCATGCTCCAGTGTACCTCATGGTTAAGATTAAGGATGTTACAGTGGATTCAAGGTACTGGTGAATGGACCCCTTTATTCTCGTGGACAGTAAGTTTGTGGAGTATTTCTCGAGGAAATTTCAGGTATTCCTAGACATCAGCATAGGCTCGGTTGATAGCTCATCTGTTCTCTGGGAAACTGCCAAAGCTTATACCAGGGGGTTAGTTATTTCATATTTCACCAGTAGGAAGCGGCAGAAGGGCGAGCAGCAACATCTCCTTGAAGTACAGTCGAAGGCAGCCGAGAAGGCCTATTTTGACAGAAGGCCCATTGGTCAAACTACAGAGGATTACGGCACAGCGGTCTGCACTAAATTCTGTGCTCACGCAGACGGCAAAGAAGGAGCTGGCTTTTGCAAAGTCAAGGTTATACAAGCATGGTGACAAGCTAGGCAAATACTTAGCATAGCTGAAAATGTGTTGCTGGAAAAGCGCAGCAGGTCAGGCAGCATCCAAGGAGCAGGAGGATCAACGTTTCGGGCATGAGCCCTTCTTCAGGAATGAGGAAAGTGTGCCAAGCAGGCTAAAATAAAAGGTAGGGAGGAGGAGGGGTGTTGGAAATGCGATAGGTGGAAGGAGGTTAAGGTGAGGGTGATAGGCCTGAGTGGGGGTGGGGGCGGAGAGGTCAGGAAGAAGATTGCAGGTTAGGAAGGTGGTGCTGAGTTCGAGGGTTGGGACTGAGACAAGGTGAGGGGGGGAGGGGAAATGAGGAAACTGGAGAAATCTGAGTTCATCCCTTGTGGTTGGAGGTTCCTAAGGACACCTCTGGGACACCCGCACCAACTAACCCAATCACCCTGTGGCTGAACACTTTAACTCCCCCTCCCATTCTGCCAAGGACGTGCTGCCTGACCTGCTGTGCTTTTCCAGCACCACTCTAATCTTGACTATATTGAAACAGTGTCTCACCAGGCCTTTAACTACCATGGGTTTGCTCATCCTCACTCTCTTCCTCACTAGCTTACCTTCATCCTCCATTTTCATCCTTTTTAAGCTGATTTCCCTGATGAAGGACTTATGCCCAAAACTACAATTCTCCTGCTCCTTGGATGCTGCCTGACCAGCTGTGCTTTTCCAGCACCACTCTTTTCAATTCTGATCACCAACATCTGCAGTACTCTCATTCTCCTTTCCTGTCTAAGTGCCAATTTCTGAATTTCAAATTCCCTCTTGTTCTTCTCTCTCTCTCCTTCCTTCTCTCTCTCTCTGTCTGTCTGTCTCTCTCTCTCTCTCTCTCTCTCTCTCTCTCTCAATGTTGCAATGTTGTGTTCAAGCGATTTGTTTGTTTTTCTCTTTCTTCTGCTTTTAATCATAATTCAAAATTTTATTGCTGCTGCCCTCTCCTTGTCTTTTGCATCTAACTCAAGCTGCTTCATTTTCAATTGAATATTAACCATCAAAAAATTCTGGCGGTTTTTCCAGCAAACTGAAATGCTCAGCTATTGCTGTAGTTATATCTCCTTTCCTCACAGAAGAAGGCAGCTCCAGCTCCAGAATGTCTGCTAATTCCAGCAGCTTGGCCTTAATCAGTTTTTTCAAAATCCCCAAAGTCACTTCTTCTACCCCTTGGCACCAAAGGTAAAATCAAACACACGGTCTTACAGGAGACATGTCAGAGAGGAGGATCAACATGGACCTGCTTCTTTTGAGTCCAGCAGCTTTAAAACTGCCCGACTGCTTTCAGCGAACAATCAGACTGCCAAAAAAAATACAAATGAAACCAGAGAAAAGCTAAGCTGGAGAAATGGCCATTTCTCTTTTGTACAAGTGTTTATAAAAAACTTGAAAGCATTTTGCCTGAGGCAGTACCTGTTTGCTATAATCAAACTGGCCCTAAAACCCTTCAAACTTAGACTTTTCGGAGTCTGTGTCTTTTACGACCACTCTGGAAGAAAAGACCAAGGACAACATAACCTTGTTAAAGGAGTAGCATTATCACAAATGGGGCTACATTAATATAGGATGGATAAGTTGGACCGAAGGGTCTGCTTCCATGCTGTATAACTCTGACTCTGACTCTGGTACAGTGATAGCAGAAGAGATCTGAAAATAAAGCTGATCTCCCATATGGGAGAATACCAGATATCACTATATACCATGCCACTATGGAGTTATAAGTTTCTTATACCAAAAAAGTGCCAGACAATGACTCTGTCTCTCACAATTTATTCTTAATCTTTGTTGTCATTGTCTTTGCTGAATCCCCCACTGTCGGTATCCTGAGGGGCAGCCATAAGTGACCAGAGGCTGATGATTTTGCACTGCCCAAGTCAACTCCTAACTCCCTATATGCCATCTACTATCTATGAGGCACAAATCAGGATTGTGATTGGGTACTCTTCACTTGCCTGGATGTGTTTAGCTCAAGTTCAAAACCATCCAGGACAGTCAAGGATGATTTGTGATTGGTGGGAAGGGGGAGATAGGGGCAGATTCAGATCGGTCTAGAGAATTTAATTTGTTATGGCTCATACTAGGCGAATCTTGGCAATATTAGGGCATTCATGTGAGCCCAGCCAACAATGAAAGAAATGGCCTAATTTTTCATGCTCTCTATGTCCTGTTTGTTTTTCTGAAGATGACTAATACTCCTTCAGTCTTGCATTTCTGGACTTTTCTCCCCTGCATGTGTTGATTTCTCAGAAAACATTGCTGCTGTCACAGATGGTAATAGTCAACCTTATCCATGTCACTTTTCATCCTGAGCCTATCAATATAAAATCCCACAGGGACCATTTTTATTTTTTTGCAACCTGTATAAGCACTTTCCAAACATTTGATGGGGAAAGTAAGCATGCATTAAATAAGGTTTGTTTCCAATAGGATATTGACAAATTTATGTAGCCACCAGAATGAGTGTTTAAACGCAGTTCCATTTCCTTGGTCAATTGCCATAACTCCACAAAGCCTGTGCTGCTCAATCTGGATCCAAGTTGAAAGTAATTTCAAAACACCCTTGGCATTGTTAATTGGAATAAATATCTGTCTAAATCCAATTAGGAAATTTGTGATTTGATGAGCTGGTTTTGCGTTGACATCCAAAATATCTTCATTAAATCCCAAAGTGAGTGCACTCTGAAAATGAGTTTTTTAAACTGCACACTGTCCCAACAGACCATTTCATACTGGTTAAACCTTCCCAGTTTGACTCTGATAATAATTACAAGGCATATTTCACATAGAAGACATGCGTTGATTGGTTGCTGAGCAGATGCTATTAGCAATGGCTTTTCAACATCAGTAATTTTGGAAAAGTGTATTTCCATACTAGCACATGAAAAGTATAAATTTGGAGGCAAAGGAGTGTGAGCTGATATGTGGGTAAAAGTGAAGAATTGTTGCTGTGTACGAATCTCCAATTTATAGTTAATAGTACAAGAGTAAGGTTATTATATTTTTCAGTTGCTTTACTTTAATGTATTACAGTGCAGCTTGCCCAAGTGGACACATCTTTGTAACCTAAGCAAGCCCATGCACAACTGCACAAGCTTCAGTTCAGAGTTTCAATTTAAAAATGGCCAAAGCCACACTGAGTTGCAGTCATGAAGCAGAAAGTCATATGGGTAGCACATTTAGAAGGATGGACACCACGCAAGTTAGGGGCAGAGGCAGATAGAGAATGGGTGACTGCCAGGCAGTCCAAAAGAAACAGGCAAGCACTGCAGGAATTCCCAGAGATCCTGCTCACTAACTGCATTTTTGTTCTGGATATTGGTGAGGGTAATGGATCATTGGAGGTTGCAGCAAGAACCAGGACTTCAGCACTTTGGGAGGCCCAGCTGTGTATGTGCGTATAGAATTAGGAAGTTAAGGAAAATGAATGAGTGCTGGAAATATGCTGCAGGAAGGAAGTGCTTTAGATTCTCGGGACACTCGACACTCTGGGCGATTTGGCACCTGTTCAAGCCAGATAGGCTGTATCCTAACAGAGCTGGGACTAAATTCCTTCAGACCGTTAACTCTCCCCAACAGTACCAGGTAAAGTAGCTCATCATCCTAGTGTGGGAGCCAGGAGAGACTATTAGAAAGTAGAACTCATGTGCATGAAATTTTGGGAGAAACAGGTCGTGCTGAAATAGAAATTGTGGTAAGTTAATAGGTGGAGTTGGAGTAGCAAAGAAAACCAAAGAGGTCTAAACTGGATTACACTACATGTATATGACAGCATTGAGAATAGCTAATGAGACTGTGGAATGATAGGTACAGATTGCCAGGTGATATTATATGGCAATTACAAAGGCCTTGACTAAGGAGATATTGGAGTCCAGGATAGATATGGAATCCATACAGTTTGGAAACGGGCCCTTCAGCCCAACAAGTCCACACTGAATCTCCAAAGAGTAACCTACCCAAACCCATTCCCCTACTGCTCTCCATTTACCCCAGACTAATACACCTATCCTGTACAACCTGTGGGAAGAAACTGGAGCACCCGGAGAAAACCCACGTGGACACTGGGAGAATGTGCAAACTCCACACAGACTCGTCGCCCGAGACTGGAATTGAACCTGGGTCCCTGGCGCTGTGAGACAACAGTGCTAACCACTGAGCCACAGTGCCGCCCTGGGTCTTTCCGAAGGTTCAAGGGAAGAATAGATTGGGCTGGAACTAAGGGATAAGAAGGGTGCAATTATATTGCTTGCTTTAGTCTATTGATTCCCAACTAGTGGGAAGGAAGTAGAGGAGTAAGGAAATGGCAGAGAGGTATATCAAAGCAACTTTAATGGGAGACTTCAATTACCTGCATGTAGACTCGGTTAATGGCAGTGTGGTGAGTAGTGAGGGAAAAATGTTCCAAATTCTGTCCAGGAGAATTTCATCGAGCAGTATGTGTCCTGTCCAACAAAGGCACTGGTAAGACCTAGTTTTTGGAAATATGGTGAAATGAGTAAATAGAGTAAAATTGTTTATCCCATAAGTGTTTAGGATAACAGTAAAAAATGAAGTTGGTGAATCCAGAGTAAGAATGATATCTGGCAGACAGTAGACTTCAATGGGGCAAGACTGAAGCTTGGTCTGATAGACAGACTGAATCCAAATTGTTGTTAGGTGAAACAGTAGCTGAACAATCCCTTCAAAGAGGCAATCTGGCACAGTCAAGATATATTCGTTCAAAGGGAGGACTGTGGGAGGTAACGGGAGCACCCGGAGAAAACCCACGTGGACACTGGGAGAATGTGCAAACTCCACACAGACTAGTCGCATGGGGAAAATAATTACAGTGCACCAGGTTGATGAATGAGACAAATGAAATAAAAGTGTGCTTACGACACATGTCAATTGGTACGCACAACTGAGAACCAGGCTGAATATGGAAGATTTAGAAGGGAGGTGAAAAAACAAATGAGGTCCAAAAATGGATTATGGTTAAAACAAAAGCTGGCAGCTACCATACTATAAGCGCAACAATTGTAAAAGGATGACATTGAGAAGTTGAAGTGGGTGAGTAAATAGTAGTTCATTGCAGTGAAGTATAGGGTATGAGCTGATACATGGAGAGAAAGCCTGAAATAAAAGGGACTGTTAGTACAAGCACAGAGGGCCTTGGGAGTGTGCGTGCGTCATCAAAATGACTTGTCCAGCTAAACTTTCTTTTAGAAATTTTGCAGTGTCCTCCGTATTTACAATTCTCAAAGTTTTGTATCATTTGTGCTAACTTCAAAATTGTCCCTGCATACCAGGATCTCAATCATTGTCATAAGGGTTCCAATATCAAGGCAATTGAAGAGAGCTACTTTCTTTTTTTTTAGAAAAGGTACTCTACGTGCCATTAATAGAGACAGAGTACGCGAGTTGGCACGTTATTCTGAACTTGTGTAGGATAACTGGTTAGACCTCATTGGGGTATTGTGTACTGTTCTGGCCACCATACTTTAGGAAGGATGTGAATATATTGAAGAAGCTGCAGAAGGGGATGATGAGAATTGTTCCAGGAATAAGTTCAGTTTTGAGGAGTGTTTGGAGATGTTAGGACAGGTTTCCTTGGAGAGGACAAGACTGAGGGCAGGTTTTTAAATTTTAGTTAGTCACTTATTGGTCACCATGTCTTCAGCTGTAATTTTACTTGTTTGGAAATAAGTCTAAAATTTGGATCAAGGGAATAAAGTTTAACCAATGAAATTGCATTAGATGAAATCGGTCCATTATGTTCAAGAATGGGTATTTTATTTTTGCTTATCTGCAACTTGATGTGGATACCTTAAGAGAAAGGTTGTGAAGCAATTAATGTATGCACTGACTGCATACTAAAAGATAATACTATTGAAGGGAAATCCATAAGTGAGGATAGGAAAGGGCACTTCAGATATTACTACAAAAGACTGGTGGCGATGCTATTACTAAAGATGCACTGGACGTTTAGGAGTGGAACCGTGAGGGCAGATTTACCTGTAGAGGAATACCACAATTGAGGTTTACTAGAATTGAATGGCTACAGTGGAGAAGTTAACAAATACATCAAGGATGTGTGTTGCAGTCACAGGGAATTCCAGGAGAAAGGAATATAACAGTGGCAAATTATGATACAGAAAAAACCATAAGACATAGCAGAAATTCAGCTATTCAGCTCATTGTGTCTGCTCTACCATTCAATCATGGTAGGTTGATAGGTATCTCATCCCCATTCTTCTGCCTTCTCCCTGTAACCCTTGATCCCCTTGACAATCAAGAATCTATCTATCTCCGTCTTAAATACAATCAATGACCTGGCCTCCCCAGCCACCTTGGGTAGTGTATTCCGTAGATCCACCAGTCTCGGGCTGAAGAATTTTCTCCTTATCTCCGTTCTAAAAGGTCTTCCCTTTATTCTAAGGCTGTGCCCATGGGTCCTAGTCTCTCCTATCAATGGAAATATCTTCCCAAAATCCACTTTGTCCAAGCCATTCAGTATTCTGTAAGTTTCAATTAGTTCCTCCCTCATCCTTTTAAACTCAGAGTATAGACCCAGAATCCTCAAATGTTCCTCATATGTTAAGCTTTTCATTCTTGGGGCCATTCTCATGAACCTCCTTTAAATACACTCCAGGGTCTGTGCATCCTTCCTGATATATGGAGCCCAAAACTGAACCCAATACTCCAAATGTGGCCTGACCAGACCCTCCGACGTACATCCCTGCTTTTATATTCAAGTTCTCTCAAAATAAATGCCATCATTGCATTTGTTTTCCTAACTACTGATTCAACCTGCAAGTTTACATTGAGATAATCCTGGACTAGAAGTCCTAAGTCTCTTTGCACTTCAGACTTCTGAATTTTCTCCCCATTTAGAAAATAGTCCATGCCTCTCTTCTTACCAATGTGCATGACCTCACAGTTTCCCATGTTGTACTTCATCTGCCACTTCTTTGCCCACCTCCTAACCTGTCCGAAACCTTCTGAAGCCTCCCCATCTCCTCAATGCTACCGGTCTGTCTCGTTTTTTGTATCATCTGTGAACTTAAACAGAATGCCCTTGATACTGAAAATCTGACAAAGATTCAAAGTTTGGCAATTGGAGCAGACTAAAGTATGGTCTTGTGGAGAGCAACTAAGTTGTGCAAGTGGTTCTGAAGGGGAAGCAGTGCCTGAACAAAGAGTCATCTGCAACGTCACCTAGAATTTTGAGAGTTGATATCAGAAAGTAATTGAACACGAAGAAGATATTTAGACTTTTGGGTGGTATAGAGCCTTAAGGAGAACAAATTTAGGCTACACATATTTTTAAGATTGAATGGAAATGAGCTCCCAGTATGACCTGGCAAATTTATATTTGATTATCTGTTGCAAATTAACTTTATATGTCCTTGTTGCACCTTTTGGGGACAAACCTAATAAGGATGACTTCAGAGGGAATTTAGTCCAACTTGCTTCTGTCAACAATCAATTACAGCGCAAGTCTTCTCAAGAATAGCAACTCCACAGTCTAAACCTCGAACTGCAGCAGGAGCATTCTGCAGGGAAGAAAGGACATGTCAGCAATTCGTAATTTGACCATTATTAACCACAATGAAGTTAACGGTCAGGAGTGTATGACAGCTGCAACATGCTGTACTTTACAAATTGCCTTGGAGATGTATAATTTTTACAATACTGTGTCCAATTTTCTTGAATAATTTATTGATGAATTTCATTTTAGAACATCACAATGTACATTTTTCATTGCAGACTTCGAAAATAGTGTTTAATTTCTTTGTTTCCTCCAGCGCAATTTTGTTTTTGATGCAGATTGCCAAATACGATTACAAACTTTAATTTAATTATTCTGAATGGATTTTACACAGACCACATTCTCATCATATCTATTCTACAATATTTCCAGTAATCTGGTTCCTTTTTGCTCTTTAATATCAAGTGCTTTCTAAATCACAACATTCTTTACAATTTAATTATAAGGTAATCTTGTAATGCTTATTTAAAGGCAGTTCAGATATGTATCAAATATTTGTTTAATATTGCTGTAGACTTTAAAATATGTCATTGAAAGTGATGTCAACTGTATTGTTTGACAAAGCCTGCCCTTTCTTGCATTTAAATAAAGCTCTCATTGTTACTTGAATAAAAGCTGGTCTAGTCAATACTAAGCTCTCAATGTACAAAACACATGTTATCTGATCATTTGTATAAATGCTGTATATGAACCTTGCTGTGCAAAATGATTGATAACTTTCTGTACGACAGTGACTACATTTGAAAATTACTTGATTGATTGGTTGTGAGGCACTTTGGGATGCAGTCAGAGGAAATGAGACCATATTAATGCACAGAGAAAGTCATTTTATCTGCTGCTATTCATACATTGTAACGTTTATGCGAAAAGGCTATTTTAATCCAGTAAGTGTGCAAACACTTTTTTTTTCCCCCAGATTACATCATATTGAGCCTTTTAATGTAACAAAATAAAAAGAGACTTTATAGAGACATTCTAAAACCAAATACCTCACTGAGCTGCATAAGGAAATGTTAGGGTTGTTGAACAAGAAGCTTGGCCAAAGAAGTAAGTTTTAAGGAAGTGGTTTTATGGTGGGACAGAGATAGAAGTGCCAGAGGTTAAGGAAAGTAGCAATTCGCTGATAGCTTCACAACCATGCCCTTCTACATTCACTCCAGCAAAGGTTACAAGACAGCCTTACTACTTGGCTTATTAATTTTGTATTCTGGATTAGTGGTGCTGGAAGAGCATAGCAGTTCAGGCAGCATCCAAGGAGCAGCGAATTGACGTTTCGGGCAAAAACCCTTCATCTATTTCTGATGAAGGGCTTTTGCCCGAAACGTCGATTTCGCTGCTCCTTGGATGCTGCCTGAACTGCTGTGCTCTTCCAACACCACTAATCCAGAATCTGGTTTCCAGCATCTGCAGTCATTGTTTTTACCTTATTAATTTTGTATCAAACATTATTTCTTTACAACCATGTTTTAATTTTTCCAAAATTTATAAGGAAGAAACTTAATCAATTGATTTAATGTTTCAAATTAATTGAATTAATGTTTGTTTTTGTTTCCTCTGCAATCTGGCACTGACTTGGTCCCAAGTTTGCCAATTTGGAGACGGTATCTGTAATTCTAACACCAACAAATTCTGGGCTCCCTGACTCTTCTGCCTTGATTGTGAGAAGAGCATTGATGTGCCATAACATTCTGCTCTGCATTTGTGAGCTATCTTATTTGTGGTGGGTCGCTTCAGTCTGTTTTGTCTCACTTATACTTTGTGCTGTCTTTATTACAAAAGCCAAAAAATACCTACATATGAATGAAAATTGGCCATTGGCTAGCAGCATGGACAGGCAACTGGTAGATAGAATTTTAATATAACAACGTGTGATGTAATCCATGTTGATGGAGGGGGATGCACTTTATAGGCTTAATGACTTGGTTATTAAAGATATGCAGGAACTGAAGAACCTTGGCTTTTATGTCTATTGATCTTTTGAAGATTGAGGGAAATGGTGAGATGGGTTAACAAAATATGTAAGATCTTGGACTTTATTGTGTTATGACATGCTGGTGAGCCCTTCTGTTAATTAAACCAAACACCCAGAAAAGCTCGCCTCACCTTGTAATCTGATAAAATATGAGTGACAGAGAACTCCCAAATCCCACTATTTTAAGAAAATAACCTCAGTTTCTTTTTTAACTGTAAAAGTGAGCATTAAACAACAACTCTTCACAACTCTAAGCCTCCCCCTTTCTCTCAGCTGCATATTACCTGTCTCCAACTCTACAACATTATGCTGTTCCAATAAAATATTTGTTTAAAATGACATCAACTTAATTTCAAAACCACACAGCGGCTGTCATCTTCGATGTTTTTCTTCTGGCTGAAGATCTTTATGGGTTATCGTCTTTTTTTGTGTGTGTGCTGCCTGTGTGCCAATTGCCCTAAAGGTGCCCTTTTAAGAGTCATTGATCTTTTACTGCAAATATGTTTCATATGAAAAGGTACTTTTGATAGAGAGTGTTTCCTAATTTCTTAGGACTGTGTTGATGGCAGTTGCTCTGTAAACAATTTTCAAAATGTCTGCATTTTTATATCCTTAACATCGGATCATCTCATTGGTTTGATGTTGGCAAAACAATAAATTCAAATGCAATTGGATTTTAGTATCCTACGGCATAATTTAAGCTGGTTAAATTAGAATTATTGTCAAAACAGCAACCAACTCTGGTATCTATTTCACAGCCAAATGTTACATATTTTCAATTTTCCAGTACACTCTGTGACTACTATCTTGTCCTATCACAGGTGCTTGTAAGCTCTCGGTGCAAAACAGTATTCACTCTCCCTTAAAGATACAGTGCATGCCTTCAATTTAATAGCAATTGTGTACAATTGCAAGGATGTTATGCTAATTCTTCTGACTAGTTATAAAATTGTGTAACTAGAGTATTCCATCCAGTTCTGATCACCACACTTTAGACTCAATACAAGACTCCTTGAGAGTGTGAAGAAGAGATTCACCAGAATGGATCTGGAGTTGCAGTGTCAGTTGCAAGGTTACATTGGAAAAGCTGAGGAACTTCTTAGGGCAAAGGAAGTTGGGAGGATATTTGATAGAACTGTATGAAACTATGACTGGTTTCAGTAATGTGGACAAAGAGAAAGTACTACTGTTGGCTGAACATACCAGGATTAAAGCATTTGGATTTAAAGATTTGAGTGAATGGGTATATCAGAAGAATCTCTTTAATACAGCAAGTGTAATGTCCAGAAACACTGCATATGAAGGTGTTGGAAATGGAAATGATGAATCATTACAAATAGAAATTGGATGAGCACTTGAAGGAAATAATTTTGTTGGGATTTGAGAATTTTTCCCAAGGAGAGCTGCTATGGACTCTAGCTGAATGATCTCCTCCTGTGCCACAAACTATTTTTGCTTCGAAGCCCACCCAGTGAATTAATAGGCAACTAATTGACAAACCTGATCTACCACAGTTGGGTTCATGAAGGTATCATCAGGCTGAAAAGTAGAATAATTTTGTTGCAACAGTCAAGAGTTAAGGATATCTGAGAGCTACTTGCTGTTTATTGGACTAAACCGCTAACTTTGATAAATGGAACCCACTCAAGCTTTTAAGAGATTATTTTTATGGCCTTGAATGCTAGACAAACAAGTTGGACTTTAGAAGAAGCTTGCCCAATGACAGCCTCTGGATTTTTAATTTCTGTTTTGCCTCCAAGCTGGAAATAGCAAATTCTGTCTCTCCTGAAAAGTGGGAGTGGGAAGAATATTGTCAGTTGCTGTAGAGGTTTGCTGCCTCTCTCAATGAAGTATTTGTGAATCATAAAAGTTGTAAATTTCAGCGTTCCTAACTGTTTCCCAGCTGATTCAATATCTTTGTTCTGCTAATCAAGTCTGAAAGTCGTCTAACTGATCTTCCACTCAAACCAAGGTGTCTTTCAATACACTGTGCCTGACAGTGAATGGACCTTGTATACAGGAAGTCAAAGGTACTGAAGTTTTCCCGTCTATATTTTGTACTCCAACACATGATCTTAATCACTGATGAAGCAGGTTTGAGGGGCCAGATGGCCTACTCCTGCTCCTATTTCTTATGTTCTTATTGCCCTGCAAGGCTGTTTTCTTTGTCACCTACATTTATTCCCATCCATAATAGCGCATCAGAGCTGTGTCATCTATGTGTTTAGGATAAAGGATTATATTCTGTACTTTAATCCTGCATAGTATCTTAGTAGGTACTGGTTTTCCTACTTACTGTAAGAACCTATTTTTGCCTTTAATAAATATTTAGAATTTATTGATGAAACCTTGTCTAAGTAATAAAGAGGTAAATTGATCATTTTAGTGATTGTACCCTAATAGGTATAGGCAGTAGAAAACACATGCACTTTTGATATGGCTTTGGAGTAGTGGGATTTAATTTTACAATGCACTTGTCAGAGTCCTAACAGAATTTCCAGGAGGTATTTATAAGATTGTGTTTGAGAAACAATAGTCAAAAATGTGAATCGATAGCCTGGTTTAGAAAATGTTTGGTAAGTGGGAAATGGCGAGTAGGCATAAATAGTATTTTGGTGGGAAATGGCAAATGAATTCTCAAATATTGAGAGCTTTTTGAAGTTAATAGACAATAAGCTGGGAAGCACAGTGAGTAGTACGCATTGGGAGAAGCAAGTTGCAAAAAGACATGAACAGAGTGGGCAAAAGTGCAATCAATGGAAGCCACCTAGAATAATGAGAGATAATCCACTTTAGGTTGAAGACAAATCGTGGTTTTCCAAATAGTTTAAAGGATGGGCAATGGGATTCTGATGCCATGTCCACAAATCCATGAAAGCCAAGTACAGAAAACAATCAAAAAGACTAACAATGTTGACCTTCATCTTGGATGAACTGAAATACAAAGAGAAAGTTGTGCTTCAGTTGTCTCAGAACTTGGAAAACATCTACCTGTAGAAGTGCATCCAGTTCTATACTGTGAAATATACCTGAGTTATAGCACGCTTATGCCAACTTTGGATGCAGTTCAAATTCATCAAAATGATACATGACTTAGTGTTAAGTTATGAGGGCATATTTTGCAGAAATATGGCTTCTATTCCCTTACAAAAAAAAGAGATGTAACCTAATTGCCTGGATGGGTTAAGCTCCAACAAGACCTTAAGCTGGACATCATCCAGAACAAAGCAGCCCACTTAATTAGCATCACATCCGCAAACGTCCACTCTCTATAACACTGATGTTCAGTGTTGTACCATTTCAAAATACGCTGCAGAAATTCACCAAGGCTCTTGAGACAGCACATTCTAAACCCAGAACCACTGTTATCTAGAAGGACAAGGACAGCAGATGCATGGGAACACCACCATCTGCAAGTTCCCCTTCAGATCACTTGCCATCCTGACTTGAAATATATCTCTGTGCCTTGTGTATCGCTGAATGAAAATCCTGAAACTCCCTCCGTTACTGCATTGTGCACATCCACCAACAGTTCAAGAAGGCAGCTTGCCATCATTCTTTAAAGAACAACTAGGGATGAAGCCAGCGATACTAACGTTCCATGAGAAAATTAAAAATAATTGGTGTTTTACAGGAAACTCTCCTCTATCAGAGGATCTCAAGAGAAGGAGATGTGACCTTAATATTAGAAGCAGGCGGTTTGAAATCTGAAAACCTTTCGCAAAGAGTAGTAGAAACCTAGAATTATCCATGAAAAGGTTATGATGCTAAGCCAGTTTGGATTTTGTCGTAGAGTCGTAGAGATGTACAGCATGGAAACAGACCCTTCGGTTCAACCCGTCCATGCCGACCAGATATCCCAACCCAAATCTAGTCCCACCTGCCAGCACCTGGCCCATATCCCTCCAAACCCTTCCTATTCAAATACCCATCCAAATGCCTCTTAAATGTTGCAATTGTACCGGCCTCCACCACTTCCTCTGGCAGCTCAATCTATACACGTACCACCCTCTGTGTGAAAACGTTGCTCCTTCAGTCCCTTTTATATCTTTCCCCTCTCACCCTAAACCTATGCCCTCTAGTTCTGGACTCCCCCAACCCAGGGAAAAGACTTTGTGTCTATTTATCCTATCTGTGCCCCTCATAATTTTGTAAACCTCTATAAGATCACGCCTCAGCCTCCGACGCTCCAGGGAAAACAGCCCCAGTCTGTTCAGCCGCTCCCTGTAGCTCAAATCCTCCAACCCTAAAAGGAGTTATTTTTGGCATGTTGAACTTAAATGCTGAAAATATTTATATTCTATGTTGCCTTGCATGAAGGAGCAATTACTATATGTAAATTGGTTGCCAGAAGACTGGTCTCTTTTGTATGTTTAATATGTTTTTGGTATGTTTAATAACTAATATCTCTCTCTCTTTCCACAGATCACAGACAACACATTGATTCAGTTGTCCATTCACTGTCCTAGGTTAGAGGCACTGGTAAGTGGTTAGCTTTTGTAGTTAAATCATTTGCCTTTTGTAGTCTAGAAGGAATAAAATTTGTTATCTACTCATTTATATTTTCTATTCTCCCCCACAAACTCAACCAACCACTTAACATAAGTTTATCAAGTCTCATGTTGGGTATGAAATTTGTTTGTCTTGCACTTAGTTTCAGGGATCAACAAGTTGAAAATTGGCCTTTATATCTGCTCAAAAATGATAAATATTTATGTACAGCCCAAATAATATAACGTATTCATGGCCCAAATACTATTATAAAGGATTTATATGAACTGTTATCATAGGACTAAGTACGTTAAAATTGTTGACTAGGTTGTCAGTTCCTTGCCAACAGAATATTTATTTTTTGTGAACCCTTTACTGATTGCAGAAATTATCTATTCAGATTAACTAGACAGGCTCAGGACTTGCAATTACAATTAAGTGTAGAAAAATATAAGATTCATACTTGTATAGAAAACACTGATGTACAATGGATTGTTACTGCGCATAACAGAAAAACAAAAGCTATTGGTGTAAGGGGTAACTTATTAATGGAAATCCTAACTTTCAATTAGTATTCAGTCACTGGAGTTCCTGAAGAAGTCAATCTGGTCCTCAAGGTATTTGACTGCTAACAATTAAAGTACACCTTTTCTTAAAGAGAGAAAATTGTAGAAATGCTCAGCAAAAGCAAACCTAAATTAAGTTTTCAGTTTATTACCTTTCACCTGTTCAAGTGCAGTACAGCTAAGATTCCATATGCAGGGCTATAGGGGAAAGACAGGAGTGGGACTAGGCGAGTTGCTGTTGCAAAGAGCTGACATGACAAGTGAATTTGCAGTATTCCTACCCTAATTCAACAAATGTGCTTTATACAAATACATTGAGAATAAAAAGAAAATTGAATGAATTGCAAATACATGTTCACTTTCATGATTCCCGACCCTTGGCTAGAAGAGAGGATTGTACGTAAAATCTTGCTTCAATGTACGTACGAAATTCAAGGTGCGAACGCAAAAAGCCCTTGTGCGATCACGTGGTTTTATCGTTCTGCTTTGCTACGCGCTTATTGAACGCAAAAGCTCTTGGGCCCCACGTGATCTCATTCAGTTCGTCTTTGGCGCGTGCGCTGTGAACAGCTGTCCAAGCATTCTTATGCTATCCGAACAATGGGAAAAATAGATTTGGTTCGCGAACCGGGTCCAGGAACGGATTAAGTTTGTAAATTGAGGCGCTACTGTATCTAAATTCTACAGGGAAAGTAGTAGAATTGGCAGAGTCGCCTTAGTAATTTTATCCTGAAACACTTCAGTGACAAAAGAGGATCAAACAAACATAAGCAGTGGACACTGGGTTGAATTAGTAATGGATTTAAAACTGTAGTAGGAGTTTACACAATGTTAGATTGTGGAAATTCAAGATTAGAGATTAAATAGCCATTAGCAAAAGCAGAGTTGTTTTATTGAGGGATTTTAAAATCTATGTAAATTGAGATAAGTAGGTCAGCACATTTGAGCATAGTAGTGAATTTCTTAAGTGTGTCTGGGGTAATTTTCTAAAACAGAGAGATCCTCAAACCAAAAATGGGGAATATAGCATTGAAATTTTTCAGCAATTACTACATTTTGTCAATAACTGATCTCTGTGAACCTTTTATCTAATAATGATTTTAAAATATAGTTAACTTCAATCTACTATTTAAAAGGGAGGCATTTGGAAATGACTACATAGATTTTCAATTTAGGTAAGGCTGATTTCAATGTATTGAGACAGAAACTGTTCACAGTAAGGTGGGCAAATCAGCTTAATGGCTAATGCAATAAAAAGATCAGCGGGAACTGATTAAACATAATACGCAGAATTAGTCTAGAATTCTTGAGGACAAGAATTCTTGCGGACAAGAATTCTACTTGGATGACTGAAGTGGTATAAATGTGCTTTATAAATAGCAGGTGACTTGTAATATTCTGCTTGGATTGCTGTTGAGGCCCCATTTATTTATTCATCAAATTTATTAACTGTCTGGATGAAGAGGGAATGCCACGCATCCAGATTGAACATGATACAAATATAATGTAGAAGGAAGTATATGTTACAAAGAGAGAAATTAGATGAATGGGAAAGACTATGGCAAATATATTTTGAATGGGCAAATGTGTAGTCATCCACTTAAGACCTGAAAACAGCCAAAATAGAGGGTCCAGATGAAATTGAGGTTAGAGGGTCCCGATTCATTGATGATTAAGATGCCATGATTTAGTACTGAGAATAGTCAAACTTTCTAATGAAATGCTGGTCTTTGTATCTGGTGGAGAGAATGTATGAGTAGAAGATATGCTTCAATTATATGTTACTCCGATTAGACCATGGAACAGCATAGGTTGACATTTGGTGGAGGATATAACGTCTTGGTTGATAACTGGGCTTCAGGGGTTAAATTATGCAGATAAATTAAACATTAGGATTGTTCCCTGAATGTAGAAGTTTTAGACGGTGTTTTCATCGAACTATTAAGTATAAAAGAATTACTTCTGAATGGGAAGGCTAAAATAGGGATGTAACCTAAAAAGACATTTAGTGCCAGATTGTTCAGGAGTAAACATAGGGGAGCATTTCTTACACAAGGGGTGGTAGAAATTTGAAACTCTCTTTATTTTCCACCAACAGCTGCCAGACTCGGTTGGCAGTGCACTCACCTCTTGAGTCAAAATTCCAGGTTTAAGCCCCACTTCAGTTTTTGAAGACAAAAGTCAAGGCTGCCACTTTGTATTGAGGGAGTGCTATATTTTGCATGAAGCACTAAACTAAGGCCTTACCTGCTGTCAGATTGAAGTAAAATATCTTAAATATCCATTGCATCTTTTTCTAACAGAATCAGACATGTTATCCCCAGTGTCATGATCAACATCACACAAAGAATCTGATTATTTGATGTTTGTGGGAGCTTGCTATATTATAAGTGACTACAGTTTAAAAACTTCATAGGCTGTGAAGTGCTTGAGATGACCAGTGGTGATGAGGTTTTTCATATAAAGGCAAATTTTTATTAGTTTGCTTTCATTTGATGGTCTATCAGTTAAGTTTTAAACAGGAGATTAATTGTTGGAAGTTAAGGAAAATATGATAAAGGTGGCTGTGTGGTATTTGGTCATGGATCATCTTAAATGATGCAACAGGCTTGAGGGCCTGATGATATACTACTCTTATCAACATATTTATTGCAGGACAGAATAGAGAGGGTGTTTACAATGAACATTCTGTAGTTTCACAGGATTTGACGATGGATTGATCTGTGGCAAATGGTACTTTAGTAATAAAAAGTCGGAGGAATGAAGACCCATTCAACCCCAACACCAAACCTTTTGATCACCCTATTTGGTACACTAATCTAAATCCAAACTTACCTCCTTTCTGTTCTCTTTTACAAATTACTACTCCACAATTCATTGGGACAAATGTTGACTTCAACTGGTAAATCAGTCTTTTGTGCAGTACCTTTTCAGAGGCATTACAGAAGTCTTGGAGTCACATGGTCTCCTTTGTCAAATTGGTCCTCACTGTACCTGTTCTAAAGTCAGTTGCTGAGTTTAATTGAAACAATAGAAAATAGATGCAGGAGTAGGCCATTCAGCCCTTCGAGCCTGCACCGCCATTCAATTTGATCATGGCTGATCATTCCTAATCAGTATCCTCTTCCTGCCTTATCTCCATAACCCTTGATTCCACTATCCTTGAGAGCTGTATCCAATTCTTTCTTAAATGAATCCAGAGACTGGGCCTCCACTGCCCTCTGGGGCAGAACATTCCACACACCCACTACTCTCCGGGTGAAGAAGTTTCTCCTCATCTCTGTCCTAAATGGTCTACCCCTTATTTATAAGCTGTGTCCTCTGGTTCGGCACTCACCCATCAGCGGAAACATGTTTCCTGCTGCCAGAGTGTCCAATCCTTTCATAATCTTATGTCTCAATCAGATCCCCTCTCAGCCTTCTAAACTCAAGGGCATACAAGCCCAATCACTTCAGTCTTTCCGTGTAAGGTAATCCCGTCATTCCAGGAATTGATCTCGTGAACCTACGCTGCACTCCCTCAATAGCCAGAATGTCTTTCCTCAAATTTGGAGACCAGAACTGCACACAGTACTCCCGGTGTGGTATCACCAGTGCCCTGTACATCTGTAGAAGCACCTCTTTGCTTCTATACTCAATTCCTCTTGTTATGAAGGCCAGCATGCTATTAGCCTTCTTCACTACCTGCTGTACCTGCATGCTTGCCTTCATTGACTGGTGTACAAGAACACCCAGATCTCTCTGTACTGCCCCTTTACCTAAATTGATTCCATTGAGGTAGTAATCTGCCTTCCTGTTCTTGCCACCAAAGTGGATAACCATACATTTATCCACAATTTTATTTTTTCTGTGGGTAAATGTTTTATTAAGTTCTAGACCACGCAATACCTAGTTTCCCTTTGGTAAGGTTTCCACTATAAGGTAACTCAGATTAATAAATACCTGGAAGTGTTTTCAGGCAATATGTACTTGAATACATCAGTTAATTTCAGGTGTACTGTCAATAGTTACATAATAGAAGTCAAAGGAACGAATTAAAATAAAGCCGAGCCTATTGTGTAGCCTTTAAGTTATCAATTGTGATTGAACTCTGTAAAGGAATGAGAAAAAAGCAGGAAAAGCTTAATTTGGCTTGTACTTTCAGACCACATTCCAAAATGTCTGTGACAAAATGTCTAATATGGAATGTTTTCAGTTTAATTATAGGTAATTGAATTGTTTGGCTGAAATGTTCATTATGTAAAATGAATTGTGTCAGAAGCAATGTGATGTATATTTTTCAGTTTGTTTTACTTTAAAAACATGATTAGTGGATGTTCTTCATTGAAGAAAACGGTAATGTTTGGCTTTGTTGTGACCGCTACCTCTGATTCTCTCAATTTATATCATTTATATGAAAAATGGCATACTCCATAAAGCTTTTCAGGACAATTCGCAAAAAATGCTAATATAAAGAGAAAACAACATTAATGTTGTATGCAAAGAGTTTGCTGATTGATTGGCAAGTGGACTCTGGTAGAGGCATTTTCATTGAGAATGTATCAGTTAATGATGAATGACAGCTGCGAAACTTTACATAAATTTTAAACCATGCATGTTGACTCTGGTCAAGTCATTGCCCTGAAAAATAAACTAGAGAATGGCTGTCAACTGTTGTATTGAGTTGAGTTCCTGACTGCAAAGAACAAGTCACTATTAATACACGTAGCTTCCAGTGTATATAAATATACATGTTGGGATTCTTGCAGTTCCACATGCTGTACGATTGATCTAATTGGCAAGCTCGTAAATAAGCCCAAGTCATTTGTTTACAATGCAAGCTTGGTTATGAAATAGGGTGCAGCAAAGTCATTATCTGGGATAGTAGCTCGCCTGATCAGATCATTGCTCCTTGTATATAAGCAACTCGTGAGCAGGTTATGATTTTGAGGTAATAATGGTAGTTAAACTATCAATTGTTCACCCTTTGTGTGAAGATTTGTAGTTCAGGTTCTGTTTCAGGTTGTAAATTGGCTCGCTGAGCTGGAAGGTTTGTTCTTGGTGCTACCTAGCATGGTGCTGAAACGTTGGCATCAGTGAGCTTCCATTGAAGCGCTGGTGTTCTGTCCTGCTTTCTATCTAACATCAAGCAACAGATGGTGATGGCTCCGACTCCACAGCTAGAAAACTGTATTACAGCAGAACTGAAGAAACTCCACAAGACAGGTGAAATTAACAAAACAGACCTCCAAAGAATGAAATCTAAATAATCCAATTTAGCCCGTTTCTATGGATTACCGAAGGTACACAAACCAGGAGCACCACGCCGACCCATAGTCTCACTTCTTGGTACACCGACATACAGACTAGCAAAGGAACTTTCATGCAAACTGAAATATCTAGTAGAAGACTCACGCCACTCTATCCACTCCACCCAAAAATTCCTGAACATCAAGGTAGAGGTCGACGAGGTCATGGTATCCTTCAATATTACGGCCCTATTCACATTAATAAACATCACCCTGGCCAAAGAAACACTGGCTACACTACTAGATAAACCAAGGACACAAAGACCAGGCAACACCAACCCCATCATCAAGGACAGTAAACTCAAACTAGTGGACCTGTGCCCCTCAACACACTCCACCTTCAACAACATGACCTACAAACAAATCAATGGGATACTTATGTGATCACCAATATCAGGATTCTTGGCAGAAGCAGTTATGCAGAGGCTGGAATGAGCAGCCCTGCCCATGAACAAACCAAAGGTTTGGATCCACTATGTAGATGACACTTTTGTCATCACGAAACAGAACAAATTAGAAGAAACTCACCAACACATAAACAGCATTCTTACTGATAGAAAGCTCATCAAAGAGGAAGAGAACAACAACAGACTCACCTTCCTAGATGTCAGTCAAACGAAAAGCTAATGGAGAGCTGCAGACCAGCGTCTATAGGAAATAGACACACAGAGACCAGATACTCAACTACAGGAGCAATCGTCCCTACACACACAAACAGAGCTGCATCCGGATATATTTAAACAAGCTACAACACACTGCAACACCCAGGAACTATGAGATGCTGAAGAAAAACAATTGGCCATGCTAAATTGCCCATAGTGTTAGGTGCATTAGTTAGGGGTATATAGGGTAGGGAAATGGGTCTGGTTGGATGACTCTTCGGAGGGTCGGGGTGGACTTGTTGGGCCAAAGGGCCTGTTTCCATACTGTAGGGAATCTAATCATAACCTTGTTAAAGGAGCAGCATTGTCAATGGTATATGAATTTCAAGTTGGAGATCACTGTACAAACAGTCATTTATATTACTGGATTGTGTTATAAATTACATGTATAAAGGGTCTAAAGGTATGGTTACTAAGTTTACTGATAACAATGATGTCTTCCTTCAGTGTCAATAGATCAAAATCCTGGAACTTACTCTCTGACAGCATTGTGACCTGCACCAAACGGACTGCAGCAATTCAAGAAGGCAGCTAACCACCAATTTCTTGGGCAAATAGGGCCATAAATAGGGCAATAAATGCTGGCCCAGCCAGATAAGCCCAAATGAAAGAATTAACTAATTAAGAAGAAAATAGCAAAATTAGTTGTGAAGAGGTTGTAAGAAGGCCTTAGAAGAGCATGGGTTAAGTGAATAGCCAAAGATTTGACAAATGAAATATAATGTGGGAAATTGAGAAATCTTCCATTTTGGCAAGAAGAATAAAGAGGCCTATTATCTTAATGGTGAGAGATTGCAGAGCCACCGAGATAGAGGGATTTGGGTGTCCTTGTGCACAAAGCACACAAGATTAGTTTGCAGGCAGAACAAGTAATTGTGAAAATTCATGGAATGTTATTGATTATTGTGAAGGGAATTGAATGCAAAAGGTGGAGGTGGTTATACTTCAGCTATAGAGAGCACTGATGAGACTACCTACTGAAGAACTACATACAGTATTCGTCACCTTATTTAAGAAAGAATGTTAATGCCTTGGAAGCAAACCAGAGAAAATTTACTAAACTAATACTTGGAATAGTTGGGTTATCTTATGAGGAAAAATTGGACAAGCTAGGCTTGTATCCACTGGAGTTTGTAAGAATATAGAATCACAGATGTACAGCACGGAAACAGACCCTTTGGACCAACTCGTCCATGCTGACCAGATATCCTAAATTGATCTTGTCCTATTTGCCAGCATTTGGCCTATATCCCTCTAAGCCCTTCCTATTCATATACCCATCCAGATGCTTTCTAAATGTTGTAATTGTACCAGCTTCCACCATTTCTTCTGGCAGCTCATTCCATACACACACCATCCTCTGAGTGAAAAAGTTGCTCCTTAGGTTTTTTTTATATCTTTCCCCCCTCACCCTAAACTGTATGCCCTCTAGTTCTGGACTCCCCCAACCTAGGGAAATGACTTTGTTTATTTACCCTATCCATGCCTCTCATGATTTTATAAGCCTCTATAAAGTCACTCCTCAGCCTCCGACACTCTAGGGAAATCAACCATAGCCTATTCAGCCTCTCCATATAGCTCAACCCTCCAACGCTGGCAACATCCTTGTATATCATTTCTGAACCCTTTCAAGTCTCAGGGAGACAAGAATTGCACAGTGTTCTAAAAGTGGCCTTACCAATGTCCTTTATAACCGCAACATGACCTCCCAACTCTTACGCTCAATGCTCTGACCAATGACCACCTTCACTGTCCTATTTACCAGAGACTCCACTTTGAAGGAGCTATGAACCTGCATGCCAAAGTCTCTTTGTTCGCCAACATTCCCCAGGGTCTTACCATTAAGTGTACAAGTCCTGCCGTGATTTGCCTTTCCAAAGTGCAGCACCTCACATTTATTGAAATCAAACTCCATCTACCACTCCTCAGCCTATTGGCGCATCTGATCAAGATCCCATTGTACTCTGAGGTAACCTCCTTCGCTGTCCACTACAACTCCAATGTTACTAACTTACTAACTATATCTCTTATGCTCACATCCAAATCGTTTATATAACTGATGAAAAGCAGTGGACCCAGCAACGATCCTTGTGGCACATCGCTGGTCATAGGCCTCCTGTCTGAAAAGCAACCCTCCACCACCACCCTCTGATTTCTATCTTCAAGCCAGTTCTGTATCCAAATGGCTAGTTCTCCCTATATTCCGTATGATCTAACCTTGCTAACCAGTCTACCATGAGGAACCTCTTCGTACACCTTATTCAAGTTAGCAATTTTTGAGAAGATTGGTAGCTCAGGTTGTAAGTTAGCCTGCTGAACTGTAAGATTTTTTTTTCCAAATAGATCGCATCCGCTGCTGTCCCCTCATCAATCCTCTTCATTACTTCTTCAAAAAACTCAATCAAATTAGTGAGACATAATTTCCCATGCATAAACTCTGATGTAGCTTAAGAAGAACCTGAGGTATCCTGATAGGGTGATGTGGAAAGGAGGTTTGCCCTTGTGGAAGAATCTGGTCCTAGGATGTCACGGTTTAAAAATAAGGGATTGCTTGTTCAAAACAGCTGAGGAGAACATTTTGTTTCACTCACTTAGTCGTGAGTAGTTAAAACTCTTCCTGCAAAGGCAGTGGAAGCAGAGTCTTGAAATATTTTTCAGACTGAGGCAGATTATTGAAAGGCATGTGGGCAAAAGGTTATTGCAATACGGGCTATGAAATTGTCATCAGATCAGCCATGATCTTATTAAGTAGGCTTGATGTGCTGAGTGGCCTCCTCTTTCACCTCCTATATTGGTGTGTGTGGAGGTGTCTCCTCTGGACTGACTGCTGGCTTTAACTGATGTTTATCTTGAAGGGTCAAATTCTGTTGGATCAGATTTCGATCTTGAAATAATTTTCGTGGAAACAGTTCCTTGAGTCGTCTTGGAACCAATGAATTTCCGTGGTGATGCAAAGAATAATTGATTTATTGTTGTCACATGTACCTAGATAGTGAAAGGTGCTGCTTTCCATACTACACAGGTAGATTGTACCATACAAAGTGCATCAGGACAGCAGAGCAGACTGCAGAATAGTGTTACAGGTACAGAGTGAGAGATCTGTTCAAAAGTTCCTTTCAAAAGTCTGATAATGGGGAAGAAGCTGTTTCTTGATCTATTCATAAGTGTATACTACCTTTTATATCTTCTGCCTGACAGAATAGGGTAGAAGAGAGTTTAACTGTGGTAGGGGAGTCTTTGATTATGCTGGTTGCTTTCCTGAGGCAGCAGAAAGTATACATGGAATCAATGATGTAAGGCTGGTTCGCATGATGGACTGGGCTGTGTTTATGACTGTAGTTTCTTGCAGTCTTGGGAAGAGCAATTGCCAAACCAGCCCATGATGCATCGAGATAGAGGAGTGTATGATAGCCAGATTTCAAAATGGTTGAGATCTGAGAAACTAGTGTTAATATAATGCAAAGGTTAAAGACTGGCAGAATGATGCCTTTAGCAAATCAGGCTATTATAACAGATTTTGAGCAGCAATGATGGAATAAGTAAATTCCATAATACCCAAGGAACAGTTAATGAGTACTTTCAGATCTGACGTAAATACAGGTTGTGTTTTGCTATGACACGTATTTCGTTAATGTGAGTTTGCTGTAATGTGATTGATGAATTGGCGGTACTGTGTCTCAAGTGCAAACTTTTAAAGCATGAATAGGTTGTGATGCAATTCCAGCCCCTTTAGTTTAAATGGTGCTGATATTGTGCGATTTTCGTATAACACTGGGTGTACAAGAACTACCATGTTTTCGCAGAACAGACTGTATCATTTTGATTGATCATTTTGATTAGTGGAGATGCAGGGATGAAAGCAAAGTACTGCAACTACTGGAATTTATTTTTGAATGCTGGAGAAACTCAGCAAGTCTGGCAGCATCTCTGTAGAGATAAAAGAGTTAATGTTTCAGGTCTGTTATGAATCTTTAGAACTCTGGAGATGTGAACTCCAAAGGAGCAGAGAGGCAGAGGCTGAATCCTCATGCATTTTGAGGAAGGGTTTGAAAATAATGAATCATCTTTAAAAAAAATGATATTGGCATTTAGTTTTCAGTGTTCATTTTTCAACAGTATGAGGCACAGATTGGTTTAACTGTTCTCCCAATTCATTAAGTACAGTAATTAAGATTAATGCAAGGTCAAGGAACCTAAAAATGCCACCTCCTTTAGCTTTGATAACACATTAAGATTGCTGAAGAGATTTGCAATTCCATGTAAAATAACTGCAGTAGGCGTATCTAAAGTGATTTAGTTTTCAGAGAGATGCCTAGCCTGTTGAGTAAATCTATGAAAAAGGCACAAATGAAAGTTGACATGGAGCCTATTGAAATTTAGATTTTAAGTGAGTCGATTTGTAATAACATTATTGTATTCCGTTCACAAAGTCTGGTTTTTCTAATCAGCATTAGACAAATATTAATGTCAACAGTCAATGAAAATCAGAAGAAAAAAGCAATTTGTTTAGAGGTTGCATAACCTATTTGATCATTCCTCCTAATATTATTCTTAAAAGAACACTCTGAAAGGAATCATGTGATGATCAATAAAATGTTGGATAAAATTTGAACTGAATTAAACTGCAAGTTTGCAATCACCCTGGCATGGGTAAGTTGTGCAGAACAATTCGTTGCAGATGATTGGAGGGTGCAGTCACTACCAACTAAATTTTGTCTTCTATTGTGCAATAGTCCTCCTGCTTTAGAGGTTACTATGGTTAATTCAATTTGTTGTTCTTGACAGCATTACACAGGCAGGTTTTCATCAAGCTGAGGTCTTGCAGCAAGTGTGGAGAGCACTGAAGCATCCTAATAAGAGCAGAGGTTTAAATTTCAAATTTGGTGTATTCGTAAGAAGTTGTAAGGAATTGATATCTAAAATATTATTAAGATGATACAAGGGCTTCTGCTTCAGCTGCTCTTTTCAGGCAGTGAATTCCACCTTCTGGGCAAAATGAATTTCCTATCAGCCCCTCTAGATCTTCTGCCCCTTACCTTAAATCTATCATTTCTTTCCCTTGGTAGATGAATCAGTTCTGTCCTGTCTGTGCCCCTCAATTCATCTCAATTATGTAAGCTCTGCTGTAAGGAAAACAAGATTCAAAAAGTGTGGCACTGGAAAAGCACAGCAGACCAGACTGCATCTGAGGAGCAGGACAGTCAATGGTTTGGGCATAAGCCCTTCATCATGTGTCTGAAACATCGACTCCCCTGCTTCTCAGATGTTGCCTGACCTGCTGTGCTTTTCCAGTGCCACACTTTCTTTCAACTCTACAATCTTTCTTCATAACTACGACTCTCCAACCCAGGCAATATTCTAGTAAATCTCCTGTGCAATCACATCCCTCCTAAAATGTGGATTCAAGAATTGCAGACTGTAGTCTAGTTGTGGCCTAATTGACTTCTTATACAGTTCCAGCATAACTTCTCTGCTCTAAAATGCTCTGTCTCAGCTAATAAAGTATCCAATATACTATCTTAACCACTTTATCAACCTGTCCTGCTATTTTAAGGAACTGGAGGATTTGCACACTATGGTCTCTCTGACCCTCTGTGATCCCCAGGGTCTTACCATTCATTATGTATTGCATTGCCTTGTTTGTCCTGCCCAATTTCATCACGTTTGTCACACCTATCCAGATTGAATTTGCCACACATCATCTGACCAACCTATCTATATTGTCCTGTAAGTTAAGGATATGCTTCTCCCTATTTACCAGCCTAACCATTTTCATATCATCTGCACCCACTGATCAACCTTCCCAATCATTCAAGTCTAAATTGTGTATATAAACTACCAACAGCAAGGTCTTGTAAAGTGACTTCAAACATTTCATTATGTTCAAAGTGCTATATTTATTAAGTTCTATGTATTCATGAAGCATTGTACCTTTTTTTATTCATTGGACGAGGGTGTCACAAGCTAGGCCAGCATATATTGCCCATCCTTAATTGCCCAAAGGGCAGTTATGTGTCAACCACATTGCTGTGAGTCTGAGGCCAAACCACTTTCGAATAGCAGATTCCTTCCCTAAAGGATATAGTGAACCAGATTTTTATTAAAACAATGGGTTCAAGGTCATCATTAGATACAATTTAAAATTGCTATTAGGTGTAAATTTCACCATCTGCCATAGCAGGATTTGGTCCCCAGAACATTAGGTAAAAACAATAACTGCAGATGCTGGAAACCAAATACTGGATTAGTGGTGCTGGAAGAGCACAGCAGTTCAGGCAGCATCCAACGAGCACCCAAATCGACGCTTCGGGCAGAAGCCCTTCATCAGGAATAAAGGCAGTGAGCCTGAAGTGTGGAGAGATAAGCTAGAGGAGGGTGAGGGTGGGGAGAGAGTAGCATAGAGTATAATGGGTGAGTGGGGGAGGAGATGAAGGTGATAGGTCAAAAAGGAGAGGTTGGAGTGGATAGGTGGAAAAGGAGATAGGCAGGTCAGACAAGTCAAGGAGACAGTGCTGAGCTGGAAGTTTGAAACTAGGATGAGGTGGGGGAAGGGGAAATGAGGAAACTGTTGAAGTCCACATTGATGCCCTGGGGTTGAAGTGTTCCGAGGAGGAAGATGAGGCGTTCTTCCTCCAGGCGTCTGGTGGTGAGGGAGCGGCGATGAAGGAGGCCCAGGACCTCAATGTCCTCGGCAGAGTGGGAGGGGGAGTTGAAATGTTAGGCCACGGGGCGGTTTGGTTGATTGGTGCGGGTGTCCCGGAGATGTTCCCTAAAGCGTTCTGCTAGGAGGCACCCAGTCTCCCCAATGTAGAGGAGACTGCATCGGGAGCAACGGATACAATAAATGATATTAGTGGATGTGCAGGTAAAACTTTAGGGCCTTGGATAGAGGTGAGGGAGGAGGTGTGGGCACAGGTTTTACAGTTCCTGCGGTGGCAGGGGAAAGTGCCAGAATGGGAGGGTGGGTCGTAGGGGGGTGTGGACCTGACCAGGTAGTCACGGAGGGAACGGTCTTTGCGGAAGGCGGAAAGGGGTGGGGGAGGGAAATATATCCCTGGTCTTTTTGGAGGTGGCGGAAATGTCGGCGGATGATTTGGTTTATGCAAAGGTTTGTAGGGTGGAAGGTGAGCATCAGGGGCGTTCTGTCCTTGTTACGGTTGGAGGGGTGGGGTCTGAGGGCGGAGGTGCGGGATGTGGACGAGATGCGTTGGAGGGCACCTTTAACCACGTGGGAAGGGAAATTGCCGTCTCTAAAGGAGGAGGCCATCTGGTGTGTTCTATGGTGGAACTGGTCCTCCTGGGAGCAGATACGGCGGAGGCAGAGAAATTGGGAATACGGGATGGCATTTTTGCAAGAGATAGGGTGGGAAGAGGTGTAATCCAGGTAGCTATGGGAGTCGGTGGGTTTGTAAAAAAAAGTCAGTGTCAAGTCGGTCATCACTAATGGAGATGGAGAGGTCCAGGAAGGGGAGGGAGGTGTCAGAGATGGTCCAGGTAAATTTAAGGTCAGGGTGGAATGCGTTGGTGAAGTTGATGAATTGCTCAACCTCCTCACGGGAGCACAAGGTGGCGACAATGTAGCGGAGGAAGAGGTGGGGAGTGGTGCCGGTGTAATTACGGAAGATCAACTGCTCTACATAGCCAACAAAGAGACAGGCATAGCTGGGGCCCATACGTGTGCCCATGGCTACGCCTTTGGTCTGGAGGAAGTGGGAAGATTCAAAGGAGAAATTGTTAAGGGTGAGGACCAGTTCGGCCAAACGAATGAGAGTGTCAGTGGAAGGGTACTGTTGGGGATGTCTGGAGAGGAAAAAACTGAGGGCTTGGAGGCCCTGGTCATGGCGGATGGAGGTGTAGAGGGATTGGATATCCATGGTGAAGATGAGGCATTGGGGGCCAGGGAAACTGAAGTCTTGGAGGAGATGGAGGGCGTGGGTGGTATCTCGAACGTATGTGGGGAGTTCCTGGACTAGGGGGGATAGGACAGTGTCGAGGTAGGTAGAGATGAGTTCAGTGGGGCAGGAGCATGCTGAGACAATGGGTCGGCCAGGGTGGTCAGGCTTGTGGATCTTGGGAAGGAGGTAGAACCAGGCAGTGCGGGGTTCCCGGACTATGAGGTTGGAAGCTGTGGGTGGGAGATCTCCTGAGGTGCTGAGGTTCTGTATGGTCTGGGAGATGATGGTTTGGTGATGGGAGGGTGGGGTCATTGTCGAGGGGGCAGTACATTTGCTTGAGTCTCTGAATTAATAGTCTAGCGATAATACCACTAGGCAGTTGATTTCTCCTAAGTCTAGTCTTGCAATATTTGAAAGGAAATTCCAATGATTTGTTTGAAACTTATTTGTTGCTTCTCAAACTGAGAACCATAAACCTTTGGAAATAAAAACAAACTGCTGGAAATAATCAGATATGGCTGCATATACGTAGAGAGAATGCTGGGTTAACATTTCACATCTGCAACCTTTTATACAGAAATAGGGAACGTTATGACCCTGTGAAGAAAGGGAGAAAGGACATATGCGAAGTCATGTGGAAAGGTGGGGGCAGAAAAATTATTGACATAGGACTGGTTTTGTTTACACTTTTGCCGTCTTTGCTTTCTATTTCCCTCGTATTTGATCATATGCTTTTGCTCCTCTGTCTTCATCAAAGCCCCATACACTCCTTCAGGTGAAGACTGATTCATTCATGGCTTTCAAAAGGGAGTTGCATATTTGCAGGAAACTGGCATATGGAACTAGCTGTGTAGATCTTGCTGAGAACCTGCATATGGTGCCCTCTTAGCTGTAAATATTACATATTCCTAACTATATGTATTTCTGAAGCAGACTGTGAAGTGACACCTTTGCCAATTATATACTTTTGCAATCCAAGGAAATAAAAGTTGTTGATATTTCATCAATTCTGTTTTGTAATGTAAATCACATTTTTAGTTATTTTTGTCTTGCAGAGTTTATCTCATTGTGAACTGATTACAGATGATGGTATCCGTCACTTAAGCAACAGTCCCTGTGGCCATGAAAGACTTCAGGTTGTAGAATTGGACAACTGTCCCCTCATCACTGATGTGACACTTGAACACTTGAAGAACTGTCACAACCTGGAGAGAATAGAATTGTATGACTGTCAGCAAGTCACTCGGGCAGGAATCAAAAGAATAAGGGTAAAGGACAATTTTGGCTCAATTTCTTCATTTTTGACTAACAGTGTACCAGATTGAATTTCAGTGCTTGAGAATTGTGCTAAATTGAATACCTGGTGTTATACTGACCACATTGGCCGGGCAAGTCTGATTTAATTGTCTGTCTGGTCTTAAGTTTGTTGGGCTAAGCAGGCTAATGTAAATTTGTTTCCGCACTAACTGAATTTGATGTGACAATTGAGTTTCCTACCATCCTTGCCAGTGGTATGTTTATTTAGAGCAGCTCAGGGGAGATTATTACTGAACAGTAATATAGTCTGTGTATGGTTACTCCTTGAATAATAATTTTTCTGAAGTCACCATGGAAAAGAGATTGAAAGGTCATCACCAAAAGAGGGAGAAATTGAAAAGGAATTCTAATTAAAATTGACAGCAAATGAGATAAAGGAATTAGTGTTCAAGATGATGCAAAATAGGCAGAATTGGAATATAGTCATAGAGATGTACAACGCGGAAACAGACCCTTCAGACCAACTAGTCCATGCTGACCAGATATCCCAACCTAATCTACACCCCTTTGCCAGCACTTGGCCATATCCCTCTAAACCCTTCATATTAATAAATCCATCCAGATGCATTTTAAATGTTGCGCTTTCTCTGGCAGCTCATTCCATATATGCACCCCCCCCCCCCCGTGAAAGATTTTCCCCTTAGGTCCCTTTTTATATCTTTCTGCTCCCCCCCCCCCCCCCCCCACCCACCCACCCAAACCTATGCCCTCTAGTTCTGGACACCCCACCCCAGGGAAAAAGACTTTGTCTATTTATTCCTATCCATTGTCCCTCATGATTTTATAAAATTCTGAGGTCACCCCTCAGCCTTTAATGCTCCCAGTGCCTCCTATTTAATACTATTGACTGCAATGGAATTGAACATTAAGCATTGTGACCGATCCAACAGTGCCTGCAGTGAATTTCTAGTCCCTTATTTTCTAGACATAAGGGACAGTGTGATGTGTCGAGAAACTGACCGAACAAAGATTGACTGGTTTCAACTTAAAACCACTTCTTGTTGATTTTCTGTTACATAAAATAATGGACAATACAAATTTCTGCAGTACATTTGAGTGTTTTAAATCTACAAACCTGGAAAGTGTAGACCTAATTAAAGTATTGACACGATTGTTTTAACTCATTGGCCTTAATTTTAGTGTGAGTACAGTAAAGGTCCACATGAACTTGATAGCTGGTAGTCAACTGAGACATCAGCCACATTTAAATAAAACTTTCTGGACTCTTTTCTGAAATACAGTCAAGAAGCACAAATATTAGACTTTGAGCTGTTGGAGGGGTCATATATTGTGCATTAGGAAATTGTGTCGAAAATGAACTTGGAATTGCATTTGGTTCTGTTGCTAAAATTTATTTGGATAATCGATTTGAACACTATGAACAGTTGGGCAGTATAATAAAAATCTTTTCTTCAAAAATAATTCTTTGACATATTTAGAAGTAAATAGACGTGTTAACTCTGCTTTCTTTCCATAGATGCTACCAGATCTGCTGAGTGTTGCTAGCAATTTGTTTGCATTTCAGATCTCCAGCATCTGCAGTTCCTTGTCTGATATATAAATACAAGTGTTCCCTGATATGATCTGTTGTGCTTATTGCAAAGAATAAGCATTTTAATAAAGGTGTCCCATCCTCCACCAAATTTAAATGCATTGGGGGAAATAATTAGAGGAACCTCGATTATCTGAAGGTCACGGGCGGGCAGTATTTCGTTCGGTTAATCGAATTCCAGATCATTGAACGCCAGATAACTTAGTTTAGCTGAGCTTAGGGGCCTTGCAATCTTGCTGGATAATCCAATATTTGGATAATTGAATGCCGAATGATCGAGGTTCCTCTGTGCACAGTTTAATTAGTGTGCCCTAGTCTGTTCTTAATTTGAACAGACTGACCCAGCATCAGAGATTGCAGATAACACAAATAGATTGTTTTGCACTAGATTTATTGATTCCACCCTGATTATGATGGCTGAATTGACAATCTTGTTTGTTTTGATGCATATAATATGGTTTTCCTTTATTGATGAAAGCTGTTTAGAAGAGAGAGCAGGAGAAATTTAAAACTGTTCTTGACACAGCCTCGTAATTCTATCTGCATTAATACTAGAAGTGACTATGTCGACACTGGAATTAAATCCATGCCAACCATAATCCCAGACTAAACTAATCCCACTTGCCTGCACTTGGCCCCTCCAAACACTTCTTATTCATGTACTTCCTAAATGTCTTTTTAAACATTGTAACTGTACATGCATATTTGGTGTGGCATTTGTGACAAAAAAAGGAAGAAAATGTAATGTTCAGCATTCTAATTCTAAAGGATGTAAAATTTGGATAATATGCCTGAAAAAAAAAATCCAGAGTACTGAGTTCACCACCAAGATTCTTTTTTACTGAATGAGTCCTTTCATCCAAATAATTTACAGTAAAGGGAATATGTACTTTTAAAAATCTGTTTGATCCAATTTTCTTCAATTTTGGAAGTTTGTATACTGCGTTAGTTCCAGTCATTTTATGATCAGGTTAATATTGTAATCATTAGTTAGTATCTAAAATTAAAGGTATTTTTCATTGATCACATTTATGGGAAAGATATATATATATACACAAGAATTTTTTCCACCACAATAAATGGTGATAATTATCTTGTCAAATAAGAACTTGCTATCAAAGGACCATTAGTGAGAAGAACCATGTGACTGAACATGGATCATTCTTCTTAGTTTTTAGCTTAGAGACAGTGTCCCTATCATTTGAACGAGGAAGCCCCTCATAGGATCAAGGATAACCCCAAGGCATTCTATGCGTATGTGAGAAACCTGAGAATGACAAGAACGAGGGTAGGTCCGATCAAGGACAGTGGTGGGAGACTGTGTATTGAGTCGGAAGAGATAGGAGAGGTCTTGAACAAGTACTTCTCTTCAGTATTTACGAACGAGAGGGACTGTATTGTTGAAGAGGAGAGTGTGAAACGGACTGATAAGCTAGAAGAGATATCTGTTAGGAAGGAAGATGTGTTGGACATTTTGAACAACTTGAGGATAGACAAGTCCCCCGGGCCTGACGGGATATATCCTAGGATTATGTGGGAAGCAAGAGAGGAAATTGCAGTACCGTTGGCAATGATCTTCTCGTCTTCACTGGCAACGGGGGTGGTACCAGGGGACTGGAGAGTAGCGAATGTTGTGCCCCTGTTCAAAAAAGGGAATAGGGATAACCCCGGGAATTACAGGCCAGTTAGTCTTACTTCTGTGGTAGGCAAAGTAATGGAAAGGGTACTGAGGGATAGGATTTACGAGTATCTGGAACGGCACTGCTTGATTAGGGACAGCCAGCACGGATTTGTGAAGGGTAGGTCTTGCCTTACAAGTCTTATTGAATTCTTCGAGGAGGTGACCAAGCATGTGGATGAGGGTAGAGCAGTGGATGTAGTGTACATAGATTTTAGTAAGGCATTTGATAAGGTTCCCCATGGTAGGCTTATGCGGAAAGTCAGGAGGCATGGGATAGAGGGAAATTTGGCCAATTGGATAGAAAACTGGCTAACCGGTCGAAGTCAGAGAGTGGTAGTAGATGGTAAATATTCAGCATGGAGTCCAGTTACAAGTGGAGTTCCGCAGGGATCAGTTCTGGGTCCTCTGCTGTTTGTAATTTTTATTAATGACTTAGATGAGGGAGTCGAAGGGTGGGTCAGTAAATTTGCAGATGATACAAAGATAGCTGGAGTTGTGGACAGTGAGGAGGGCTGTTGTCGGCTGCAGAGGGACTTAGATATGATGCAGAGCTGGGCTGAGGAGTGGCAGATGGAGTTCAACCCTGCCAAGTGTGAAGTTGTCCATTTTGGAAGAACAAATAAGAATGCGGAATACAGGGTTAATGGTAGGGTTCTTGGTCAGGTGGAGGAACAGAGGGATCTTGGGGTCTATGTACATAGATCTTTGAAGGTTGCCACTCAGGTGGATAGAGTTTGTAAGAAGGCCTATGGAGTATTATCGTTCATTAGCAGAGGGATTGAATTCAAGAGTCGTGAGGTGATGTTGCAGCTGTACAGGACTTTGGTTAGGCCACATTTGGAGTACTGTGTGCAGTTCTGGTCGCCTCACTTTAGGAAAGATGTGGAAGCTTTGGAGAGGGTGCAGAGAAGATTTACCAGGATGTTGCCTGGAATGGAGAGTAGGTCGTACGAGGATAGGTTGAGAGTTCTCGGCCTTTTCTCGTTGGAACGGCGAAGGATGAGGGGTGACTTGATAGAGGTTTATAAGATGATCAGAGGAATAGATAGAGTAGACAGTCAGAAACTTTTTCCCCGGGTACAACAGAGTGTTACAAGGGGACATAAATTTAAGGTGAAGGGTGGAAGGTATAGGGGAGATGTCAGGGGTGGGTTCTTCACCCAGAGAGTGGTGGGGGCATGGAATGCGCTGCCCGTGGGAGTGGTAGAGTCAGATTCATTGGCGACCTTTAAGCGGCATTTAGATAGGTACATGGATGGGTGCTTAATCTAGGATAGAAGTTCGGCACAACATCGTGGGCCGAAGGGCCTGTTCTGTGCTGTATTGTTCTATGTTCTATGTTCTAAGCCCAGGTTCAAGCCAGAGGTCAAATTGTTATGGTCCAAGTAGGAACCAAAGGCAAAACTGAGTTTCTACTGAGGCACAAGAGTATGTAATAAAAAATAATAACCCTAGATTACCACCTGATTTATGAGCAAAGTAGCCAAGTCACTTTTTAAAGGTTTAAAATTGAGTCAGAAGACTGGAAGGGGGAACTGACCTAAACTGAATGCCTAATGCACAACTTTCCTCACTTTTTAAAAAATAAACTGTCCCAGTGAAAAGCAAAACCCCATGATAAATGAGGACACTCCTGCTTTTTAAAAGCAATTGGCTACAAGTTGATCATGAAATCCCCTCAAAATCTCACATTCAAACACTAAATAATTGATGATAAACTGGACATTTACACCTTAGTGCAAAAAAGATGACAATGGAGAGTAATATAGATGAATATGAAATTATCTACTTTTGTATAAAGGGTGGAATAAGGATTTTTTTGGCAAAGTAAATGTTAGCATTCAGAGAGGGTTGAGGTCCTTGTATACAAATCACAAAATTAACATGCTGATGCAACTATGCTAGTCCTGCAAGGTAGTGAGAATACACCTGCAAGTATGGAGTACAGTGGTAGGTTTCATAAGAAAGAGCATCTGTGGAGAGAAAAACAAGGTTCGAGCTATCGGGCTTGTTCAGTATTTCTTTTTATAAATCAGATTTCCAGCATGTACAACATTCTGCTTCCCTATTATTGTATGAAGTGCTTTGTGCTTTCTTCACTCTTTCTAGGCCCATCTACCAGACATCAAGGTTCATGCTTACTTCGCCCCAGTTACCCCTCCACCTTCAGTGGGAGGTAGTGGACAACGGCTTTGCAGATGCTGCATTATCCTTTGACATGAGACTTTGCAATTAAGAAATACTGTGAAAGTGACTTGTTCTTGCACTTGTGATCTTGAGTCTCCAAATAGGGGAAGAGCTCTGGGAGGAAATCACTACACAACCTGATTTACCTAATTTTTTGTCAACTTTACTGAAAATAGCAAAGTTAATGGAACTAGGTGAGAGAAAGGTCTAAACCTGGACCAACTGTTAAAGGGAAGCCGGTTGGGGGGGGGGGGGCTGGAAATAAATGATATAAGATCCCATGAAATAATACATTTTGATGCAAATACTATGACCTCACTACCATCCCTACTATTACTGCTGAAATGAAGACCATACTTCAAAATTAGTATTCAACAATGGTACAGACTGCTTCACTAACCAATTGCATTGTGATGTGTCACGCATGTAGCTGATGAAATGACATTGGTTAATGGGCCCCAGGCCTCAACATTGTAGAGATTGGGATAATTTTATTTCAGTACACGTAGCTGTGGGAAGATCACTGTTTGGCAGCACTTTGATTCACATAATAATAAAACTCCATCTCTTCCATTCAGACCTACATTCTCAGTACACATTAGCTAATTTGATAACTGCATCTGTTGAACATCTTGTTTGAGCAGGATACAAATAAGTAATACTTTTGTGAAAACATAATTGGTTTTATCCGAAGTGACTTGTGATATTTAACTGGATCAGAGTAAGGCATGATTATTTCTAGGATTAAAGCCAATTTTAAAACTTTATCTGCATAGCACAGTACAAATGTAATTTTGGAATTCTGAATAAAAGACTACATATGCAGTAGTCAGCAAATGTTTTCTGTTCATTTCTGCATAGGCCCACTTGTCTTTTTACAGCAGGAATGGTAAAAATATTTAATCTAAATTGCTGTAAAATACCTTTATCCTAAATCTGGGGGTGAAAAGGTTGTCAAATATCAGTGTATAAATTCAAAATTGATAAACTAGATTCTTAGCAAATGTTTATAGCTTTACTGTAAATCTTGTAATCTTACCATTAAATGTACTTTAAAATGGAATAAAGTAGTAATTCCAATTTCTTTGTCTAGTACTTCTCTACAATGAAACCTGATGGAATCCAAATTTAACTTTAACTGCATACTCCCCTTAATTATAAAGTACACTAGAGAATTGAGTGATTACATGAACAACCACAGCCTTTAATGGTAAAAGATTTTTTAAAACTATCAAATTAAAATCAGTGTATACTTGTATTCCAGTTGTAATGCAAAATAATTATACATTTAACATCTATCATGCTTTTTTAGATTGTAGTTTTCAGTGAACAATTTTTAAGTTTGTAGAAGAAGTCTATCAAATAGACAGGTCTTACCAAAATAAGTTGTTTAAAATTATTAACAATTGGCCAACTGGTTAAATAAGCCAGGTTTACAGAATTGTATTTGATTATTTTGTCAATGTTACACCTATGTGGGTTTGTTTCCAACATGGTGAGATAAAGTGTACACGTGTTTGTTGAGTACCTCCTTGGTTACCATGGATGTAAATGCTCAATTAAAATTCAGAAAAATACAGCTCTTAACTGACAGCTGTCAATTTTATTCAATCCATAAATTTATGTATTTCATGATTGTTGATTTTGAAAACTAGTTTTTGCATGAGTTTTAGGCAGCACAGTGGTTCAGTGGTTTGCACTTCTGCCTCACAGCACCAGGATCCCAGGTTCGATTCCAGCCTCAGGTGACTCTGTGGAGTTTGCAGTTTCTCCCTGTGGGTTTCCTCTGGATTGTGGGAGGAAACCAGAGCACCCAAAGATATGCATGTCGGGTGAACTGGCTATACTAAATTTCCCTCTGACTAATGCACCAAATACTATGGGCAATGGGTCTGGGTGGGTTACTCTTCAGAGGGTCAGTCTGGGTTGAAGGGCCTGTTTCCACAGGGTTAGATTCCCTACAATGATTAAATATAAGACAAAACTGAAATGGAGAAACTCAGGTGTGTCAGCATCTGTAAAGAGAGAATGTTTTGAGTGTAGTAACCCTTTTTCAAAATGAGACTCCTCTCTTCAAGGAAGTAGGGAGATAGAAAGCAAGAAATTAGCTGGTTAGTCCAATATCTGTCATGGGGAAAATTTTAGAATCTTCAATTCGTTCATGTAGCATCCTCATGGTTTTGTGAAATCACATTTGCTTTAAAGTTCTTTCAGGACGTCGCAAATAACTTAGAGAATGACTGGAAGACATACAAACTTCCTGCAGACATTCGACATGGTGCTAACAAAGGTTACTATACCAAATAAGAGCATTAATGTAGGAGGGAACATTAACATGGATACATAATTTGTTGACTATTAAAGCAGAGACAGAGCATAAATGGGTAGTTTTCACATTGGCAGGATGTCCTTAATTAATCAATGGCTCAACTGTCCATTTGAAGTTAACATTTCCTGGGCAGTCCCATACAACTCAGGTTCCTACAGTCTCTGCTATAGAGATCAGAATATGGGCTAAAATGTTGAAAAGAAAAGGTCCTAAGAATCCTTGAATGTTAACAGATGAAAAACATCCAAACAAAGTCTTCACTATGTTGACTGCATGGGTATATCTTTCAAAAACATCTTCACCAATCTGTGTTCTTCTGACATGTTAACAGGTACAAAAATCAATATATACTGCATTTTCTATGGAACTGCTGTTACTATGAGTGAAAACTTCAAAAATACCATTTTAGTTTTTATATTTCATGTGGAACAAAATTTAAGAGTTAAAGTTAAAATATCCTGGAAATCTTAAAATAGTGAAATGCACTGCATGTCAGCAGGCATCTAGAAACAAAAAGCTAGTGCTTCATGTAGGAATCTGCTTTGCTATTTAATCAAGATGGCTTAAGCCAAATTTAGAATATTTCACAACACTGTCAGTTAAATGCCAACATTCCACAGTGTTGTACAGAATTGATAGCAAATGCCCATGTAGTTTAATTGTCACATTAGCATTACACAGAGTTTGAGACATTTGCAAAATAGGATTTTAAGACTGTGATATTAATTATGGGATAAATTCACTAAGTCAAAACTAAGTTGCTGATGTTTCACAAGTTAACTAATCTAATTACAAATTGCGTCCTAAACAGGAATCTGTTAAAATGTGTTTTGTTCGTGGTATATTTAAAAGCAATTTTGACAACCAACAAGTTGAAGTGAACAGCCAAACTAACAAGTTTATTTTTACCTTTGGTAACTTCTAATCATTTTTAATCAGTTTGGAAATTTTGTGATACAATCATGGCAGGTAGGACTTGAACCCTAACCTCATGGTCCAGAGGCAGGGATATAATCACTGTGCCACAAGAGTTCCTTCCTTCACTTGTATACATAGTATTAAGCTGAAAATTCTCATTTGCCAACTAATTCATTGTAATCCCATGAAAACATCTTAAAAGTAAGCAACTTGATTTTATTAACATATCAGTGCAGTGAGATTTGGTCACATAGGCACAATTATGACTTGGAGAATCATTGGACACAACATTTTTTTTTAAATACAGCTTTCAAAAGCATAGGATTTGATTAATGGAATTTACAAATTTGTTTTTAATAATGCAGAACATACCTTTCCTCTGATCTAACAGCAATTATGATTTACAAACAAAACTGAGAATCTCCTTGCTTTATTCACAACTGCTGTTTATCTACAGATAAAAGGTTTGACACTGAACTGAAACAATAAAAATTACGATGTTCAAAACAAATAAGATCAGTTTTTATATATAAAAAGCCATGTGACCTTAAAGGAAGCAGGAAAAAATATATTTAATGTGCAAGCTGCAACTTTAAATTAAACAATGTCCTGATTCGAGACAGGAATTGAAATCACAACATTTTTATATAGTTTTTCTCTTTTAGAATGCAAATTAGCAACTGCACTATATGATCTTGCAGATACAGTTCTATAGAGTGAAACTCGTATCTTGAAGGCAGTAAAATGCATTACAGCACAAAGTAAAAGGCAAACATTTAAAAAAAACATAGCATACCTCAACAATCTCAAAACCAATAATCAAGAAACTAGACAGTTAAGGTGAAGCAGAACTGCTTCAAAATGAGACTATTATTGTGCAAATCTGGATCTACTGGCCATTTTCCTCGTCATATTTATGAAGACCACTTTGAACCATAATTTCTGGACGTTCAGGTCTACCCTCAAGCTTGCTGCATCCTACACATGCAAGGAGGGTGCAGATTGGTGGCAGTGATATTTCCAGAAATTTCAAACTCACAGTAAAGTAACTGAACAGTCAAGCTGTGTTTTCAATATGAAACATTTTGTACAGTGAAGTCAGATTCTAACATTTAGATGAATTTGCTCAATGTCCTTTGTCATAATAAAGATATCTTCTATATGCAAAAATGTAGTCCAGCTTAACTGCTAAATGGGACAGGTTACTTCAAAATGACATGGTAGCCTTCACTATTTTCAGCTGTAAAATACAAAAAAAGTATGATAAATCTGCTTAAAATTAGGTTTGCATATACAAACTTTGAAGAAAATTACAAACCTTTTATCGTACTGATTACAAAGCAACTTTCATCTTGGAGGTTGTGAACCATCTGCAAAATATTTTCAAAATGAACACAGCAATTAAGGATATTTTAAAATCGCTTACATTCAAACTAGAATGTCCCTTTGGTAATCCAACAACACCCTGATTGACATTTCTAATTATAACTGACACCCAACCGCACTTATTTTATTCTGAAATACTGAAAGTGACAGATTATGATCACCCAGAAACTAGTGGAAAAAGGATATCTTCATACTAGAGACTAAAGATAAATTCCGTTCCCAAGATTCATTGGAGATGGCCTCTTTCAAATTCAATACAATTCCCTCAAATTAAAAACAAAGTTTTTTGGCATCTGAGAATTTTTTCTAAAATACTGTTGACTTTGTTGGTAGAACGCTCACCTCAGTTCTTGGTTCACAATCCATTCCCAACAATTGCAATGTACAAAGATGGTACCACCGGTGAAATTAATGCTTGCTCTGCCTATTCAGGTTGATAGTGAAGACTGGCAGTATATGAGGAGGAACAAGGATGAAGAAATCTGGAGAAACAGTGGCTGCACATGCTGAGAAGCATTTATTCATGTGGAGGATAAGTATCAACCTAGGCTGCTAGGATCAAATAGCTCGTTTCTGTTGTGTGACTTCTATCTACCTCAATCTCCAAGTGAACAATCAGGCCCAAATAAGGACTATCCATTTCAATTGTTTTGATATCTGTGTGTACAGAACAATTTTATAAACCTCACTCATAACAGAACAGATCTTGAGTTCTAACTTATCTTCACAATATAGCCCATAATCACTTGTTTAATTCCTTGCACCCAGTAATAAAGGTGCAAGTAAAATATTCATTTGCAGAGTGAAAATTTGAGTATAACTATTGATGGCAGTATGGCTTGTCATGGCCAAAAGGTGCATAAATATCAAGTGAATGCAAAACATGATTCTTGGAGGCATCTTATATGTCACTATCTACAGTATTAACATCTGAACAGGATTGATTTCCATCAGACCACCTTGTGCATAAACAGCAATTAAAGAACTCATCTATTTTAAATTTCATTGCAGTCAAAAAGCTTGTTCAATGCTTTTAGCAATATAGGTGTCAATGAGATTTTTTTTGGACCCAAGAGATCCCACCTGTTTCCATAGAAGGAAACACCAGGTTACATGGTGAATTTGATTACTGCCAAAGGTACACACTTGAACATAATTCCAGATCCAAGGCAAATATTGTTTATAATTCATATCAATTTCCACCTACTCCAACACCACTCAGTTCCACTTACCATTTTCTGTCTTAACTCCCCAATCTCTAAACTCAGATTGCTTTTTTACTATCCAGTACTAGATGGGCGAAAGTTTCATCCATGCCAGGGAGACTGAAGCTATTATCTTTAGTCCCCCTGATAAGCTTCCCTAACTACCAATGTCACTCCTCTAAGGCTAAACCAGAGTGTTTACGACATCAAATGATTTTCCAAATACAGCTGCACCATCACTACGATGGTCTATTTTCAGCTTTAAAGCATCACCACTCTCCAGCTCTTCAGTTAAACTGCTTCCACAGCCCTTATCTATGTTTTTAGTACCTATAAATTTGAATATTCTATTATACTGGCTGTCCTCCCATGTTCTATCCTCTGTCAATTTGAGGTCATCCAAAGTTCTACTACCGATATCCATAGTAACAGTAAGTCATGTTCCACCACCTAGGTTTGCTAAGCTACACTAGCTCCTGGTAAGCAATGGCTCCATTTTAAAATGTTCATATCTCTTCCCAGATGTCAGTGTTCCCCAAATTCTTGATGATCCATAACTTTAATGTCCCAACCTTCCTTATTGGCTATGCTTTCAGCTGTCAACACCCTTTGCTCTGGAATTCCATAAACCTCTCAATTTTGGTTTTCTGACCAAATAGACTGGTATGGCATCTTCTTGTTCCATTTGGTTCCTGTGAGACACCTTGGGATCTTTTACTAAAGAACCAAATAAAAATTGCTGTTCTCCACAGAGCAATTTTGATTCACTACAGGTTACTTCTCCAAACATATCATGGCAACCACAATTGCCAAACTCAAATTTAAGCTGTTTAAAATTTATATTTTTACCGCTGTTCGCTTTTTAAACGTATTCATGTTTGTGGGATGTTCCCGTTGCTTGCTGGCCAGCATTTGTAGCCTGTCCCTAGTTGCCTTTGAGGTGGTGGTGTGGTGAGCTGCCTTCTTGAACCGCTGCAGTCCACCTGCTGTGGGTTGACCCACAATGAATGAACTGCAATATATTTCCAACCCAGGATTATGATTGCCTTCGATGTGAACTCCAACGTGATGGTATTCCCATATATCTGCTGCCCTTGTCCTTCTAGATGGAAGTGGTCATGGGTTTGGATGGTGCTGTCTGAGAATTTCTGATGAATTTCTGTAGTACATCTTATAGATAGTACACACTGCTGCTACTGAGCATCGGTGGAGGGGGGAGTGGATGCGGTGCTTATCAAGCAGGCTACTTTGGCCTGAATGGTGCTGAGCTTGAATGCTGTTGAGGCTGGACTTATCCACTCCTGACTTGTGCTTTCAGGAGTCAGGAAGGGAGTTACTCACCACAGTATTCCGAGCCTATGACCTGCTCTTGTAGCTACTGCGTTTATGTGGTGAGTCCAGTTGAGTTTCTGATCAATGATAGCTCCCAGGATTTTAATAGTGAGGGATTCAGTAATGGTAACATGATTGAATGTCAAAGGGCAGTGGTTAGATTGTCTCTTGTTGGTGATGGCCAAAGCCTGGCATTTGTGTGGTGTGAATATTACTTGCCACTTGCTAGCCCAAGCATGGATATTGTCCAGATCTTGTTGCATTTGGACATGGACTGTTTCAGCATCTGAGCAGTCGCGAATAGTGCTGAACATTGTTCGCCAATGATTGCACAATCTCACTTCTGACCTCATGATGGAGGGAAGGTCATTGATGAAACAGCTGAAGATGGTTGGGCCTAAGACACGACCCTGAGGCACTTCTGCAGAGATGTCTTGGAGATGAGATGACTGACCAACAACCACAACCATCTTCCTGCGTGTCAAGTATGACTCTCGTCACTGCAGAGTTTGCACCCAATACCCACTGATTTCAGCTTTGCAAGGGCTGTTTGATGCTCTTTGCAGCCTTGATGTCAAGGGCTGTCACACTCAACTCACCTCTGGAATTCAGCTCTTTTGTCCATATTTGAATCAAAGCCATCATGAGATAGGAGATGAGTGTCCCTGTTGGAACCCAAACTGGGCATCACTGTGCAGATGTTTCTTGATAGCACTGTTAATGGCATCTTCCATCACTTTACTGATGATCGAGAGTAAACTGATGGGACAGTAATTGGCCAGGTTATATTTGTCCTCCTTTTTATGTACAGGATGCATTTGGACAACTTTCCATGTTATAGGATAGATGCAGCTTGGCTCGGGGAATGGCAAATTCTGGAGCACAAGTCTTCAGTACTATTGCTGGAATGTTATCAGGGCCCTCCAACTGTTGCTTGATATCACATGAAGTCAATCAAATTAGTTGAAGGGTACGATCTGTAATGCCAGGGACCACGAGAGGAGGAAGAGATGGATCATTTATTCCACACTTCTGGCTGAAGGTTGCTGCAAAAGCTTCAGTCTTACTTTCTGCATGTACATATACATAAATGCTAATATTAAACTGGCGAGGCTCTTCTATCATTGAGAATGTGGAAATTTGTGGAACCACCTCCTCCTCCAGTAAGTTGTTTAATTGCCCACCACCATTCATGACTGGATGTGGCAGGACTGCAGAACTCAGATCTGGTCCACTGGTTCTGGGATCACTTAGCTCTGTCTATCACTCGCTGCTTATGCTGTATGGCATATAAGTATTCCTGCTTGGTGGCTTCACCAAATTATTATGCTCATCACAAACTGAAAACACTCCTGTCAATGCAATTGTTTATGCTAATTTTCAAACATTTAGTCATGTTCAACTTGCTGATCAAAAAAGTGAAGCAGTTCAAGAGATTAGAAAGATTAAAGCATATGCATTCGATAGGCCTATTGCCATTGCTTTATAACCAAGAAAATGAGTTTAAAACACAAAACTTATCCCATTCCTAAATTCTTCCATGCTAGTCAGGAAGGAGGACCTTCAGGCTAAAGGTGCACAATCTGAAAGGCAGCTCTTACCAGTCATTGTTTACATGGAGTCTTGTGTAACCTCAGGCCTTTTAAGTCAGTGTGCTGCCACTGAGATAATGCTGACATCTACATTCTCATGGGGTAAAAGAAATTAATTTATACACAAAGTTAAGAACTATCCCAATTGAGCTCGTTATCGAGAGCCATAGACATGAAGGCAGCTACTGAACTTAGTGGAGATGGTTCTCAGACTTTTAATGCAACAAAATATCCACTCACCTGATCACTGACAAGAACATGAATACCTGTAGGACCCTGTCTGTACACCTGGTTTATCTGATTTTGGGATATACTAAAGATAGCAGCAATCTTTTTGGCAAGTTCTGCTGTTGTTAGTTCTTCCAGGTAGATGGCATGGTATACTAGAATGCAGACAAATAGAAGAATGATTAAAAAAAAATGTACATGTACATAAATGCTAATATTTAACTGGCCAGATAGAATAATTGTTACATCACTGTATTAATAATTCAGATGTTTGGACTAAATCAAGAGAGGAGTGGTGGATTCTTGCTGTGGCAATTTAGAGTCATATAGCATGGTTCACCTCATCCATGCCAAACATATTTCCCAAACAAAACAAGTCCTACTTACTTATGCTTGGCCAATATTCCTTTGAACATTTCCTATTAATGTCCCTATACAATGTCTTTGAAATGTTTGTAACTGCACCTGCATCTACCACTTCCCCTGGTAGTTCCTTCCACACACGAACCAGCCTGTGCATGAAAATGTTCCCCCTCAGGTCTATGTTAAATCTTGCTCCTCTCATCTTAAAAACAAGCCCCCTAGTTTTGAACACACCTACCCAAGAGAAAAGACCTCTACTATTCATCTTATCTATGCCCCTCATGATTTTATAAACCTCTATAAGGTCACCCCCTTAACCTCTTACACTACAGTGCAAAAAGTCCCAGCCTATCCCTATAACTCAAACCTTTCAGTCCCAGCAACATCCTGCTAAGTCTTTTCTGAACCCTCTCCAATTTAATACCCTTCCAAAAACAGGGCAACCAGAACAATACACAGTACTCAAGAGAGGCCTCAGTCAATATGACTGGCTAAAAATATAAACAAAGCCTGACAGTTAACTGTCAATTGCTGTTAACTCCTGCAGTTTCCATTGAGAGGTCTCTACTAATCAGCATTCGCTTGTCAAGCAATCACTGGGCAAATGTGGTTTTGCCCATCAAAACTGCTCTTCTTGCAAATTGTCCTGATGTGAACAACACAAAAAGCTTTGACAAAAAGTGTGTCTGTTTCAAGAACATGCAAGTTCTGATTTATCTAAATGACTTATGAATATTTCTCAAGATTAACATTTTCGTATTTTTGCAGGATACTGAGCATCAGATACACCCTGGAAGACAGGAGTATGGCAAGACTGACAAGGAAGCAGTGGCCAATCATAACTTATCTAGTTTATCTAAACAATCCCAGATTTAAAGAGCAAATGTATTCCATGCTGATAGCTTGATAAACTTGGACATAGCACCACAACTAAAAATTAATAGTATTACTTTTTGATAAAGGTAAACTCTGCATTGCTGACCATAAGGGATCCTCAAGCTTTACTGCTATGGGAGATACATACCTCCACTACATACTGTGCTATTCCTTCTCCTTAATGATTTAGTAAAGAGAATTAACTTGTGATTTTCAAATAAATCAAAAAAAGCTGGCACTAGCAAAGCTATATTACTCTAAAAACTCCATGATTAATTAACATTCATTAGCTTAGGTCAGGATATTTCCTTCCCCGGTGTGACATTAACTTGTTTGTCACCACTAAACCCAAAGTAACTTTTCTCTGCCCGCTAAAATGACCTAACAAACTACATAGTTGTGTCAAAATATACAAACAGAAGTACACAATGAAAGCCAGATGAATCCCACCTCATTCAGCTGTTCCTGCAATTTTATAATAACATTTTAACAAGTACCTATACACGTTTCAAACAAATTCTATATTTCATGATGAGAGGACTCAATGAGGTTTCTCTTTTCTCACCCAAACATTGCAATGAGCTCTGCATTAGTCCTCCCACCACTCCTGTACAGACTCACCTCTTTCTAACACGCCTTACTACCTCATTACTCAACCCTTGCTACCTACCTGACCTTAATGTTCAGGAAGGGAGCAGAAAAGTGATAACGATGGTAGATTGAAGGGAATTATTCTCCTGCCTGGGCCAGAATGGTTGGTTCAGCTGGAGTTTCCCCTTCAGTAATGGGAGCTGTCCTCTGCCAGCAGCAGTAGAGAGATGGTGTACTGCAGCAGGGCACAATATAGACTGCACATGCCCTCCACACCTCCAAGATACAGTGTCTCAGACTGGTGACAGATTTTCAAAAACAAAGGGGGCTATGGTGCTGAATGTTAGCTTCCCATAGCCAGAGTTCAGGGAAAAAAAATGTCCGCCTTTGTGCAAGGGTGGTAAAGTTCTGTAATCCAGAAAATCCTGTCACACAATATCTGGAATATTTATACACAGGGATACTGAATGGCTTGAGCAAAAGAGGTCCTTAGTGACTAACATGTTGTAAAGATGCACTAAGTTGAGCCATGTAACCAAAGAGAATGACCATGTAGCATAAGTCTTAAACATAACTGCTTCCAGAACAGGAGGCCTTGAGTACAAGTTAGAGTTGGGATTACAAGAGAATGCAGAGTTCTCCAAAGGCCTCCTTAGGAAACCACTGTCTCTACATTCAGATCATTGAAAAGGTCTCAAAACACCCATCAAGTTTACATCTACTGACATTCTTCCAGAACGTGCATTGGAATATCTGGAGTTATATTCAAGCAACATCCAGCAAGGTAGTTTGTGAATTATAGGAAACAAAATGATATAGTTAACTATCTAGTTGTGACTGCACCATCGATAATACCTTCCTCACCTTAGTGATGATCAAGACTAGGTCATGAAGCTTTAATTGGCAAGGTTGGATTTATCCTGCATTTTGTGAACGATATATTGTACAATATTACACATTGCTGGGTAGATACAAGTGCTGTTTCTGTACTGGAACAGCTTGGTTAGGGCAACAGTCGATTCTGCAGTACTGTTGACAGAATGTTCAGGGTCAACAGTCTTTGCAGTCTTTAGTGTTTTTGACAATTTTCAGATGTCAGATAGTGTAAAATTGAATAAAGATTGGTACCTGCAATGTTGAGGACCAGTGGAGGAAGCAAAGATGGATCATCCACTCAAAAGTTAGTACTAAGTCCTATATGACCACACTGGACTAAAAAGGTAACTCAGTTTTTTTTTCTCCACAGATGACGCCAGATCTACTGAGTTTCTCTAGCATTCTGTGCTTCTTTCAGATACACATCATCTGCAGTGTTTTGCTTTTAATGGATCATTCACTCAGCACCTCTGGTCAAAGACTATTGTAACCACTTTAGTTTAGTCTTTTCCAGTGTTATGTTTGGTTCCCATGTAATGGATGGAGATTTGTAAAGCCTTCTCATTCGGTTAGCTGTTTTATTGTCCAACATCATTCAATAATGGATGTAGCAGGATTGCACAGCTTAGACCTGATCTATTGGTTGTGAGACTGCTTAGCTGTCTATCATATACTATTTTTGATCACTGGCATGCAAGTAGTCATGTTGTAGCATCGACAGGTTGACATCTTATTTTAAAAGGTCAGCCTGGAGCTGCTCCTGGCACATCCTCTGCACCATTCATTGAACCAGACTTAAACCTTAAGCTTGCTGGTAATGGGCGAATGAAGAATAAGTTGGGCCATGAGGTTATAGAATGTGGTGAATACAATTCTGCTGTTGATGGCTCACAGCACCTCAAATGGCAAGTTTTGAATTTTGAGACCTGTTAAGAAATTATCACACAGAGTATCTTCAATGTGAAGGCAGGATTTTGTCTCTGGAGAACCGTGCATTAGACACTCCCCTCAATGACATATTGGTAGATGTATCTGCAACAGATTGGTGAGGACAGGGTCAAGTAGGCTTTCCCCCTATTGTTGGTTCCCTTATCACCTGACACTGACCCAGTCCAACAGTTACATATTTTTGGGCAACTCAGTCGGAAATACAATTGAATCCTTCTAAGGGATGACTATTGAAGTCCCTCAGAGCTGAAAATGTGTTGCTGGAAAAGCGCAGCAGGTAAGGCAGCATCCAAAGAGCAGGAGAATCGACATTTCGGGCATAAGCCTTTCTTCAGCCCTATTGAAGTCCCTCACCCAAGTACATCCTATGCACTTTCCACTGATCAAGAACCATTTACCCATCTTCCCTTGACAATCACTGACATTAATCATTACTGAATCGTCCATACCAAAATTCTCGAGTGAGGGGCAGTACCAAGTCAATCAGAAAATTGACCTGGACCAGCCTGTGGTTAACTCTCATCTCCTTAAAAACAATCTGCCATCTCAAAGGATGCCATCTCATTTGATGAAAGCAGACTTGCCAGAATATGTATGGCTCCACACCCAAAGCTTGACAAACTTCCAAGACAAAACAGCCCACTTGATTGGGACCTGATCAGTCACTTTCAAATCTCTCTACAGTGGCAACAGTGTACAAGCAGCACTGCAGCAATTCACCATATCACCTTACAAAAAAAAGGTTCTACCACCTAGAAGGACAAGGGCAACATGAAAACACCATCACCCACATGGCCCTAAGTCACATACCACCACTGATCCTTCAGAGTTGCTGATCAATATCCTGCAATTCTCCAACAGCACTATGTACCTATCTGTCAATGGACCTCAACAGTTCAAGATGACTAAGATGTTCTCAAGGACAATTAGGAAATGAGGAATAATGGCTGTCCTGGCCAGCAAAGCCCATAACCCATGGATCAAATAAAAATGGCAGCTTATACAGCTCACTTCTTTTTAAACACCGATTCAAAAGCACTGTTTAGGCACTCAAATGCAATGACAAGCCATTCTAAAATTTACATACAAACAAGGTTAGGACATTCAGCCCTCTGAGCCTGTCCAGTCACTTAATAAGATCATGGATTGTAACCTCAAATCCACATTCTTCATTATGCTTTATAATCCTTCCAACCCCTTGTTTACCAGGGACGTTATATACCTCTGCATTGGCAATCTATAAAGACTCTGCTTTCAGAGTCTTTTCAGGGAGAGTTCCAAAGACTCAATCCTCAAATTTTACTGCATCCCTACTTTTAAAATGGGCAATCCTTGTTTTTAAAAAGGGTGACCTCTAGTTCTAGATTTTCCCATAAAAGGAAACCTCCTCTCCAGATCTACCCTTCAGAATCCTATTTGGTTCAATCAAGTTTACTCTTACTCTGGTAAATTCCAGAAAACACAAGCCTAACCCTTTAACCTTTCATGATAAAACAACCTACCCATTCCAGGTATTAGTCTGGTAAACTTTCACTGAACTATAACCAATGTATTTACATCCTTCAATAAGATGTCCAATACCATATATAATGCTCCAGTCTGATCTCACTGACACCCTGTATAGCTGAAGCATAACCTCCCTACTTTTGTATTCAATTCACCTCACAGTGAACAATAACATTCTATTAGCTCTTCTGACTACTTGCTGCTGTATGTATTTATTAACATTTGCATTTATGCACTAGGCCACCCAGACCATTCTGAATCTCAGAGCTCTACAATCCCTCATCATTTAGATATTTTTAAAATATTCTTCTTGAAAATATAGACAATTTCACATTTTCCCTCATTATACTCTATTTGCCATATCACCATCTTCTCATTTAATCTACCAATATCTCTCCATACATCCTCTCCAAAACTTTCTTTCCTATCTGCGCCATTAGTAATTTTTGCAACTATTCCTTCATTAAAAAGTCTTTAATATAAACTATAAAGAGATGATGTCCCAGCAAAAATCCTTATGCTGAGCCATTTTGCAATCAAGAAAAATACCAATTTATGCATTTTTTCCTTCCATTTTGTCAATCTTTGAACCATGTCTATGTGCTATCCTTACACTAAGAGTTTTTATTTCTGTAATGACCTTTAATATGGCACTTTATCAAACACCTTTTGAAAATCTAAATACAGGACATTTACCAGTAACCCGTTTTCCACAGATGTTACTTCTCCAAATTACTTTAGATTAGATTAGATTACTTACAGTGTGGAAACAGGCCCTTCGGCCCAACAAGTCCACACCGACCCGCAACCCACCCATTCCCCTACATTTACCCCTTTACCATGACCATGACCAATTCACCTGACCTGCACATCTTTGGACTGTGGGAGGAAACCGGAGCACCCGGAGGAAACCCACGCAGACACGGGGAGAACGTGCAAACTCCACACAGTCAGTCGCCTGAGTCGGGAATTGAACCCGGGTCTCTGGTGCTGTGAGGCAGCAGTGCTAACCACTGTGCCACCGTCATAATTTCTCTCAAACCATGTTGATTCTGCCCAATTACCATGAATTTATCTAAGTTTCCTGCTATAAATTTAGTAATAGCTTGTAATAATTTTCCTGACATTTTAAGCTAACTGGCCTGTAGAGGTTTGTCTTCCTTTTTGAAGAAAAGGAATTATACTTGATAGTTACAAAGCTAATGGGAAAGACAGCATTTCCCAAACACTTCCAGTTTGATTCAATTTTCACACTTCAGACACCATATAACTGCAGATAGTAATTTGCAGGGGTCTGAGAGTTCTTCAGGATACTGGAGGACATTGCAGTTGACTGCAGCTGGAGGTGGGCAGGGTGGCTTCTCTCACAGAAGGGGTGAAACGAGCTGAGCATGTCCCCAATTTTTCCATACCCTCTCTCCCTTCACATCACCGCTCTTCCACCAGTCCAATCCATTTAATATTGGCTTTGTTTAGCTTTGTACATGACAAGTTTGGCACTCAACACAGACATGTCAGATTGTACTAGGGTGCCGCTTATGCAACAGGCACTGTAATGGTTTTAGCGTATTTTAATGTTGGGGCACGAGATTTTAATGCGCAATAGCTCTATGAGCACCAAATGTCACATTATAATAATTACTCTGATACTAGATATGAGAATGTAATTCATCATTTGCCATGACAAACTGAGATCAGAAGACAAACTTTGACGGGGGTAGAGCAAGGGGGCGGAGCCAGAGAATGCAAATGTAAATCTAAAACAAAGGGAACGAATGGGAGTGGGTTCACAATCTGAAGGTGTTGAACTCAACATTCAGTCCAGAAGGTTGTGAGGTGCCTAGTCTGAAGATGAGAATTTGGTCCTCCAGTTTGCATTGTGATTCACTGGACCATTGCAGCATGCTGAGGACAGACAAGTGGACATGCGAGCAGGATGCTGTGTTAAAATGACCAGCTATTGGAATGTCTCGGTCATGCTTGCACACAGACCAGATGTGTTCCGCAAAGTGATCACACAGTCTGAGTGTGGTTTCTCCAATGTAGATTTTGCCACATTGGATGCAGAGAGCACAATACACAAGATTAGAAGAGGTAGAGGTGAAATGCTGCTTCACCTGAAAACAATGTTTAGGCCCTTGGACAGTGAGCAGGGAGGTGAAGAAGGGGCAGATGTTGCACCTTCTGTGATTACATGGGCAGTATTGGTGGTCAAGGAATGGATTAGGGTGTTCCCATAGGGAACGGTCCCTGTGAAATGCAGACAGGGAGAGTGATGGAAAATGATGTGTTTGGTGGTGGCTTTCTGTTGGAGTTGTCTGAAATGGCAGAGGATGATACTTTGAATTCTGAGGTTGGAGGGATGAAAAGTGAGGACAAGGGGACCCAATCACACTGTTGATTGTGAAGGTAAGGGGCAAGGGTGGAAGCATGGTGATAAGTCAGATGCAGTTGAGAGCCCCCTCACCAGTGGGTGGGAAAACACTTATGGAAGAAGAAAGCCAATCAGCAGCACTGTTTTGGAAGGCGGCATCATCCGAACAGATACGACAAAGGCGAAGCAACCAGAAGACTTTACAGGGCATGGGGTATGACAAGCTGTAGTGAAGGTAGCTATGGAAAAAATGCCAATCTGCAATTATAACCTGCACTTGGCTACAAACAAGTATTTCACAGGAACACAGCAGTAAGTCACTAGGCTTGTACCATGCAAGAAATCAGGTTCCACTTTCCTGTATGCATCTCTTAACCCTCAACCTGCCTGCCTATAAAAATCTAAGTCGGCCCTGAATAGATTGAAGGATCTAGTCTCCACTACATTCCGTGAAAGAGAATTCCGTATTATAACAACACAAGGAAAAAAAAACTCATTTGTCTCAACACGGAAACTTATGTGTCAAGGAGGTGCACTGGTTTTAGCTTTCCCCACAACGGGAAACATCCTTCTGGTATCTATCCCAATCCATCCTCTTAAAGTTTTATGCACATTAATAAGGTTACCTCTCAGTCTTCGAAACTGAAATGGACATAGTTGAAGAGGTTAGGCCTTACTTCATACGATAAGCCTCTAAAACGAGTCAAGGGGAACCTTCTCTGAACTTCTAAAGCAATTTTATCTCTAAATGGAGGATACCAGATCTATACGTAGTACTCCATATGTGCTATCAACAAACAGTACAGCTGCAGTCAAGCTTCCTTACTTTTCTACTCCATTCTCCCTTGCAATAAACAAAGATATTCCATTGTCTCCATAACGGCTTGTTAAAATTGTATACTAACTCTAAAATTCATTTACTAGGATACACAGTTCCCTTTATATCACTGAAGTTCTGAAATAGCTCTCCATTTAACAATCACACAGCCTTGCTCCTCTTGCTGCCAAAACTGTCAATTCATAGTTACCCACTTTTTACACCATCCACCAGATTTTGATCTGCTTACTTAACCTGTCAATTTACCTTACAGACAATCTATGTTTATTCATGGAACAGCTCTTTGATAAGTACGTACCTATCAGGCAGGGAGAAAGTGGTCAAGCGAGGGAGCGGTGGTTTACTAAACAAGTTGAATCTCATGTCAAGACGAAGGTGGCGGCTTTTGCCAGGATGAGGCGTGAAGGCTCAGTTAGAGCGCTCGAGAGTTACAAGTTAGCCAGGAAGGACCTAAAAAGAGAGCTAATAAGAGCCAGTAGGGGATATAAGCAGTCATTGGTAGCTAGGAACAAGGAAAACCCTAAAGCTTTCTACAGGTATATCAGAAATAAGAATGACTAGGGCCAATCAAGGACAGTAGTGGGAAATTGTGTGAGGAGTCAGAGGAGATAGGAGAAGCACTAAATGAATATTTTTTGTCAGTATTCACACTAAAAAAGACGTTTTTGCCAAGGAAAATATGGAGATACAGGCTACTAGACTAGATAGGGTTGAGGTTCACAAAGGAGGTGGTGTTAGCAATTCTGGAAATGTGAAAATAGACAAGTCCCCTATGCTGGATGGGATTTATTTTAGGATTCTCTAGAAAGCCAGGAAGGAGATTATAGAGCCTTTGGCTTTGATCTTTGTCATCACTGTCTACAATGAAGACTGCAGGATAGCAAATGTTGCCGCCTTGTACAAGGGGAGTAGAGACAACCCTGGCAATTATAGACCAGTGAGCCTTACTTCGATTGTGGGTAAAGTGTTTGAAAAGGTTATAAGAGATAGGATTTATAACCATCTAGAAAGGAATAAGTTGATTAGGGATAGTGAACACAATTTTGTGAAGGGTAGGTCGTGCCTCACAAACCTTAGAGTTCTTTGAGATGGTGACCAAACAGGTGGATGAGGGTAAAGCATTTGATGTGGTGTATATGGATTTCAGTAAGGATTTCATAAGGCTCCCCATGGTAGGCTATTGCACAAAATACAGAGGCATGGGATTCAGGTTGATTTGGCGATTTGGATCAGAAATTGGCTAGCTGAAAATAAACAGAGGTGAGTGATTGATAGATGTTCATCCTGGAGTTCAGTTACTAACTGTGTACCGCAAGGATCTAATTTGGGGTCCCTGCTGTTTGTCATTTTCATAAATAACTTAGATGAGGGCGTAGAAGGATGGGTTAGTAAATTTGCAATGACACTAAAGGTCGGTGGAGTTTTGGATAGTGCTGAAGGATGTTGCAGGTTACAGAGGGACATAGATAAGCTGCAGAGCTGGACTGAAAGGTGGCAAATGGAGTTTAATGCTGAAAAGAGTGAGGTGATTCCCTTTGAAAGCAGCAACAGGAATATAGAGACTAATGGTAACATTCTTGTTAATGTAGATGATCAGAGAGATCTGTGTACATGTGCACTGATCCCCAAAAGTTGCCACCCAGGTCGAAAGGGTTGTTAAGAAGGCATATGTTATATCGGCTTTTATTGGTAGAGGGATTGTGTTTCGGAGCCATGGGGTCATGTTACAGCTGTACAAAACTCTGGTGCGGCCGCACTTGGAGTATTGCATGCAGTTCTGGTCACCACATTATAGGAAGGATGTGGATCCTTCGGAAAGGGTTCAAAGGAGATTTACTTGGATGTTGCCTGGTATAGAGGGAAGGTCTCATGAAGAAAGGCCGAGGGACTTGAGGCTGTTAGAGACAGGAAGGTTGAGAGTGACATAGAATAAACAAGATAATTAGAGGGTTAGATAGGGTGGATAGCGAGAGGTTTTTTCCTCAGTTGGTGATGGACAGCACAAGGGGACCTAGCTTTAAATTGAGGGGTGATAGATATAGGACAGATGTCAGAGATAATTTCTTTACTCTGTAGTAGGGGGGCATGGAACGCATTGCCTGCAACAGTATAGACTTGCCAACTTTAAAGGACATTTAAATGGTCATTGGATAAACAAAAGGATGATAAAGGAATAGTTTAGGCTAGATGGACTTCAGGTTGGTCTCAGGTCGGTGCAACATCAAGGGCTGAAGGGCCTGTAATGCATTAATGTTCATGTCTTGTTGACAATTTCCTACAACATGGCATCATCGGCAAACTTAGCAAACGTACATTTGGTACTGTCATTCAAATCATTGAGAGTGTGTAAATAGTTGAAAACACAACACTAATCCCTATGGCATACTAGTTATAGCTTGCCAACCTGAAAATGACCCATTTATTTCTACCTCCTGCTCTGTTAACTAATCAATCTATACAGTGTATGCAATATTCCTTAGCCTTATCAATAACTCTCAATCTAAAACAAAAGGACAATCATTTTACGTTTCAAGTTGCTGATTTGAATCAATTCATTGTAGTAGGATGAGTAGTAGTGGAGGATAGGATGCAAGCTCTTAATTGCCACTGGGCAGCAAGGACCAATTATAGTATTGAAAAATGGACTGGAAATGTTCCTACCAGGAAATAATTCATTATCCTTATATTTCTAATAAAGATAATGAGAAAAGTTGAAACAGCAGGCTTGCTTACCATATATTGCACGACTGTCTCCCTCTCCATTTTCATTATCTTGTGAGCTAGTCAGCTGTGAAATACTTCTTCCATGCTGCGATTCTTGGCAAACATAGATGGTTAACCTTGGTCTAACAGACCTGCATTTGGTAATAATAATAATTAGATCATATTAGCAAAAGTCATCAGGGAGCTTATTGTGTTAAAACCTGGTGAATTATTCTCTTTAAAATCATAGCTTGACGCATGACCACTGTTAAGACTGTGGCTTTGCATGATCTTCTATTGCTGGCCTGAGGCACAAATAGAAAAAAAAGCAATAAACTAATGAAAAGGCCATACAACACCTGAAGCTAACACCTTTGTTAAACGTCCAACATTTACTAAAAGACTACTACACCCAGAAAATAAACTGTTCTTTCAGTTTTTCTTCAGCCATGTTGACCAACAGAATATACTAAGTTTACAGTCATAGCATGACTGCTGTAAGTTGGCTTTAGTATAGTGATGGAACCAAACAGATGTATTCACTATTATTACAAGAGAGTCAAACATGTTATCACAACTACTTATTTGATTTGAGAGTCAAGAGAAAGGGGCATCAAAGTTAAGAGTTTAAAAAGAGAGAAGTAAATCAAGCAGCAGCAACCGGGAGATAGAAAAGCAGTTTCAAAAGCACAAGAATGTAGTAGGAATATAAAAACTAAGAATGCCACAAATTCTAGATCTTTGAGTACAGCTGAAATAGCAAACAACGCAATAATGTTTGTACAAAAGTTTAGAACAACACTGATACTGTGGTATTGATAAAACAATAAAGGATGCAAGTGGTGGACCTTGATTTGACAATTAGCCTCCAACTTGCCAATGAGCTTATTTTTTATATCCTACTTGTGGTACGAGGTATTCTAGAATTGCCAACCAGTGCAAGGGATTTATCTACTCTGTCTTTTGCCCTTAATATCTTGAAGACCAAGATCAGATCATCCTTAACCTTCTAAGTTCTAGAGAAAACCAGCCTAACTCAACCCCTGAAGTCCAGGTATCATTCTTATAAACCAACTGTACTCCCACCAAGGCCAACATATCCTCCCCAAGAAATGATCCCTAAATCTGCTCACAGTACTTCAAATGGGATCTAACCAGAGTTTTGTACAGGTGCAGCATATATTATATAAAGCCAGCATTTCATTAGCCTTCTTGATTATTTTCTGTACTTGTTCATTTTTTAAAAGATCTACACAACTGAACTCCAACTTTGGATATCCACTTCATACCATTTCGAAAGTGTGTGTCCTGATGTATCCTTTTATGTGTCAAAATGGTTAACCTCACACTTCATTACACTAAAATCTATTTGCCTCAGTTTTGCTCATTCACCTGAACTTTCAATATGTCTTTGTAATTTTTTTGATATTTACACTGTCTGTATTGTCACCTAACTTTATGTCATCAGCAAATTTGGATACATTATTTTCTATGCAATTATCCATTTGTTAATGAAAAATTGAAGTGCTAATACAGTTCATTGTGGGACAGCATTTGTTATATCCTGCCAATTTGAGAGACCTTACCCATTATCTATACTTTCTGTTGCCTGCAACTCAATTTTCCAACCAAGTCAGTAATTTACCCTCAATTCCATGGGCATCTACCTTTATTAACAATCTCTTACAGGGAATATTTTCAAGTGTCTTCTGGAAATCCATACAAATAACATCCAGAGACATTCCGCTGTCCACTACCTTAGTCGCCTGTTCAAAAGAAAAATCGATTAGGTTTTCCAGGTATGACTGGTCATGAAATCCATGCTGGTTCACCCTATCCTGGTTATCCTATCCTTGATTATAACTCCAACAAATTTCCCACAAGAGGTTTAGGTTAACTGGTCTGTAATTCCCTGGTTTTCCCCATTTCACCCTTTTTAAAGACGAGAGACATGTTTAATTTTCCAATCCAGAGGGATGACTCTTTAAACTAGGGAATTTTAAGATTATAGTTATGGCATTTACTTCTTTCAATACCCTCAGATGGAAATCATCAGGTCCTGGGGATTTGTCACTAAATATGGAAACAGTAAGATGTATTTATTGAGCATGAGCAAATATGCAAGAAGGAATAAGCTCAAAGACATTGTACATACAATAGGTAGGACACCAGAATTAGGAGTTGAGGGGGCTTAAATTGTTAGCTAACACATGGGGTAGATCAAAATCAAAGTTGAAAGGAAAAGTGAAAAGACAAAAAAAAGACAAAAAAAGAAAGTTCAGTCTGTGCACTGCCTTTCATGACCACCAAATGTCACAAAATACTTTACAGTCAACAATGTACTTTTGGAAGTGAAGTCACAGCAAACTTAAAGAAACAGCCAATTTGTTTATAAAAACGGAGACTGTTGGACCTATTCAGCAAACCTAGCACTATTTGCTTAGAGAGAAATAAGAGTTACTTTTGAGGGAAAAAAATGACTAGTTTAGAAGAGTAGGGCAGGATGGGGTATGGGACAGGAACAGGGAGATTGAAATTCAGACAAAGAACGACATGGGCCAAGGAGATTGGGTGACTAGAGCTCTGGACTGGAAATTCAGAATTGAAAATTCCCTGAACATGAGGTACCACATTTCCTGCAGGAGAAAAAGGGAGCAGCATATTGACTGGGAGAAATGCCAAGAGAGGAAGCGATAGCAAAGAAATACGTGATACCTGGAGAAATTACTGTAACTTAACAATAACTGTTGCTTTCAATGGTGAGAAAGTGAATAAGACAGAGACAAGATTCTCACTATGCATGGGGAACAGTGTGCCCCATCAAAATTCCAATACAGCAGGACAGATGCAGGAGATAGTATCAGGTTTTCAGGGGCTACATTAGTAGTTTGGAAATGGGAGGAACATTCTAGTTTCTCTCGGCTCTACAGATGAGAGAAAGTGATTCTTTTAATGCATTCTGTGTAATCAGAGGGTCTACTCACAGCTTGTACAGTGCAAGCTCCATCTACCTTTTTAGCGCTTTGCTAAATGATCCTCTAAGAAGCCCTGGATCCTCCTTTAGATTTACACTGACCCAGCAGTCATTTCAGAAACTGCCAGGTTGGAAAAAAAAGCAAAGATTAACATGACACTGGTCATATTTACATACCAGGTACAGGATTGCATACCTAGGAGGATACAAAAAGGAACACGTTTTGTGCCCAAAAATTAGGCAAAATATCTACCCTAGTATATCCAAATAATTCACGGAATACAGCCCCTTCCAAGTACTATGTTCAGACCAGGTCCGCTATATAAATTGTGCTTGATATCTGTGATGCAAAGATTGAGTGAGCCTTTTTAAATTGGCTTCTCAAACATTACCTTGCTTTGAGTGCATTAAACAATCTAATCCCATCAGCTGAGCCACAGATCTGGACAAGATCATCTCGTGTCAACTTCAGTAAATCAGAACCTGACAGAGCAGAAAATAATAAGTCTTCATAGGAACCAAATGGACCATTCTTAATTGATAGAAGAATATGTTTAAAAAACCCAAAGCCAGCACAAGGTAATCACAACACTTCAATGATTTGACGAGAACATTAACAACATTCAGAAAACTCCAATTAAATTAGATTTAGCAGTGATAACAGAATTGGTATTTTGTGATTTCTCACAGCATGTCCTCCCACCCTGCCAAGTCTTTTCCTCCATCCCTTAATGGCAACAGGTGAACTATTCTTTGTAAAACAGCCAAATTGCAGAACTCAGGTTATTTTCATTCAAAATAGCCCTCCGGAAAAAAGTATATCCATATATTAAAAATTGTACTAAAACCCTACTTAATAGATTAGCTCCACCATTTGGTATCATTGGCAAACCATATTTACTGAGCTGGAAAGAGGAACAATTTGTACCTGAGAAATTTGAGAATAACCTCGCGTATGTCGAGAATCTATTCTTGTGCAACCATTGCTGGGCCTCCTGTATTGTAGCTGCTGGACATAGTTGCTGGAGGTGAAGGTGGGTGGGGGGGGGGGGGGGGGCGGGGGGGAGAGAAAGTGGGGGGGAAATATAATACGTATAAAAGGCAGAGATTTCATTAAAATTCACTTAAGGCTCCATGAATTCTGGAGCAGAAGGCTATTTTTGTGACAAATTACTCAAGTTGGAAAACATTTTAATTCTAAAAATATTCCCTCCATACCTTATGAACAGATCTAGTTGTTTATACCAGTGATTTTAAACTTGAAGAAAACATGTGTAACCTTAAGGGCTACTGCATCCTTGACAATCTCAATTCACTTTTTGTGCAGAATGATGTAACAACTAGGCTATTGTACTGTATGTGAGTGATGTAGTGAACAACGGAGTGAAAAATGATGCAAAAAGAAATAGAAAGGTGATGTAGGGTACCATCACTGTGATGCTTGCAGGGGTGCAGCAACAGGAAACATTTAGTAAGGACATGAAAATTTTTTAATTCAATAGAGACAGGTTGGAGAGCCAGATATTTTGGATGACCATCTGTGGTCATAAAATAGACTCTAGCATTTCAAATGAGTTGAAGCTTGCAAATTGTTTATGTAGAAAATCAGCTCAATGAGCATTGGATAATGCTCAAGATGAAGGAGGTATATACAGGCTATTACAGGTGCAGCAGGTATTACCTGTTACTTATCCAGATTAAAATCTATCTTCCATTCCTTAGAACATCCAGTTAAATGGATCCAGATTTCTCTGGAGTTTACTACCTGGAATCATCTTAGCAAAAGTAATGAGCTTAATTTAAAGTATATTGTAAATAGCACTTGAACTTTCAAGTCTTTATCAAGTAAAATGGGCAGAAGTTAAAAAAATGTCCCACTCACAATCCACTAATTGCTTTCCTCAATTTGTCCTTCACTTTCTGCTTTCTAATCCCAAGACAATTTTCAATGCAGACAATCAGACTCGGCGATTCTGAATCTTGGGCCCTTTTAAAGATTTCAATTAATGTTTTTTTTAACTAGATAGTTTCCAAACATCCATTCCTGTTCTTGCCAACTGCACTTAAACATTATTATGAATGAGATATTTGAGAAGTTCTATAGAAATAGATGGCATTTTATTAAATTTACTTTAAAATTTTCATGTTGGGATGATGAGCTGAACCACATGAAACCTGGTATTCAAAAGCAAGGGAGACAGATGTTGCACGTAAGCAGGTACAGTTGTGAAATGATAATCATGCATAATGTCAGGGGCTACAGTAAAGGGTTTTGGTTGAATCTGAACCCAATCAAGGTTTTTCCTTATTTGGAGTTCATTAAATTCCAACGATTGTGAAAAGTGAAGTTCCTTTGCACTTATTAATCAGGAATGCATTCCCTATGAAGTGTACTCTCCATGTTTACACCCAAAAGACAAACAAAAAAGGTTGAAAGCATATCCATTATTTAGATATAATTTTAATTTGGTATTACTTTATTTTTATGCAATATTGTTCAATTATTACTATTTACAAGAGTCCTAAAATAGGATCTCTCACTAATATTTCTCATGAAATGCAGTTTTGATTTGGCAGGCTATTTCCAAATCTTTTGAATATTGACAAATCATGAAGTGAATATTTTTCATCGTCTTTCCTGTGGAGGAAGAAATGGACACTGAAGAACTCAGAAATAGACCTTGAGGTTTTTAAAACAGGTCACATTACACTGGAGGAAGTTCAGGAGGTCGCACAGAATATAGGGTGGATAAATCTCCAGGACCTGATCTAACAGATCCTGGAACAATGTGGGAAATAGCAAAAGAAATTGCAAATATTACCCCAGAAATATTTGCATCTATAAGTATGGGTGAGGTGCCTGATGACTGAAAGGTGTCTAACGTTGTACCTTTGTTTAAGAAAGGTTGTAAAGGTAAACTGGGGAACCTAGACCAGAAAGGCGACTTGATAGAAGTTTATAAAATAATGAGCGGTATAGATTAATGGTAGTTGTCTTGAAATCCCCCATCCAAGGGAAACGATGAGGGGGCATGTTAAGGTGAGAGGAGAGACATTTATAAAAAGACATGGGGGCAAAGTTTTAAACAGAGGGCGATTCATGTGTGGAATGAACTTCGAGGAAGTGGTGGATGCGGCTACAATCACAATGTTTAAAAGACAGTTGCATAAATATATGAACAGGTAGGTTTGGAGAGATAAGGGCCAGGCAAGTGGGACTAGTTTAGTTTGGGATAATGTTCAGCACAGACTGGTTGGACCAAAGGGTCTGTTTCCATGCTGTACTACTTGATGAAGTGTTATTTTCTCCATTATTCCAAAGTTGTTTTTCAAGATCTATTGGATACCAGTTGCTGAATTCAGGAAGATTTTAATTCTGTACGTACAATCAAGATGTTTAAGCCTATGTGGTCAATAGTTCTAGGAATCTATTCTAAAGTCAATATTTGGGCACTTCCTTTTCTGTTTTATCATCGAGACCTCTGCAGAAGAGAGGGCCATAATGCTAACTGTTGCAGCTCTTGTAATCTATTACACAGCTAAAATATATGCTGCTGTTTCTCACCCAACATTTAAATAAATCAAAACTATACGATAAAGAATATAGCTGGGACCTATTAGGCAAATATTATGTTAACCAAACATCATTTTAATTTATATGGGTCACATCATTGGCCATTTTTCACGTCTAACTGGGGAATTAATTTTATTTAGAATGTTTGTGAAAACAACATAAAAAGATCGAAATACTTAATTACTAAACAACTTGAAATTTCTTAATTCCTACACTCAAACTTCAAAAAATTTAGCATCATACCCTCAGAGAAGAAACAGTCAGTCAATGATAGAATATTTGTACATTGCTGAAAAAAACATTTAGTTTCAGCTTTTCATATCAAGAAAATCCACAAGCATATGGGTTTAAGTGGAAAACCAACATTTATACCGTATGGAAGGAGTACACTAACTGGCTTCCAAATTGACTGTGTTTGGTAGATATGCTGGTATGGTGAATACATCAGCTACTGGTGACTGGCAGATAACTGCCTAACTTTGTTTACATTTAATCAGTCTGGTCAGTGTCAATTGTCTAAAGAATTCCCCTAAAAAAAAAATTAAGTGAACTTCTGTCACCTATTTTATTGAGCTGAAACAGGGACATGTGTTCTTGTGCTATTTCTTTCTGCAAAGGATAGGGCCCAGTCTGGTAATATGTAGTTTCCTGTATATGCAAGTACACCACACTGAGTCTCAGGGAAAACATTAGAAACCAGTTATCAGTGCAATTAACCAGCAAACGTTGTCGACTTGCAGAATTACATCTGACATTGAACACTTAAGAGTTTTTGCAGGCTGGTCCGGTATGGCCAGGATCTTGCTTATTCTCAGGGCAATGTTCTGACTAATCAGAGTTGTAGAGTCAGAGTCATACTGCATGGAAAGAGACTCTTTGGTCCATCTATACCAACTAAGTTTCCCAAACAAGATTTGCCTCACTTGCCTGTGTTTAGCCCATTTCCCTCTAAACCTTTCCTATTAACGTACCTATACAAATGTCTTGAAAACTTAACTATACCTGCATCTACCACCTCCTCTAGCAGTTCATTCTGCACATGAACCACCCTGTGTTCAAAGGTTGCTCCTTATGCCCCTCTGAAATCTTTCTCCTCTCACCTTAAAAATATGCCCCGAGTTTTGAACACCACCCTTTGCTATTCACCTTATCTATGCCCCTCATGATTTTAAGCCTCTATAAAGGTCACCCCTCAAACTCCTATGCTGCAGTGAAAAAGTTCCAGCCTGTCCTTCTAGCTTAAACCCTTCAGTTTCAACAACACCCTGGTAAAGCTTTTCTGAACCCTCTCCAATTTAATAACATCCTTCCTCCAGCAGGGCGACCAGAGCTGCATACAGTACTCCAAAAGTGACCTCAGTCAAAATATAAACAAAGCCTGACAGTTAACTGTCAATTGCTGTTAACTTCTGCAGTTTCCATTGTGATGCCTCCACTAACCAGCTTGTCAACCAATCAGCACTCTGCTCTCAAAAGAATAAATGTTGGTTTGCCCGTCAAACTGCTCTTGCAAATTACCCGGACTCAAGCAAGACAAAAAACTATGATAAAATGTGACTGTTTCAATAAAATGCAAGGTCTGTGTGATCAAAATGACTTGATGACTATTTCTAAAGGTCAACATTTTCATATTTTTACAAGGCACTGAACATCGGAATCATCCTGGCAGACAGGAGTATGGCAAGACAGACAAGAAAGCAATGGCCAATCATTACTAATTCAGTTGATCTAAACAATCCCAGATTTAAATGAGCAAATGTATTCCATGCTAAATACTTTAATGTCTCAAAATAGGCTTGGACATAGAACCCACAACTAAAAATTAATAGTATTACTTTTTGATAAAGGTAAACTGTGCATTGCCCACTAGAAGTAATCCTCAAGCTTTACTGCTGTGGGAGACACATACCTCCACTACATATTGTGGTGTCCCTTCTCCTTGATGATTTGGTGAAGAAGAGTTACTGCAAAACAACAGCATTTATGAGTTGCAGTTTCAACTTCACGTATTTTAAATATGGAAAAATATCTTACTACTATAAATCTGTATTGCCCAAGTCCTGAACATAAATAGACTTGTGTTAAACTATCAGGACAGATGCTTAAATTTTATCAATTTTTAATGTGAATACATTAAACTGAATCAATGACACTGTACCTGTCAGGAACACTGTAAGTACTGACTTGTCCCGAAGTAAATGCCGGAGTAGTAGAAGGACTGTTGTTTACATAGGCATTGTCTGGCCAAGGAGAGCACTGTGATAATTTAAAAAGAGACAAAGGATTAGGACTTCAAATTTAAAATCAAAACAAGTAGAAAAATATTCCCATTAGGTAAAAATGAAATGTGCAATTATGCATGAGCATAGGGAGGAAAGCAGAACTAAGAACTGAATGTATTTTGACATGCAAATGACAAGTGACTAACAATAGCCAAGTGAATGAAACAAATGGTCTGTTTTTGAAGGCACCATGAAAAATTGCTGTGTATAATTAAAAATGAATTGTATAAGCAAAAAGGGAAAAATTTCAAATTAAGTACTGACAAAACAAAAAAAGATGCTGAGAAGTAGAATACATGTAGTAACATGCCCCATAATGGTTGTGCTGCATTATCTTAATTTCAATACAGGTCTTGGTTCAAATATATATAAACAAGCCTCAAGAGGTAATGAACACATTATTTGATAGTTAAGTTTCTGGGTCATACAATTGGGTGATATTCTTTGCACAGATTGATTACAAAACCATGGTGTACAGAAGAATTTAAAGTAAACTATAAACACAAGGATGTTAAATATGCTGTTTTACATTACACTTATTCAATTTTTACAGATAGTGTGGTTTACAATCAGTTAAACTAAATGGATCTACCAAAATAAACACTAAACTCGAAGAGAGATATTAACTTTTGTTTGGAAAAGAAAAATCTCCAATATAGCAGTAAAATGATATGGATCCACTGGCAATGTTGTAGATTTAGTTAATGATATGTCTCATTTCACATTAGTCATTAAATCATTCAAATTGAAAGTTAGTTAAGACCAAGTTCCCAATTTGCACAGGATTCAAAAATGAGAAGAGTGAAGCTAACTTTCAACCAGAGAAAAGTTGGCCGTTTCCATCAGGGTAGTTCCACAACTTATCACCAGATGTAATTTTACAAAAAGGTGCAACACTGCTCAGGAAAATTGAGGATATCTGTTCTAAAATTGGGATCAGGGGAAATTATAACAAAGAAATGCATACAAATGGGTAAATCCCCAGGACCTGATCAGGTGTACCCTAGAATTCTGTGGGAAGCTAGGGAAGTGATTGCTGGGCCGCTTGCTGAGATATTTGTATCTTCGATGGTCATAGGTGAGGTGTCAGAAGACTGGAGGTTGGCTAACATGATGCCATTTTTTAAGAAAGGTGGTAAGGATAAGCCAGGGAACTATAGACTGGTAAGCCTGACTTCGGTGATGGGCAAGTTGTTGTACATCCTGTCCCTCAGGATTCCCTCCATGTACCTGGAAACACAAAGACTAGGGATAGTCAACATGGCTGTGTGTGCGGGAAATCATGTCTCACAAAAATGTTTGAGTTTTTTTGAAGTAACAAAGAGGATTGATGAAGGCAGAGTGGTAGACTTGATCTATCTGTATTTCAGTTAAACGTTCGATAAGGTTCCCCAAGGGAGACTGGTTAGTAAGGTTCGATCTCATTGAATACAGGGAGAACTAGCTATTTAGATACAGAACTGGCTCAAAAGGTAGAAGGCGGACATGATGGTAGAGGTTGTTTTTCAGACTGGAGGCCTGTGACCAGTGGAGGCCCACAAGGATCGGTGCTGGCTCCACTATTTTTCATCATTTATATAAATGATTTAGATGTGAACGTAAGAGGTATAGTCAATAAGTTTACAGATGACACCAAAATTGGAGATGTAGTGGACAGCGAAGGCGGTTACCTCAGATCACAACAGGATCTTAATCAGATGGAGTTTAATTTAGATAAATGTGAGGTGTTGCATTTTGGGAAAGCAAATCTTAGCAGGACATATACACTGAATGATAAGGTCCTAGGGAGTGTTGCTGAACAAAGAGACCTTGGAGTGCAAGTTCATAGCTCCTTGAAAGTGGAGTCGCAGGTGGATAGGATAGTGAAGACAGCGTTTGGTATGCTTTTATTTGCTCAGAGTATTGAGTACAGTAATTAGGAGGTCATGCTGTGGCTGTACAGGACATTGGTTAGGCCACTTTTGGAACATTGCATGCAATTCTGGTTTCCTCCCTATCAGAAAGATGTTATAAAACTTGAAAGGGTTCAGAAAAGATCTACAAGGATGTTACCAGGGTTGGAGGATTTGAGTGATCGGGAGAGGTTAAATAGGCTTGGGTTATTTTCGCTGGAGCGTTGGAGGTGGAGGTGTGACCTTAGAGGTTTATAAAGTCATGAGTTGCATGGATAGGGTAAATAGACAAGGTCCTTTCACTGGGGTGGCAAGTCCAGAATTAGAGGGCATAGGTTTGGGGGGGGGGGGGGGAAAAGGAGAGATAAAGAGAGACCCAAGGGGCAACATTTTCACGCAGAAGGTGATGCATATGTGGAATGGGCTGGCAGAGGAACTAGTGGAGGGAAGTTACAATTGCAACAATTAAAAGGCATTTGGATGAGTATATGAACCAGAAGGGTTTGGAGGGATATGGGCAGGGTGCTGGCAGGTGGGACTAGATTGGGTTGGGATATCTGGTCGGCATGGATGAGTTGGACTGAAGGGTCTGTTTCCATGATGTACATCTCTATGACTCTAATATGCCATACTCTTTGGATATTAGCTAGAATCATGCAAAAAAAAAATCAGCTTTGCAGCACCCTGACCTCCAGATTCAAGTGTACAGAAAAAATCAAATGAATTTAACTACATTGAAAAGTTGTGCACGTTTGCTTTCAGAAAAAAAATATACACATTAATACCTCCTCACATGCAAAGTCAAAAAGACTTTAAAGTCAGAGAATTAGTTTCCAATTTCTTGCTATCATGTATGCAAATATGGCAGCCCACTGGGCGCACAGCAAGATTTGCAGATAGCAAAATCAATTAACTAATTTTATTTTTAGTGTTGAAGGAGGAGCATTAGCCAGGCTAAAAAAAGTCAGTCTCTTTATAATGTTTAATATTCCCCCCAAAAAGCATCTTAGAAAATGTCAAATCATGATAATAAACACTTAAGGCGAGAGCGGAATATTCAATTATCGGACAGAAAAAAAAACTACCAATTCGGATCATGGAAAACGGACAGAAAATCTGCAACTTTTTGTTTAAGAAACGAATACAAAAGACTTCATACGCTACAAAACATTTTGGTCAGGCCAAACAGTGCTCAGCACCGTACAAAGCCTCTTTTCAAGAGCAGAAAACTGATTAATAGGCTCGACTCAAATTTGTTTTCACATGTTACAAATTACAGAAGTATGGGGATAAAGGTAATTGTTTTTCTCTTTTCTCCCCCCTCTTGATCTGGTACTTTTCAGTTTTTTTCCCTTTCTCATTATACTGTCAATAAGTAACAAAGATGATTCATCAACTGTCAATGAGGGGAACTTGTGCAGGGCAAAATTATCTTACCAAACCTTCCCTGCAGCTTTAAGATCAGCTATATAACAAACTTGGGGAAAATAATTAACTGTGATGTGATCAGCTTTGTATAGAATTTCATTGGTTTTAATTGCATTTTCATCCTAAATCAAAAATTGAAAGATAAGATAATGCAGCTTAAAATGGAAGGCTGACTATGTAAAATACTTTATTTGAAAAATTTTAAAAGAAAAATCATTAAACCCATCTAGAATTTGACATTATTGGAAATGAAAAACTTTGTTCTACACAGGAAATCCTCAACTTTCTCTCTCCAGGACATCAGCTAAATTAAGCGTGCCAAAGCAATTTCATTCCAAAAAGCTACTCAAAGCTGGCCTCAGTGATAGCCAGAATTCATGCTTCTCTCATACACATTAGCCCAAATTTTGCCTTAAAAATAATGGCGCGCTTACAAGGAGCGATATTAAGCAGCACAAATCTGTCGACAAGTTCAGCCATGAATTGTGCATGGGCAAATCACTAATATACACACTTCAATTGCTTTGCTCTCCCCATCTTGACCTTGCTGCATTTCCATATGAATTATCTATTTAACTTGGTACAAAACATTACTGCCCATACTTTACTGCGCAAGTATCCTTTTAAGATAATATCTGTTAATGCAACACTACAACACCTTACTGGGCCTAAAATGGAACAAAATGCTCTGTTTCAGCAAGATATGGACCACTAAGACAAAACTTACTATCAGAGAAACAGCAAGGCTAATGGCACTTGGCATCTACACGCAGGTGGCACAGCAACCTCAAGCAAGTAACAATCATATAAAAGGTTGCCATACAAATTTCACAACTCTGCCATTGATTTCACTGAAAGAAAAGGTTTCATTTTCCAATCAAACTTACCAACAGAAGTTATGTCTTGCCATTCTGAATAGTAGCCTTTCAAAAATGAGGCAAGTGTGAACGACTGCCAACAAACCCCTCTTATATCAAAAATTAAGCATCACAAGTGTGGAATTTCATTTTATTGGGTTTTGTATTTTGAGAGATTTTAGAAATTTTTACAAAGACTATTTTTCCCCTGAGTTTCCTTTGTCTTTTTGCACCTCCAGCAACAAATCTAAATCCAATCCTTTTATCCCTCACCTTTATTTTCCTACAGTATTTGATTTGGCATTCAATTCATCCCTTCCAATGCTCCTTTCCTGTCAGTCCTTTATGTTTTATTTCAAAATGGTCGAATCTCATTCATTAAAGGAGACACCCTGTTATATGCCCTGTTGTGTATCTCAGATGGTCCTTTCCTTCATTGTGCCATCACCACTTGCACTTCAAGCAACGTTGTTGCCAAATGAAATCTAACAACAAACATAATTAGACATAATGCATCAGCAAATTCTTAATCTAATATTTCCTAGGTGAAACAATTAGTTTCATGAAACCAGCTTGTAGTGCCAGAAACATTAAGATTCGGTAAGCTGGAAGAAAAACTAAATTTCATCAAATCCCTAAAGAGCAGATAGAGGACAACGAGCCCATCAATTCCATAGTGATCCTCTGAAGAGCATTCCAACCCACACCCACCTCCCCTCCCCCAATCCTATTCCTGTAATTCTGTATTTCGCATTGCTAATCCACCCAACCTGCACATCCCTGGATGTTTCGGGACAATCTACCATGGCCAATCCACCTAGCCTGCACATCTTTGGTTCGGCCACTATTTCCTCCCACAGTCCAGTGGCCGATAAAGTCACAACATGACCTCTCAACACCTGTACTCAGTTCTCTGACCAATAAAGGAAAACATACCAAACACCTTTTTCACTATCTTATCTACCTGCGACTCCACTTTCAAGGAGCTATGAACCTGCACTTCTGGAGAAGATTGAGGCAGTGCTGTTCAACACTAAAATCATTTGCAGTAAAAGGTTCTCTGAAGGACTTTAGTGAATCAGCTGGATTTTACAGTTAACCACTGGTCATTATTTGGTGGTGTCTTTGATGAATTCAGTTTCAAAATTAGCTATTTTGGAATTTGAATTCATGATGTGTGTGAGAGACCAGCACCATAATGATCAAGTTACCATACACTCCACTTGACCCTTTATTTCCTTTTTGTTTAAAATGATGCAAATAGAACTAAAGGTGGCTGCTGTTGAAGACTAAACATTAAATAAAAGTGCTTTGTGTGTTAAAGACAGCAATTTGAAACTTGAAGTTTGCATTCTAATGAGATCTAAAGTCTCTGCAAAAAGACAGCAATCAATGAGCTATACATAGACACAATAAAGTAAACAGCAGCCTTCCAAAAAAAATGCATAAACAAATACTCTACAGCCCTGCTCAAGGGCTACTTGAGCTAGCCTAGGAAAAGAACGGATTAACAGGCAAACAGCTGACAACTTTTGAAAGGTAGGAGAGGGAAAGAATGCGAGTTGACAAAAGACAAAACAAAAAAAAACAAAAAAAAAAGACACAGACCAAGTAGAACATATTGTTCACAATGAAATAAGTTTCAATTACTCTACTATCCACTTGTTATATTATGCAAAATGTCTCACTGCTTTAGGCCACAAAAACCAATGTGCAAATATATGAATCTCAGCTAATGGGAGTTATTTTTCCAGCAAAGTATTTGTACCATATTAAACAATTCACTAACAAATAACTTTCAGCTAAAACCTCACATCAGCACTTTCCCATGGCATTCCATCGCAAACAGCTTTTGAGCATGTAAAATTTCAAATTACTAAAATTCAAAAGCAATATACTAGATAAATATATTTTTGTGGCCTTTGAGGAATTAAGAGCTTCTGTATCAAGTGTTAGATTTAGGAGGGTGAGGCCTGAAAGGGGAGTTGAAGGTTTTGCAGAAAAATCCAAACTAAGTACTTTCACAGGTAAATGTTACATGTAGATAAAAGCTAATCCTATATCTAACACTTTGATTGTATTCTTGCACAAGCGGTCTTGTACAACGAAAAGGTAAGCAGAAGTCCTTACACTGCCTCGCTTTGCCAGAGAATCACCGCAGTCTGCTGGCAAAGTCCGCTTGGTGGACTTTTTCTGCTCATGTTCAAGTGCATCTTCAATAATAGGCTCAAGTCTCATCTGGACAGACACCAAAGACTAGGATCAATTTATACAGTAGATCATGAAATCATGAGCACAACACCTAGCAGTGTAAGCATTTCTTTAACATTAACCATGTTTTTTTAGAAATTCAACTACAAATGTGTAAAAGTGAATCCATCAAGATCTTCAATTTACTCTTCAGATGCCATTATCCAAATAAATATTTGCTGTTCTCCAGTAACTGAGAGGTATAACTGACTCAGAATTCTGGCGTGTGTTTTTCTTGCATCTGATTTGTTTTTGACATAGTTCAATGTAAAGGTAGTTGAAAACAAAACATCCCAAGCATTTACTTCAGGCACAAGTATTTTACTTCATTACTTTAGTTAGACCTTAATAAAACTTATTGACATTTGGGCTTTAAAAGCATTAGAAAGATTTTAAGAATGGACAATTTAAAACTTTGATTGTAATGCTTATTTGTTCCAATACAGTTGCAAAATCTTTTTTCTTAGTGTTACCAAGTGAGATCCCACAATAAATGGAATAACTTTAGTAGCTTCACAAATCAATGAAGAAAAGCATATTTTCTTCTACATTCAATTAACAGTTCAGTGCACCTTTGCTGACTAGTATAAAGAACAGATGTTTTCTATAAAGTAAAGATACAGCAACATTGTTACATTTTTCATTGCTCCAAGTTTGCCTGAGGATTGCCTCCACCTTTGCCTTTAAGTTAATTGTAATTTCTACAAGCAATTCTCTCACCTTCCAAATCATTCTCCACCAAAAGGATCATTTGGCAAGGGAGGGAAGAGTTAGAGTCTTGTAAAGTTTTAAATGGCTACTTACGCCCTGATAGTCAGCCCAATAAGCATGCACAGTTGAACTAGAATGTGCAAAATGTCAGTTTTTCTTTCCTTAAACCCTTCTCTTAGATCCAGTCCATCCATAAACCCAATTAACTGACATACGTCAATGCACTTGTCAAGGTCAGTGCTCTCTGCTCGAGCCCAATGTAGTGTGGAGTCCAAGCATTATTGGTATACGAGCAACTCGGACTCAAGTTGAGCATTTCCAATTCTTTTAGACATTGTACTTTCTGCAGAGGCACTTTTCGCCATTTGGCCAGATAGATAATGTGTGGTGGAACACAGTAAAACAAAAGGATAGTTAACATGACTGCAAATTGGCACTTCCTTTCCTAAAACTATGCCCACCTTGTCTGGAAAAAAAGGATTTAAAGTGGCAACCTTGCTGAAAGCTGTGGCTGTAAGTTGGTGGAAAGGGAGAATATATGCTAAACAGCACATCATATATAAAATCAATCTCAGCAGCAATGCCCTTGTGGATAGAACAGTCTAAATAAAAGGCATTGTCTGAAGAACAAACACTTGAACAAAACTTTAGAAAGGCCAATGAAAATGACACTGCACATTAAATGCACAAATCTGATTCTATAATAAAACATTTCAAAAACCTTGTAATACATGTTTTATCCATCCCATTGTGGTATTTGTTACTTGATCCTTCAAAGTAATAAATGATTCCAAATGAACAACACAAAGTTACTACCATATACTTTTTCAAAGTAGATTTATATCATGAGTAAAGATACAGCATTAGTAATGCCTGAGAACTCCTTGAGACTAAGTGTTCTCCTGTAAATTAGAGATCAAAACCAGAAAGACTTCAAGATTCAAAATTTGTAGTTTTAAAATCACATATTTGCAAGACCCTACAACTTAAATTAATCTTGAATTACAAAATATTCACAGCTTTTTCTTAATACAAAATGATCCAATACTACCAAAAAAAAATTTTTCAAGTAATCAAAGGACAAAACAATAAGAATCTCATACTTTACAGTGAACCACAATGCACCTGCCCACACAAACTAGAATATTAACTGCCACCTTAACCCATTTGATCAAAACCTTGAGCAGGACATTGTGCCACTCTTGAAAAGTACAGTATCTTACAGTGAGTGACCTCACTGTGCTTGTGAAAGCCTGATTGTCCAAAAGTACCTTTGCACTCAAACTTAACAGTTTCTCTCTGTCTCTCCAAAAGCTTTAATTAAAAAAATACACCTCTAAATCCAAAGCTAATTACCAATACCATGAAAAAGTAAACTTCAGTGCATTCCAGGAGCTTCTTTACAACAAACCAAAAAATGATCTAAACTTCTTTCAATTCTGGAATGACATATAGCATCTTCCTGTACAGTGCAGTCAATATTATAAATATTTCTGCAACACTGTAATCAACTAGTCAATTTTATAGATAACCAAAGAAGCAGCTGAAATACATATTTGTAGCAATGCATGTCAGACATCCTTTTCTACCAGGAACAGTCAATTATAAAACTTTCAATTATAAAAAGCCTGACTTTTCTACTTTGAAACACAGCAGAGCCAACATATTGTTGCAAGGCATTTTCAAGGCTCTTTGCACTGTCATCTATAATAGGTTTCAAAAAAGAAACAAAAAGATAATTACAGCATAATTAGCAAGCAGGACAAAGACAGGACATGCAATAATAACTTAATTTGAATGGTCAAATTAAAAGAATACGATGAATACAAATGAAAAGGGAAATCAACTGATTAAGTTTGTCACAAGTGCTTACTGATGATCCAAAATACACTACATTGACTTTTCAGTATGCTTTTTAAAAACAGCATCTACAATAACATACCAGCATGTAACAATAGAGTATAATTACAAAATGCAGTAATGTAAATTTCGGTAATTGTTGTTGGAAGAGGAATTAAAAGTACACGATTAACGAAGGTCCATACAGCAAAAGTAAGTAGAGGGATTGGAGTACGACTACTAACAGTTCACTCAAGTCATTCAAGTACCCAGTCAACACAAAGCTGTTATAATCATGGTTAATTAGAGAGTAGACTGCAACTCAGGACATTTTTCTGTGAGTCAAAGTAAATTATTTTAAACCTGTACATCTCAACAATAACATCTTGAGCAATTTAGGATCTCAGAATTGGTCACCTCACCTTGCAAAATAAGTTATGTACTGAAAACAAGTTAGAAAAAGACAACTACTTGAATGGATGCTCAAAGCTGTGAACAGACTTACACCCTGAACAATACTATATAAGGATGCAAAAGTTACATACAACACTTTGCATTATGCCTGAACCAGTATTGTAATTTAGATTTTAAAGAATGTGCAAATTTATGATTGAATGCATTTCCTTTCCTAAAACTATGCCCACTTTGTCTGGAAAAAAGGATTTAAAAAAATGGCAACCTTGCTGAACAGCTGTGGTTGCAAGTTGGTGGGAAGGGAGAATATATGCTAAACAGCACATGTACAAAAATCAGCTAAGCAGCAATGCCCTTACGGATAGAACACAGTCTAAATAAAAGGCATTGTCTGAAGGACAGACACTTGAACAAAGTATAGAGACTACTCGAGACCCAGGATTTCTATCAATTTCCACCTGCAGAAAAGGTGGAAATTGACTGAAGAACGTAAAAATTTATTTTGAGAGCCAAATGACAAAACAATTAAAAATAGTTAGATATTTAAAGTACCAAGAAATAATAAATACACAAAAGGTTGTTTAATTTTCACTGAAAAGAAGATACAAGATGAAAAATAATAGAACTAAAAAGCTCAAACAATGCTACAAAACGATCCCGACAAATGTTAAGTCAGAACTTGGATGGAAAAACCCTGGGTATGCAGAAAAAGTCAAATACTTCTGATAGCAATTGCTTATGTTGGAACCATTTTGCAAGAATCCGAAACCACATTATTTTACATAAAAGGGAGTATTATTGTAAAGGAAAGATGAAAATTGAAAGATGTTACAATTTTGCAAACATTTTTAATATCATAGAGAACTTTTCTTGCAGGACAGGAATTCACTAATAGCTAAATTGCATATGGTCACTGAAAAATGCAAATATGAAGACTCAATGGCCTTCACGTTGATTCAAGTAGGGAGTCAGTTATTTTCCCTCTCCAGAGTAGGATTTGTTGCACTCAGTGAAGCAAGAGAACACAAGAGAAACAAAACATTTACAGAACTGGGAAAAAAAATAAAAAATAGGAAACATTGAAGAGTTTGAAGTAAAGCAAAAAGCAACATGAAAATTGCACTATTTTGAAAACCTGCTAACTTGCATGCAAAGCAGCAATTATGAGTTGCATAAAACGGTCAGTGAGATTTAGGCTCATAGTTCTACTGAATTTAAGAAAAACTGCATCTGTGCTAAGTGCATTCTTACTTCTTTTTTTCTTAACCTTTACTTTCCTGTATTTTACCTCAGTTAGGATTGTTGTTTCATACGAAGGTTGATATTTTTCTTTCTCTTGAGCTGTTCGCTTCTCCATTTTTTCTCTATCAGTTTTCTGTTTCCTGTCCGCACCTTTGGGCTAGAAAAATAACAAAACTGAAATTCTGCAACCCAGAACTTTCCAGTAAAGAACTATTGCAATTATGATGCTTAGAAGAGGTTCAAAATTGCACAAACATACAAGCAGATACTGATACAAGGTTTGTGCTAGATGTAAGTACTAATGTTGAGTGAAACTGAACTCATTCTGGTGAGGACAGAGTAACTGGGCTTTGCTATAGAAAGGAAACAAAGTTGGCAGGATTTACCTCCCGAATTTTTCCCTTTTAAACCAAGCCTCTCATAATAGATAAGACAATCAGTACTTTTATGTACACTTCCCTATAGACGAATAGCCTAACAAAATTAATTCTTGACTGCTTCATCAAAAGTGGCATCTTAGAGGCATACACATGCTGATTAAATCAAAACACTTAGTCAAAAAAATGTAAAATTATTTTAAAATGTCACATTCGATCAACAAATGACAAGCCTACATGAAAGTTTAAAAGGACAATATAGAAAAGTTCCAATTTACACAAAGCTTGAGATGACCATCTGTGCAAGTTTTAGCATTATAAAGGAACAAAGTATAAACAAAGCTTTGACATTGAATGGTTTACAACTTCATTAAAAACTTACACTTCATAACTGATTAACACAACCCTCAAATCGGGACTCAAACACCACAAAATAAAAATGCACCATTGTCAGTGGTAACTTGGAAGAAAAGGTGTTTTCGAAGCATAGAGTCATAGAGATGTACAACATGGAAACAGACCCCTCGGTCCAACCAGTCCATGCCGACCAGATATCCCAACCCAATCTAGTCCCACCTGCCAGCACCTGGCCCATATCCCTCCAAACCCTTCCTATTCATATACCCATCCATATGCCTCTTAAATGTTGCAATTGTACCAGCCTCCACCATTACCTCTGGCAGCTCATTCCAGACACTTACCATCCTCTGCGTGAAAAAGTTGCCCCTTAGGTTTCTTTTATATCTTTCCCCTCTCACCCTAAACCTATGCCCTCTAGTTCTGGACTCCCCGACTCCAGGGAAAAGACTGTCTATTTATCTTATCCATGCCCTTCATAATTTTGTAAATCTCTGTACGGTCACTCCTCTGCCTCTGACGCTCCAGGGAAAACAGCCCCAACCTGTTCAGCCTCTCCCTGTTGCTCAAATCCTCCAACCCTAGCAACATCCTTGTAAATATTTTCTGAACCCTTTCAAGTTTCACAACATCTTTCCGATAGGAAGGAGACCAGAACTGCATGCAATATTCCAACAGTAACCTAACCAATATCCTGTACAGCTGCAACATGACCTCCCAACTCCTGTACTCAATACTCTGACCAATAAAGGAAAGCATACCAAACGCCTTCTTCACTATCCTATCTACCTGAAACTCCACTTTCAAGGAGCTATGAACCTGCACTCCAAGATCTCTTTGTTCAGCAACACTCCCTAGGACCTTACCATTAAGTGTATAAGTCCTGCTAAGATTTGCTTTCCCAAAATGCAGCACCTCGCATTTATCTAAATTAAATTCCAACTTAGCAGATGTGCTAAAATACACTGCCCAAGAAAAATGAATTAAAATGAAAAAATATAAACAGTTTTCCCAACATAGGGGAACCTCGATTATCTGAACTAGCTGGGCGGGCACTATTTCGTTCAGATAATCGATTATTTGGTTAATCAATTAAATGCATTTCCTCTGGGACTCAGAGTCTGCTCACTCTTCAGGAGACTGCAGAAGCACAGCGTGCGAGCCCCCGCCCAACCCCCTGTACAGGACAATGTTGGTCAGATTATCTCGGGGTGGGATTGGTGGAAGAGAGGGCAGGAGGTCAGTCATTTGGAGACAGTGCCTGTTTAATCACTGTAAACAAAAGACGCGAACACATCTTTGATGAAATGTTTCTATCGGGACCTCGAGGTTGCCTTTGGATAACAGAGATTCCTCTGTATATGGTTTCAAGTACTAATACAAAAGCTTTCCAGTGGCTCAGTGTTTCAGGTTTGCAAGAATTGTCGTTTACAAGAACCATTTGACAAGTATACTCACTCCTCATAGGGGCTTGCCAGAATATCAAATCACCAGTAGTATTATCATTTGCAAGCTGTAGGATGGCAGGGCCACTTTGAACAAAACAAAGTGCATCACACAGTACCTTGAAAACTTTAATTTGGCAGCTGGCTGAATGAAGGTGGTCTGTGTATTCTCCTGTTTCATTTTGCTTGAATGTGTCGATCTGAATCCTGAATGGAACCCCCTTCTCACCCCCATGTTTTCTGGGAGTAAATTCTGTGCTAATACAATGTACCTGCAAGCAAAATTAGTGTACAGTTCCTGGGGTCAAAGATGAATATGTTAATGTTAAGTTGCAACGAACTGCACAAAATGTATTATGAATTTTTGTTTTAAGAGGACACACGTAATAAAATGACCAAAGTGAAATTATTGCACACTTGTGTTTCAAGACCAACAAATGACTCAAGACTTTCAAAGCCAGGCAGAAAACTATTTGGTTCAGTGTAAAAGTAAACTCAAAAGTGCATTTCTGTTGAGATGGCCATTTCTAATTCTGCCCAGTCATACCCAATTAACTGTTACACCATAACTTACACCAAATAACAACTCCATCCTTTAAAAGGAGCAAGCATCTCTACCAACCTGAATAAAAGCAGAGGTGCGTTTTGCTGGATCCCATAGAAATTCAATTGTGTTCAGTTGTGCTGGATTAGTTCTAGGGTCTATAATTCCAACAGACATCGGAATATCTGCATTTTTTGAAAAGAAATACATAAATCAGTCATCTCCAGAACAGATAATTATTAAAAGCAAAACCAAAGTAATTGATGGCAGTGTCTCATTATACATTGCACAACACACAAACGGCATTATCTAGCTCTCCAAATGATCAGGAATAACATGTGAAAAGTAGACTTTGAAATATAAATGTAGTCTGAGGACTGACCCTTCCCAAACTATACTGCTGAAATGTTACATTATTCATGATCAACCCATTCAGCCTTTTGAGAGTTACCATTTCTTGCCCTTGCATTTAAAATAAATTTTACAAAAACAATGTTGTGCCTTCCTAAATTGCTGACTGTTCTCAGTGTTAAAACTATACATTTTTCTCCTCCCCAGCCTGCCAGTTTCCAAAAAGGAAATTCTAACCACTGAGCACAAAATGACTCATTTGGATGAGTTTTGTATCTGCCAACCTCATTAAAAATTAATTACAGTCAAGTAGCACTGTTTGGCTCTTTTCTACCATGTTCATGCTTTCTTCCCCTCAATACTTCTGCGTAATGTGAATGACTGCCAAAGGTCCAACTGTGCAATGGGAGAAATATAGGACAAATGGTTTAATTCATACATACTTCACATTTTACTGACAATCCCACCCCCCCCACCCCCACCCCCAGGTAATTCACCTCCTTATGTGATCAATAATACTTCAATGAGGCATAGTTTTACAACCCCTTAGTACAGAAGGAACCTAAAGTAGACATAGCATTTTACAGAGGTGGTTAACTTAAGTTAACTTTGAAAGGGAATTATCAATTTAGTTTGCATTCTTACTAACTGTTTCTTGCTTCTAACATTGGTCCAATTCTTCAAAATCTGCAAATTATACTGCATGGAAGATAGAGTGCTGATTGGTTGGCACATGGACTCAGCTTGGTCAAGGTTTTGCCAAAAAATGTGCATCAAGGAAAAGATACCCTAAAGATTTTGTTGAAATCCAAAACCTTTGTTGACTGTGATTTGATGAGATGTACTGTGAGGGATGCACAAGTGAACAGCATCCTTTTTTTTTATTTGAAATGACAATGCCTGTACAAATTCCTTTTCCCTATAAATGACAGAATCTACCAGAGCCATGACAGAATCTACCAGAGCCACACTGAGAAATCAGGGGAACCTGACATTGGTCATTAATACAACTCTTGGAACACAATTGTTTAGTAAGTGCTGTTTCAATTGTAGCATCGCATTTCATGTTGGATATTATTTGCAAAGCTCTGGAAGTGGTTGAGCATGGACAACGCTCTACCTACTACAAAAAACCAACGGCATACAATGTACAAATTTGATATCACATCATTGAAATTCATAAATCATGTTATTCATTTGTGTGGCAGGTAGAACAACTTTGTGGCTTGACATGTCTATGATAGAGAATGCCACTTATGTTGTAACTGAGTATCAGCAAAGTCAAATATATACAGCTAACAGCAGTAATCGTATCTGGGTCTGCATGAAAACAAGGAAATAAAGCAGAGGCTCTAGTGGCTTTATCAATATATAGGAATTTGACTCAATGCTCCTTAACAGAGAGAATCAGCCATAAAGGAAAGTTGCCGCTGGCAATCAGCATTTCACAGTATGTCCAGTGTTCTCATGTATGCTGCTCCAAAGTCTTCAATAGAGTCCTATTTATAGAATTTACCAGACACCATATTCTCCAATGAATTCGAAAATTAACCATCATTCTCAGTGAGCTGGCTGCAATCAATTTATGGTACGTTGAGAAATGACAGGGAAGGGGGGAGGAAGGGGTTTGTCACTGGACCGGAAACATTGACTCTGCTTTCTCCCCACAGACGCTGCCAGATCTGCTGAGTTTCTCCAGCTATTTATATTTTGTTTCATATTTCCAGCAGTCACAATTCTTTGTTTTCTGGTTTGCTGTTTGGGACAGGCCTGGCAAGATAATGGAGATTAATTACTGCTCCAAGGACATTGCAGATACTTCAGCACAGAGATCTTGCTATGCTCAGGGAATGTCAGCTGGTCAGATGTTGTACTGATTAAAAAGAGAACAGGTGTTGGCCAGCCAACCAGAGAATACTGAAAGGAAAACAGATAACAAAGTGAACTGACCCTGACTGGGTTTTGGGTAAGGTGCAGTTTTGTCTTAAAAGCTTCCAGATTGGGTGTTTTTGTTTTTGACTTTGCTCTTTCATTATTCTCCAGTTCTCGACTTGCTACAAGTTTGGAGAAAATAATCCCAGCCTGTAAGAAGCAAGTCAGTCTCCAGAGTCTGCAGAAGCTATTTGCATTGGTCTATGTCATTGCAATTTAAGATATATAGTCAGACTTTAACAGTTCGGAAACCAGCTCTTCCATGGCAATCAGATATCCTCAAGTAATCTAGTCCCATTTGCTAGTATTTGGCCCATATTTCTCCAAAACTTTCCTATTTATATACCCATCCAGATGCCTTTTAAATATTGTTATTGTACCAGCCTTTTACACACACACACACACACACACACACACACACACACCACCTTCTGTGAGAAAAGTTATCCCTCGGGTCTCTTAAATCTTTCTCCTCTCACCTTAAACCTATGCCCTCTAGTTTTGGACACCCCTACCTTGGGAAAAATACTTTGGCTATTCATTCTATCCATGCCCCTCATGATTTTCTAAAACTCTAAAAAAAGGTCATCCTTAGACTGCGACATTCCAGGGAAAATAGCCCAGCATATTCAGCCTCTCCCTATAGCTCAAACATTCAAATCCCAACCATATCTTTTAAAATCTTTTCCGAACCCTTTCGAGTTTTACAACATCCTTCCGACAGCAAGGAGACCATAATTGAACACAGTATTCCAAAAGTGGCCTAACCAATGTCCTGTACACCCACAACTCTTGCACTCAATGCACTGACTAATAAAGGTAAGCATACTAAACGCATTCTTCACTACCTTGATACCTGCAACTCCACTTTCAAGGAACTATGAACCTATCCCCCAAGGGCTCTTTGTTCAGTAACACTCCCCAGGACCTGACCATTAAGTATATAAGTCCTGCCCTGATTAGCCTTACCAAAATGCAACTCCTCACATTTACCTCAACAAAACTTTATCTGCTACTCCTCAACCCACTGGCCCATCGCATTGTGGTCCCGTTGTACTCATAACTTTCTTCGCTATCCACTGCACCATCTATTTGATGTCATCTGCAACTTATTAACCATTCCTCTGATATTCACATCCAAAATCATTTATATAAAAATGAAGAAAAGTACTGGACCCAGCACCGATCCTTGTGGCACACCACTCTACTCTGGCCTCCGTTCCAAAAACCCTCCACACCATCCTCTGTCCCCTACCTTCAATTGGCTAGCTCCTCTGAATTCCAGGCGATTCAACCTTGCTAACCAGACTATCATGCAGAACCTTATTGAATGCCTTGCTGACGTCCAGATAGGCATCATTCACTGCTGTCTTTAATCATCTTTGTCACTTCTTCAAAAATCAAACTCAGTCTCGTCCGTGGGACATGATACCCTATAAAGCCATGTTGACTATCCCTAATCAATCCTCGTTTTTCCAAATGTATTCAAATTCTGTCGCTCAATCCCCTCCAAAAACTTACCAACCATTGACGTCGGGCTCACCAGTCTACTGTTTCCTGGCTTTTCCTAAATCTTTCTTAAATAATAGCACCACCACTTTCAGCCAACATCCAGTCTTCCAGTACCTCACCCATGGCTACTGGTGACACAAATATCTTAGCAAGGAGAACAGCAATCACTTCCTTAGCTTTCCACAGAGTTCTAGGGTACACCTGATCAGGTCTTGGGGATTTATCCACCATTATGCGTTTTAAGACATCAAGCACTTCCTCCTCTATAACATGGACACTTCACAAATTTATCACTATTTACAACCCATCGTCCATGGATTTCATGACAGCCTGATATTTACTGCTAAAATGGTTATTAAACTGACAAATTACAAATCTTTTACTTTCCTTTTTGAATTTATCCCTTAATTGCATGTGTCTCTGTGTTGGGTTAAGATCATATTTATTAATTAGACTGCTTTAAATTTTAATCAGCATTCTGCTAAAAGTACATTCTTAATAATCAGTTACTAATTTCTGTTTAAATTTATGAGCTTACTGTGCAAGATTTATTATTTATATACTCTAGTTAGGAACAACTGAGCAATTCTGAGGGTCATTGAACGTGAATCCAGTGGTAGTGAGGCTGATTTGATTTGGCTTACTATCTCTATGTTGTAACAATTCTAAGTGGAGATGTTGCCTCATGATTGCATCATGTCAGCAACATTCATAATTCTGCAGTTCCTGAAGCAGTCCATGTCCAAATGCAACAAGACCTGGACAATACCAAGGTTTAGACTGACAAGTGGAAAGCAATATTTTTGGCAATAATACCTCCAATAAAGGAAAGTTGAACTATCAAACATCCAATGACATTGCCACTGAATTTCTCTCAATGGCCTGGAAGTTACCAATAACCAGAAACTGCATTGCATTAGCTCCATCAATACTGTGGATACAAGAGCAGGTTAGAGGTTAGGAATCCTGTAATAAGTAACTCATCACCAACTCCTCAAAATCAGGTGTGACAAAATAGTCTTTCCTGGATGACTGCAGCTCCAATAACAAACCAAGACATTTGACACCATCCAGGACAAAACAGCTGCTTGTTTGGCATCATGTCCACAAATGTTCATTCCTTCCAAAAATGATGCAAATAAAGCATCAATGTGTACCGTCCAAAGGCTGCACTGCAGAAATTCACCAACGCTTCCTAAACTATACCCTCCAACCCACCACAAGTACCATGGATAGCACTTCCTTCACTTACTGGGTGAAAACCTTGAGATTCCCTCCCTCACCACACGGTGAGTGTAACTATACCAAATGGATTGCATTTTGTTCAAGACAGCAGCTTAGCACTGCTTTCTAAAGGACAACTAGGGATAGGCAATAAATGCTGGCTTGGACAGAATTTAGCAGAAATCCAAGATAATAAAATGTAGGTGAGCTGGGATTTGACAAAGGCACAAGGTACAACATTATATCAAACTTCAGCACATTTGAGCCCATGATAGAACACAGAACATAAAGCAGTACAGGCCCTTCGGCCCTCGATGTTGCGCCGACCTGTCATACCAATCTAAGCCCATCTAACCTACACTATTCCTTGTACGTCCATATGCTTGTCCAATGACGACTTAAACGCACTTAAAGTTGGCGAATTTACTACCGTTGCAGGCAAAGCATTCCATATCCTTACTACTCTGATGCTATGGTATGAATTGAGGAGATGCAGGCATTCTTATCCCATTAGCTTTATCTTTCTGCTGCGAGAGAGCGGAATGTCAAATTGTGCTGTATGTTTGAGTGATAAGAATGCCATGGCTAAAAAGCTGGAAGAATGAATGAAGCCAGCATCAATGGGCAAGTAAGGATGACCTTGAGTAGGTTCAACACTGGTCCTGAATGCCATTGCAAATTGCTAGGTGCATTAGACTCAAGGTTAATTTAGGGATTAATATATAATGTGAAATTCTTAGCACTGTATCTCAGTGAAGATTATTCAATCTTCAAGGTTGAGCAGAAATTCAGTTATTTGCTCTTCAATATAGGTAAGAATAACACCTATATCGAATAGAATGGAACAGAAAATTATGAAAACGTCCATTGGATGTTAATGAACATTTCGTGTCATTTATTCATTGATCAAAATCCAGGCTAATGTTTCATTTAAGTAATTCTGATCACAGATGGATCCAGACTAGGAACAACTTCTGAAGTGCTGAAAGTCTTGTTATTATGACAATTATTTTTCTCTTCAAGGCCAACTTGAATTTTGTTTTAGTTTCACCTAACTCTTTTTAAAGAAAGCAAAGCGCACGACTTCATGGTTTGATATGGATACGTTCAGAACATATCAAGGACAGATTTAGAAAACAGTACTATCATGACAGTAAGTCTGTACATCTGAAGTATGTGCTTCACTGTACCAGAAAAATAGATTGATTACAAGATTAACTATGAGAACAGAAAAACGCTTCCAATTTCAACATTAAAAGGATCCACAGAATTATTCAAAACAGAAGATGGCCATCTGACTTATTGTACCCATGCCAACCATTTGATTGCAATCTACAAATAATACCACTCCTATTCTATACCTATAAGCCTGCATTTTTTTTTCCTTACAACTATTTATTGTACTAGAAAGTGTACCCAGATCACAACTTGCTCTGCACAAAAAAAAGTCACCATAGGACATTTTGGCCAATCATCTTAAATTTGAGATCTGGTTACCAATCCTGAACCATTGGAAATACTTGCATCTTTATTTATTCTAACAAAGCAAGTCACAATTTGACCAAATTTACTAAATATCTTCGCACCCTACTGCATTTTACAGAGATAACAAGCTCATAACTGAAGTCCTAATTTCTAGTATTATTTTTATAAATCACTTCTAGCACCCTCACTAAGATCTTGATTACTTTCCTTAAGTACAATATGCAGAACAGAACATAATATTCAAGATGAGACTTAACTAAAATTGTTTTAATAACTGCTGGCCCAATTTTAATGCATTTGTACTTATTCCTCTATCAAAGCCAAGGAACTCTTCAAGTTTTCCTCATAGGCTTTTCAAAACAGTCTTGTCACCTTCAAAGATTTTTGTAAATATAGACCAAGATTTCTGTGTATCCTGCATCTCTTTAAAAATCAAATAGCGCATATTCCACATTTTCATTCTTACCAAAGCATATTAATTGGCCATTCTCTACACTTCAGCTGAGCATCAGCCTATTTTGCTAAAACTTCCTAGAATTTTATTATACTTTCACCAATCATTGCATTTCTAACTTTCAAAATACGAAGATGGATTTCGGAGTTCAGTTAACAGTATGTAATACAGCAAATACCATAACATTGGCTCAGCCCAACATTGTTTCACTTTAATATAACTAGAAGTGAAAACAGAAAATAGCAGTAGGCAATTCTGCCCATCAAGCCTGCTCCACCACTCAAGATAATCACAGCTAGATGGCGGTGACCTAAACAGCAGCACAAGTGTGATGAACTTTTAATCCACCCTATCCGGACTACTGCAACATCCTAGGACTTAGGAAAGGTCGTGGAGTCCCAGGAAACTGTTAAAAATCAACTTAGACAATAGACAATAGATGCAGGAGTAGGCCATTCAGCCCTTCGGGCCTACACCGCCATTCAATATGATCATGGCTGATCATTCCCAATCAGTATCCTGTTCCAGCCTTATCTCCATAACCTTTGATTCCACTATCTTTAAGAGCTCTATCCAACTCTTTCTTAAATGAATCCAGAGACTGGGCCTCCACTGCCCTCTGGGGCAGAGCATTCCACACAGCCACCACTCTCTGGGTGAAGTAGTTTCTCCTCATCTCTGTCCTAAATGGTCTACCCCGTATTTTTAAGTTGTGTCCTCTGGTTCGGCACTCCCCCATCAGCGGAAATATGTTTCCTCCTGCCAGAGAGTGTCCAATCCTTTCATAATCCTATACGTTTCAATCAGATCCCCTCTCAGTCTTCTAAACTCAAGGGTATACAAGCCCAGTCGCTTCAGTCTTTCCATGTAAGGCAATCCTGCCATTCCAGGAATTGACCTCGTGAACCTACGCTGCACTCCCTCAATAGCCAGAATGTCTTTCCTCAAATTTGGAGACCAGAACTGTACACAGTACTCCAGGTGTGGTCTCACCAGGGCCCTGTACAGCTGCAGAAGAACCTCTTTGTTTCTATACTCAATTCCTCTTGTTATGAAGGCCAGCATGCTATTAGCCTTCTTCACGACCTGCTGTACCTGCATGCTTGCCTTCATTGACTGGTGGACAAGAACACCCAGATCTCTCTGAACAGCCCCTTTACCTAATTTGATACCATTGAGGTAGTAATCTGCCTTCCTGTTCTTGCCACCAAAGTGGATAACCAGACATTTATCCACATTAAACTGCATCTGCCATGCATCTGACCACTCACCTAACTTGTCCAGGTCACCCTGTAATCTCCTAACATCCTCATCACATTTCACCCTACCACCCAGCTTTGTATCATCAGCAAATTTGCTAATGTTATTGCTGATACCATCTTCTATATCATTTACATATATTGTAAAAAGCTGCGGTCCCAGCACGGATCCCTGCGGTACCCCACTGGTCACTGCCTGCCATTCCGAAATGGAGCCGTTAATCTCTACCCTTTGTTTCCTATTAGCCAACCAATTCTCTATCCGATCTAGTACTTTGCCCCCAATACGATGCGCCCTAATTTTACTCACTAACCTCTTGTGTGGGACTTTATCAAAAGCATTCTGAAAGTCCAGGTACACTACATCCACTGGATCTCCCTCGTCCATCTTCCGAGTTACATCCTCAAAAAATTCAAGAAGATTAGTCAGCATGATTTCCCCTTCATAAATCCATGCTGACTCTGTCCTATCCTGTTACTATTATCCAGATGTGCCGTAATTTCATCCTTTATAATAGACTCCAGCATCTTTCCCACCACTGAGGTCAGACTAACTGGTCTATAATTTCCTGCTTTCTCCCGCCCACCTTTCTTAAAAAGTGGCACAACATTAGCCGCCCTCCAATCCTCAGGAACCGACCCCGATTCTATTGAACTCTGGAAAATAATCACCAGCGCATCCACGATTTCCCGAGCCACCTCCTTCAGTACCCTGGGATGCAGGCCATCAGGTCCCGGAGACTTATCAACCTTCAGACCTAACAGTCTCTCCAACACCAAATCCTGGCAAATATAAATTCCCTTAAGTTCAGGTCCTTCAGCCACTGTTACCTCAGGGAGATTGCTTGTGTCTTCCCCAGTGAACACAGATCTGAAGTACCCATTTAATTCCTCTGCCATTTCTTCGTTCCCAGTAATATATTCCCCTGTTTCTGTCTTCAAGGGCCCAATTTTTGTCCTAACCATTTTTTTGCCTTGGACATACCTAAACAGGCTTTTACTATCCTCCTTTATATTCTTGGCCAGTTTACCTTCGTACCTCATTTTTTCTCTGCGTATTTCCTTCTTACTAATCCTCTGTTGTTCTTTAAAAGCTTCCCAGTCCTCAGTTTTCCCACTTATCTTCGCTAGGTTATACTTTTTCTCTTTTAACCTTATATGTTTCTTTACTTCCCTCGTCAGCCACGGCCGCCCATGTCTCCTCCTGGGATCTTTCTTCCTTTTAGGAATGAACTGATTCTGCAACTTCTGCATTATACACAGAAATATCCGCCATTGTTCCTCCACGGTCTTCCCTGTTAAGGTATTGCACCATTGAACTTTGGCCAGTTGCTCCCTCATAGCTCCATATTTCCCTTTATTCAACTGAAATATTGTCACTTCCGATTGTACCCACTCCCTCTCAAATTGCAGATTGAAGCTTATTGTATTATGGTCACTACTTCCCAATGGCTCCTTCACTTCGAGGTCACTGACCAATTCTGGTTCGTTACACAATACCAGATCCAGAATCGCCTTATCCCTGGTCGGCTCCAGCACCAGCTGCTCTAAAAATCCATCTCTGAGGCACTCCACAAAGTCTCTTTCTTGAGGCCCGATACCATCCTGATTCTCCCAGTCTACCTGCATGTTAAAATCCCCCATAACAACAGTAGTAACATCTTTGCGACAGGCCAATTTCAGCTCCTGATTCAACTTACATCCGACATCCAGACTACTGTTTGGGGGCCTGTAGATGACTCCCATGAGGGTCTTTTTACCCTTAGTGTTTCGAAGCTCTATCCACACTGACTCTACATCCCCTGACTCTCGGTCCCCCCGCGCAAGGGACTGAATATCCTCCCTTACCAACAAGGCCACCCCACCCCCTCTGCCCGTCAGTCTGTCCTTACGATAGCACGCGTAGCCTTGAATATTCATTTCCCAGGCCCTGTCCCCATGAAGCCACGTCTCCGTTATCCCCACAATATCGTATCTGCCAATTTCCAAAAGAGCCTCAAGCTCATCCACCTTGTATCTAATGCTTTGTGCATTCATATATAGAATTTTTAATTCGTTACTGCTCTCACCCTTCCCCTCAACCCTTATTTCACTCAACTTTACAACATAATGCCTTTTCCAGTTTTCTGCCTCCTTGATACAGTTGTCTTTCTTGACTTCTCTTGTTCTAACTAGCCCTTCAATTTCCTTTTTAAACATCCAGCTTGTCCCCTCCCCCCCGCTACTAAGTTTAAATGTAGCGGTGTTGCAGCAGAAAACCTGCCTGCCAGAATGCTGATCCCTGATCTATTAAGGTTCAAGCTGTCTCTCTTGTAGAATTTATGGTTACCATAAAATATACCCCAGTGATCCAAGAACTTGAAACCTTGCTTCCTGCACCAGTTCCCCAACCACACGTTCAAGTCCATTATCTCCCGGTTTCTGGCCACACTAGCCCGAGGAACTGGAAGCAAACTGGAGATAACCACCTTGGACGTCCTGCTTTTTAGCCTTCTTCCTAGTTCTCCAAAGTCTCGCTGTAGTATGTTCCTCCTCTTCTTCCCGACATCATTTGTGCCGACGTGTACCACCACCTCGGGCTCTTCACCCTCATCCTTGAGGATGTCCTGCACTCTGTCCGCGATGTCTTTCTCTAGCACCAGGAAGGCAACACACCATCCTTAAATCCTGTCTGCTTACCTCAGTTTTTGCCGTCGAGGGATGCCAAAGAAGGGAGGAGGAACGTCCGAGGCCGGGCCTGCAGCATCCTCGGACTCTATTTCTTAATAGGGCCTGGTGAAGGAGCTCACGAAATTTTGCAAGATGTTGGGTAAGCAGATAGAGGAGAAGCTGGCCCCAATCTCTAGTATGCTTCAGAAGCATGATCAGCAGCTGGGAGAGCCAGAGTAAAGGACAGATGAGGTAGAACACAGTCACGGTGGTGGAAGCTGATACTAGTTCCTCCAAGGATAGGATCAAAGTCTTGGAGGTGCAGGTTCGTAATGTGCTTGACCAAGTTGAGGACCTCGAGAACAGGGGCAGAAGAAAAAGAATTTGGGTCATTGGTCTGCCAGAGGGTAAGGAAGGTGAGCGGCATGTGGAATTTGAGGGCTGGTTGCCGAAATTCCTCAAACTTGGAGGATGGAATGAGAGGCTTGAAGATTGAGGGGGCTCACCGGGTCATGGAGGTCAGATCTGGATCAATGTCCTTGTCCTATCTTGGTGCAGTTTCATCATTATAGATATAAGGAGAGAATCATGGAAGCTTCCAGAATCCAGGGGAAGGACCTGAAGGCCCTGGTTTACAAAGGCTCTAAGGTAATGCTCTGCCAGGAGTTCTCAGCAGTGGTGATCCAGAAAAGAAAATCCTATGACAGCGCCAAGAAAAGACTGACGGAGCTTGGGATCCAGTACTCTGAGGTATTCAGCGGTGCTTCAGATCACCTCAGATGGATCTGTACATGTCTTTGACATGTCAGAGAAGGCAAGAGACTTTGTGGACAAATTAATCTGAACAATTTACTATGTATAAATAGTAGTGCTACTTGGGTATATCTCTTGTTTATTTCTCTTAAAAAAAAGATGAAGGCTGGTCAGGGCTTTCTTTTCTTATCTTTTTTATTGGTAATAATCTGGTCGAAACTATGTTTGGAGATGTATACTTTCAATTGCTAAAGTTATACCAAGGATGGGTGGGGTACTTACCCTCTTTTTCAAAATGTATTTATTCACATTACTATTCTATGGTGTATTTTCTTTCTACTCTACTTGCGTTTGTGGTGCAGCTCCAGCTAGACGAGGACGAGGACAAGGACGAATGGTTGGGATGAGTTTTGTAAATTCCTACAGAGGATTATAATGCTGCGGTCTGCACTGAATTCCATGCTCACGCTTACAGCGAAGAAGGAGCTAACTTTCATAAAGAAAAGGTTGTTTGAGGATGGTGACAAGCCAGGCAAATACCTAGTATATCTTGCCAGGAAAAGGAGTGCTCCTCAAGCTATTACATTGATTAGGAAAGGGTCTGGCAACCTAACATGTGATTCCGAAAAGTTTAATGTGCTATTCCAGAGATTTTACTCCGAGTTATACCAATCTGAGGGTTGCGAGGAGGGGCAGGCCAAGATCTGGAGCTCCCGGGCATGACCCCCGAACATGAGTCTTTTCACAATGCCCCCTTATCAGAGCAAGAGGTGCAGGAGGCTGTGAAGCAGCTTCAGAGTGGAAAGACACCCGGTCCTGATGGACTTCCCAGCAAATTCTATACAGATTTATAAACATATCGTCAGTCCCAATGCTCAACATCTTTAATGACTTATACAGTCATGGTCATCTCCTGCCATCCCCGAGAGAGGTTGATATTTTGCTTATTCTGACAAAAAGGGAAAAGGTCCCCGAGGACTGTGCTTCGTACAAGCCCATTTCACTCTTAAAAACTCTAAGACTCTTGTATTAAGGCTGGAGACTGTCTTACCTTCTATTGTTAAAGAGGACTAGCCAGCCTTCATAAAAGGCCGCAGATCCTCCAATAATGTTCAGAAGCTGCTTACCTCTCTCAGCGGAGCAGGTAAGGGCTGTTTGGCAGTGGCTGCTTGAAGGCTCAGTGACGTTTGTTTAACAGTTTAAATTTGAAAGTTTTTTTTTAAAAAAGCGCGGAGCGGACCCGGAAGCTAGTGTAACGCAAGCTTACCTGGGTAGGTTTTTTCCTATAAAAGGTGCGCAGGAGAGGAACCCGAGGCACTACAGGGGTAGTGCCTCCCACCCGCCCTCCTCCTCTAACTTAATAATAAGACCCGCTGTGGTAAGCGGATAAGTGCGGCATTTTGCTTGTTCTATTGTTTAGACCTAGTTATTTTTAAAAAGGTTACTTTTAGAGGGATGGCAGTGAAGGCAGTGCAATGTTCCTCTTGCAACATGTTTGAGGTGCGGGATGCCATGGTCGTCCCTGCTGATTACACTTGCAGGAAGTGCACCCATCTCCAGCTCCTCCAAGACCATATTAGGGAATTGGAGCTGGAGTTGGATGAACTTAGAATCATTCGGGAGGCAGAGGGGGTCATAGATCGGAGCTTTAGGGAAGTAGTAACTCCAAAGATTGCGGACAGATGGGTGACAGTGAGGGGGACTGGGAGGAAGCAGCCAGTGCAGGGACCCCTGCGGTCGTTCCCCTCAAGAACAAGTATACCGTTGTGGGGGGAGAGAGGGGGGGGGGGGGGGGGGGAACAGCTTACCAGGGGTAAGCAATGGGGTTCAGGCCTCTGGCATGGAGCCTGTCCCCGTGGCTCAGAAGGGAAGGGTGGAGAAGAGCAGAGCAATAGTTATTGGGGACTCAATAGTGAGGAGCACAGATAGGCGGTTTTGTGGGGGCGAGAGAGACTCAAGTTTGGTATGTTGCCTCCCAGGTGCAAGGGTACGTGATGTCTCTGATCGTGTTTTCCGGGTCCTTAAGGGGGAGGGGGAGCAGCCCGAAGTCGTGGTCCACATTGGCACCAACGACATAGGTAGGAAGAGGGGTGAGGATGTTAGGCAGGCTTTCAGGGAGCTAGGTTGGAAGCTCAGAGTTAGAACAAACAGAGTTGTTGTTTCTGGTTTGTTACCCGTGCCACGTGATAGAGTGTCCAGGAATAGGGAGAGAGAGAGAGAGAGAGAGAGAGAGAGCAGTTAAATGCATGGCTACAGGGATGGTGCAGAAGGGAGGGATTCCGGTATCTGGATAATTGGGGTTCTTTCTGGGGAAGGTGGGACCTCTTTAAACAGGATGGTCTACACCTGAACCTGAGGGGCACCAGTATCCTTGGAGGGAGGTTTGCTAGTGCTCTTTGGGGAGGGGGGGGGGGTTTAAACTAACTCTGCAGGGGCATGGGAACCTAGACTGTAACTTTAGGGTGCAGGACCTCGAGTGTAGGGAGGTTAGGAACATGGCATCAATCTCAAAGGAGGGTGCCTGTAAACAGGAAAGTGGCTTGAAGTGTGTATACTTCAATGCAAGAAGTATACGAAATAAGGTAGGTTAACTTGCAGCGTGGGTTGGTACCTGGGATTTCGATGTTGTGGCTATTACAGAGACATGGGTAGAACAGGGACAGGATTGGCTGTTGCGGGTTCCAGGGTTTAAATGTTTTAGTAGGGTCAGAGGTGGGGGTAAAAGAGGTGGGGGGGGGGGGGGGGTGGGGTGTGGCATTGCTTGTCAAAGATAGTATTACAGCGGTGGAAAGGACGATGGATGAAGACTCGCCATCTGAGGTAGTTTGGGCTGAGGTTAGAAATAGGAAAGGTGAGGTCACCCTGTTAGGAGTTTTCTACAGGCCTCCTAATAGTCCGAGAGACGTAGAAGAAAGGATTGCGAGGAAGATTCAGGAGAAGAGTGAAAGTAATAGGGTGGTTGTTATGGGGGACTTTAACTTTCCAGATATTGACTGGGAAAGCTATAGCTCGAGTACGTTAGATGGGTCGGTGTTTGTCCAATGTGTGCAGGAGGGTTTCCTGACACAATATGTAGACAGGCCAACAAGAGGTGAGGCCATACTGGATTTGGTTCTGGGTAACAAACCAGGCCAGGTGTTAGAATTGGAGGTAGGTGAGCACTTTGGGGACAGTGACCACAATTCGGTGACTTTTACTCTAGCGATGGAGAGGGATAAATGTGTACTGCAGGGCAAGAGTTATAGCTGGGGGCAGGGAAATTATGATGCGGCGAGGCATGACTTCGGATGCGTGGCTTGGAAAAGTAGGCTTCAAGGGAAGGGCGCAATCGATATGTGGAGCTTGTTCAAGGAGCAACTATTGAATGTCCTTGATAAGTATGTACCTCAGGCAGGGAGGAAAGGGTCATGTGAGGGAGCCGTGGTTTAATAAGGAATTAGAATCCCTTGTTAAAGGGAAGAGGGCAGCCTATGTAAAGATGAGGCTTGAAGGTTCAATTGGGGCGATTGAGAGTTTTAAGGTAGCCAGGAAGGATCTAAAGAGAGAGCTAAGAGCAGCAAGGAGGGGACATGAAAAGTCCTTGGTTGGTAGGATTAGGGAAAACCCAAAGGCTTTCTATAGGTATGTCAGGAATAAAAGAATGACTAGGGTAGGAATAGGTCCAGTCAAGGATAGTAGTGGGAAGTTGCGTGTGGAGGCTGAAGAGATTAGGGAGAAACTGAATGAATACTTTTCGTCAGTATTCACTCAGGAACAGGACATTGTTGCCGATGTGAATATTAAGTCACAATTAATTAGAATGGATGGCGTTGAGGTATGTCGGGAAGAGATGTTGGAAATTCTGGAAAGGGTGAAAATAGATAAGTCCCCTGGGCCTGATGGCATTTATCCTAGGATTCTCTGGGAAGCAAGGGAGGAGATTGCAGAGCCATTGGCCTTGATTTTTATGTCCTCGTTGTCTACAGGAATAGTGCCAGAAGACTGGAGGATTGCAAATGTGGTTCCTTGTTCAAGAAGGGGAGTAGGGATAACCCTAGTAACTATAGGCCAGTGAGTCTCACTTCTGTTGTGGGCAAAGTCTTAGAGACAATTGTAAGGGATAGGATTTATGAACATCTGGATAGGAATAATGTGATCAAGGATAGTCAGCATGGTTTTGTGAAGGGCAGGTCGTGCCTCACAAACCTTATTGAATTCTTTGAGAAGGTGACTAAGGAGGTGGACGAGGGTAAAACGGTAGATGTGGTGTATATGGATTTTAGTAAGGTGTTTGATAAGGTTCCCCATGGTAGGCTACTGCAAAATATACGAAGGTAAGGCATTGAGGGGGAGTTGGAGGTTTGGATTAGGAATTGGCTGGCTGGAAGAAGACAGAGTGTAGGAGTTGATGGTAAAGGCTCATCTTGGAGTGCAGTTGCTAGCGGTATTCCGCAAGGAACTGTTTTGGGACCATTGCTGTTTGTCATTTTTATAAATGACCTGGAGGAGGGGCTAGAAGATTGGGTGAGCAAGTTTGTGGATGATACGAAAGTCGGTGGAGTTGTTGACAGTGAGGAAGGATGTAGCAGGTTACAGCGGGATATAGCTAAGCTGCAGAGCTGGGCAGAAAGGTGGCAAATGGAGTTCAATGTGGGTAAGTGTGAGGTGATTCACTTTGGTAAGAGTAACAAGAAGATGGGGTACTGGGCTAATGGTCAGATACTTGGTAGTGTGGATGAGCAGAGGGATCTTGGTGTCCATGTACACAGATCTCTGAAAGTTGCCACCCAGGTAAATAGTGCGGTGAAGGCGGCATATGGCGTACTGGCTTTTATTGGTAGAGGAATTGAGTTCCGGAGTCCTGAGGTCATGTTGCAGTTGTAGAAGACTCTGGTGCGGCCGCATCTGGAGTATTGTGTGCAGTTTTGGTCGCCATACTACAGGAAGGATGTGGAGGCACTGGAACGGGTGCAGAGGAGGTATACCAGGATGTTGCCTGGTATGGGAGGAAGATCGTATGAGGAAAGGCTGAGGCACTTGGGGCTGTTTTCATTGGAGAAAAGGAGGTGTACAAGATGATTAGGGGTTTAGATAGGGTTGACCATGAGAACCTTTTTTCCACGTATGGAGTCAGCTATTACGAGGGGGCATAGCTTTAAATTAAGGGCTGGTAGGTATAGGACAGATGTTAGAGGTAGATTCTTTACTCAGCGAGTCGTGAGTTCATGGAATGCCCTGCCAGTAGCAGTGGTGGACTCCCCCTCTTTATGGGCATTTAAACGGGCATTGGATAGGCATGTGGAGGATTGTGGGCTAGTGTAGGTTAGGTGGGCTTGGATCGGTGCAACATCGAGGGCCAAAGGGCCTGTACTGCGCTGTATTTTTCTATGTTCTAATATAATTCAAGCATGTCAACAACAGTCAATAAGGGATTGGTAATTTCTCTTGATGCGGAGAAGGCATTTGACCAAGTTGAGTGGCTGTACCTTTTCTATGCTCTGGAGTGGTTTGGCTTGAGCGAAGCCTTTATAAGATGGGTAAAGGTTCTCTACAGAGACCCTCTCGCTGCAGTCATCACCAATGGGGTACCATCAAGCAATTTTAACATTTTTTGGGCAGTCGGCAGGGCTGTCCCCTTTGGCCATTGCTTTTAACATTGGTGATGAAACCATTGACAGAGGCCATTCGTAGGGATCCTAATGTATCAGCTCCGTGTGGGGTCAAAATTTATATAAGAATGCATTGTATGGACATGATGCCCTCATTTTTTTGTCACATCCAGCAGTTTCAGTGCCTCGCCTGATACAATGCATCAGTACATTTGGCACCTTTTCAGAGTAAAAAAGATTAATTTTGCAAAATCAGAGGCTACACCTCTTACAAACGTGCTAGGATTTGAGGGTGAACATGGATTCCCATTTAAAATGGTCTCAGGGAGGTTTTTGAGGATGTAACTGTGAAGATGGACAAGGAAGAAACCCCTGGATGTAGTGTACCTGGACTTTCAGAAAGCCTTTGATAAAGTCCTACATAGGAGGTTAGTGAGCAAAATTAGGGTGCATGGTATTGGGGGCAAAGTACTAACTTGGATTGAAAAATGGTTGGCTGACAGGAAACAGAGTAATGATAAACTGCTCCCTTTCGGAATGGCAGTTGGGTACCGCAGGGATCAGTACTGGGACTGCAGCTTTTTACAATATATATTAATGGTATAGAAGATGGTATTAGCAATAACATTAGCAAATTTGCTGATGATACAAAGCTGGGTGGCAGGGTGAAATGTGAGGAGGATGTTTGGAGATTACAGGGTGACCTGGACGGGTTAGGCGAGTGGACAGATGCATTGCAGATGCAGTTTAACGTAGATAAATGTATGGTTACCCACTTTGGTGGCAAGACCAGGAAGGCAGATTACTACCAAATCAAGTCAAGTTAGGTAATTAGACAGAGGGAACACAATATTGGCAAAACATCTCTTATGCCTATAGTGGGTAAGCTGGGTTTTCAACTGGGGATGATAGATACAGGATTCAAATATTTGGTGGCATCTTGCGTGGACAATTTATTTGAGGAGACACAATGATGCCCTTTGATCAATTAGCAAGAAAATAAGAGCTAACAAGGACCTCCTATTTTTTCCCCCCAAGTTAGGGATTTTATTTTAAAAAACTACACTTTGATCCCTACAAATCCAAAATAGAGGGGGGGGCTCAGTGCTAAGAGTTCACTTTTGGTCAGCACTTTACATCATCAATTGGGGATGCCCCCCTTAGATGAGTTCAATCGACTCTGCAGGGTGCGAGAGCGCAAGCTAGGGGTTGACATCTCCTCAGAGGCATGAGAAGATACTTGAGAAAAAGCAAGAAAGATATCATTGTGCAATAGAACCCATGCTTTACAATTGAAGATTCTCAACAGGGTCCACATGGCTCTGATCGTTTGTCAAAATTTAAACCAGGAATATCTTCAACATGCCCAAAGTGTAAGGTTGGCACAGGTACTCTTAGTCATTGTCTCTGGTCCTGTGGTAAGCTTCAAACATACTGGGGCACTGTGATGGGTGCAATGGAGGGGAGTTTGGGTGTAAAGGGCAGGGGTGGGGAAGAGAAGGACCCTATCTCTCCTCTTCTTGGCCTGCCCAGTGTGTTCCCTGTAGATGCGCATAAGAAGAATTAACTTTTCAACACCCTCACTTTCTGCGCAAGAATTAATATCTTGTTAGATTGGGTATGTGAACATCCCCTGGTCCTGCCGGGTTGGCAGAAGATTGTTTTGGAGCATATCCCCTTGGATTTTCTCAGAAGCATGGTACACCACAAGACAAGACTGAGAATTTCAATAAGACGTGGTGGCCCTTTTTGGAATACCTGGGCACAGATTTGTCTGCCACGTTAATAAGGGCTTTTATATAGCTATAACAATTGTGCTTTACAAGTCCAATATCCAGAGGGTGAACTCCAGGTGTATGAATATGTGAAAACTAATGCTCTCGATATTAGAGAGCGAGTGTTTTGTTTGGCTGAGCTGAGCTATTATTATTTATTAGTTTGTTGTTGGTTATTATTTACTTAATTAGGTAGTTAGTTGGATATTTTTTTTTCCACACATATTTATACATTATTCATGAGGGTAGTTTGGGTTTTTCACTTTTTTTAATGTTCTTTCTTCACATTGTTTTGAATTGTATTGTATTGTTTTGTATTCGTTGCAATATTAAAAAATCTATTTTTCAATACAAATATTTTAAAAATGTGTTCTGACTGAAGAAATTTGTCTTCATCTCAGTCCAAAAAGACTGAGCAAATATCCCAAGATTGAGTTGCCTTGTTCTGGACCATGCACAGACCCCTCCCCCAGGTCAGCAGAAACATTATCTCTGTGTCACAATGTAACTGGGAAGAGAGCTCTGATAATCATTCACCAGCATTCAGCATCACAAACTGCACTAAATCCCTTGTGACCAATTTATCAGACTGACTTCTATTCAGGACAAAAGCAATTCACATTAGTTTACTTCATTAACAGAAAATAACTAAATTAGTGTTACACACAACTTAAATAGCAAAGAAAGGACTCCTAATCCACAACTGTCCACTTTAAACAATACCTCTTTTTTAAAAAAATCAACTAAACTTAAAGCTACAACAGACAAGGATTAATTTCCTAGACATATCTATTTAAATTAGAAGAGGACAACTTGAATTGTCTAGCAAACATTTTTCAAACACACACACAAACAAGACACACAAAAGACAGACAGTCAGTCTGACTCCCATTATGGGTGGAATAAAGAATAGACAGGGAACAAAATTTCAAAGTATCAAAGTTCAGATCACAAGCCTGAGCTAAATTGTCTCAATTCCTTTCTATGCTTAGCACAGATTACATGATTTTTTACATAAAGCAATGGTTGGACTTAACTTTGATAGGCGAACCTAGGTCTTTTCTTATCTGAATTCTTTTCAAGCTTCAAAAAAATTTCCCTTGTTCCTGTGGTCATTCAATGTTTTCAAGTGCCAATTCAAATTAGTCTCATTGCAACTTACAGAATACTGAGTGGCCTAGATAGAATGGATATAGAGATGATATACTCACCAGTAGAAGAGACTAGGATCTGAGGGTATGGACTCAGAGTGAAAGGACAATCCCTTAGAACAGAGATGAGGAATTGCTTCAACCAGCAGGTAGTTAATCTGTGGAACCCAATGCCACAGGGGACCATAGAGGCCAAGTCATCCAGTGTAGTTAAGACAGAGACAGACAGGTCTTGATGAGCAAGGGGATCAAGTCATATAGGGAAAAGGCAGGAGAATGGGTTTGAGAAACATAATAGCCACGATCAAATGGAGGAACAGACTCAATGGGCAAATGGCTTAATTTTGCTCCTATATATCTTGTGGTCGAAGACTGCTGTAGCCACTATTGCACATACTAACTTTTGCCACTAGCTAGAGCCAAATTGAAACAGTATAATATTTTCGTTGTATTTAATACATTGCAATTAATAACTTATTGTGCAAATTCTTTTGCCGAGGAATATAGAGTATTGCACATGGTAAAATATAAAACTTTTGGGGTAAGAAATATTTGAAGGAACCAATTCTGCAATTCAGAAAATACATACCAAGTCCACGTCACAAATATTACATAAAGGTCAGTGGCCCCAATATCAACTCTGAAGGAACACCATTGTACACTTCACTCCAGTCTGAAAAACCATTCAATCACCACTCACTGTTTTTTGACACATGAACTTAAGTCACTTAGTTTGTTGTCACTGTCCCTTTAATCACAAGACTGTCATGTGGTACCTTGTCAAAACCTTTTAACAATCCATATTTAGAACATGAATTGCACTAGGCTAATCAATTCTCTCCATTACTTTGAAGAACTCAAGTTAGTCAAATATTGTGTCTTTAACAAATTTGCACTGACTTTTATTAGTCCATATTTGGCTGAATGCCAATTTAAATTTTCTTCTGGATAATAGTCATAAAATGCTCTGGCATAGCTTTGACTAGCCATAATTGCTGAATTTATGTCTGGCGTTTGTATCAGAGGAAGATTAAACTGTTCGAGCCTCCACTATTTTCACCCTTATTTCCCTGTGCAATTTAAGATGCATCCCATCAACACCAGTTGATTTATCACTTTGAGGACAGCTACCAATTAAGCACATACTTTTTAATCCTATCCACTATAAATTGCTTTCTGCTTTACAGTTACTCTGGCAGCAGCATCTTATCAAAAATGAAAATGCCTATTTCATTGCACCCAGGTGAATTTTATGGTTTCTAACCAGCCCTATTCTTTCTCTGACCATACTTCTACTACTTGCATGATTAGTGAAGACAATCTTTGCAGTATCCATATTCAACTTGCTTTTCCACTATCCATGAACCTTATGTTTATCACAGGTCCCTTTCTCAGTTTTACATTTAGGTCTTTATTCAACTAGGGTAGCAGATCTTCTCAGCCATAGGACTGTGTTTGCTCCACAGCCAAATAAATTACCCAAACCATAACCCTTCTGAACTCACTGATGCTAGCCAATGATGTGGCTTGTTTCTCAAATCACTGTCACACTCAACGATATTCTATATGCCTTTCTTCATTTCTCAGAATTAGACCCAGAACTTTTATTTTCTGGAAATACATGAATCATGCCACTTCTCTTGGGACGCAATTCATAAATCTCTCAGCTCTATCAATCATTTATGTTGTTACTAATCCCAGCCAGGTTCATGACAACAGAACTCCTCACGTAATAACACTGGAATGATGACACCTTTCTAGTGTGCTAATGTGGTGCCCCCCTCCAGTCCTCTTTTTTCACTACTTGGTATATAATGAACCTACAGCAGAACAACAGTTCCTCTTGTATTTGTGAACTCTAGCCAAATAAATCCAAAGGTAGGGTCTTCAAGCACATCATTGTTTTCCAGTTTTGCAAGTTTCTTTGATCAACATAGCCAAAACAACCTTATTTTCTTTCTCCCCACATTTCCTGACTAACTTTTAACTCTATGTTGACTTCCCAAATCTCCCTCCCTTTCAGACAGGTAGGTCTCCATTACTGCCACTATAGCATGTCAATTCGTGCCTAAAAGTTTTATTGTGCCCTGCACACGCTGTAACACATACAACACATAACAAGCCAAACTTTGAAAAGGGAAAAAAAAGGGAAAAAAAACCACAAAAGCAAGACCAGTCTACTGCAGAAAACTTACCTAAATCAAGGAGTCTATCTCCGGGCCGGTTCCATTTCCAACCTTCCAGTTGCTGATGCTCAGTGTATTGTAGTCTACGATCATGGAATACAACTCTCACTATACTCTAGTATTGAAAAGGTAGAAGTCACAATTATCTTCTCTGTTAAAGGGTCAGTGAATCATGGAACTTCTGCCAAACTTGATTGTACTGAAATAAATGTACTATGGGTTGCTAAAAGTACTTTCTTCACCCACTGCTTGCTTTGCCCTAAATTCAATCTTTATTCTTGGCCAAGTTAACTTCTTGTATCAAAAGGTACCAATAGGAATATTATCCTAGGTGGGAGGTAGATTCAAACAGCTAGGATCCCTATGCCAAAATTATCTAGTAACGTTTGCCAACAATGCATCTGTGAAGACATACAGCTTATTATACAAACTATATATATATATATATATTTACACACATGCACCATACACAGCTGTAACACTTTCAATTGTATTTACCTAGCTCTCTTAGCACACTTGAATTCTTGATCTTTATGACACCAGATAGAGATTTTCCCTTTAGAGAAGGAAAATCCATGAAACTTGAAAGTTTTGAAATATACCAACTGTGACAAACAAAACAGTTCACAGAATATCAATATTTTTAAGAATTTAAAAGCTAGCAACTTTCTTTCATTGGCTTTAGTGGAGAATAACTGTTCAAAGGCTTCTCACATATTGGCTAGATTCACACTATACAAAGAAAAACATTCAAACCATTACAATTTAATATATGTCAATGATTTAGTCTTTTATTTGTACTAACAGTAATTTACTAAAACACTTAATTTTAAAAAAGTAACCCACCTTGACCATTTTCCCACTTATTTCTGGTAAATCTCCTATTTTACGATTATCTAGCATTCGGACTTCATAAGATTGACCTGTAGAATTCAAAAAGTTACTTTTTGATATTTAGGTCTCAGTTCAAACCAACTATAAAATGATTTTAAAGACTAATAAAATAGGCCCAGAGGGGCTCAACTGCAAAGTAATGGCCACTGAAGTTTATTTTTTAAATTTAAATCCATTGACATGTTAGATCCTATATTATTGTTTGAATTCTTTGAATAAAGGAACATTAAATTAAAAAGTAGCTGTACCAGGAAGATGGCTCAAACTATAAAAGCAATGCCAACTACCAGTAAAATACAAAAAAACCTGCAAGAATTTATTTTACATATTGACTCATTAGCATGCACCACCTTGAAAGTGGGTACCAGCAAATTAATGAAAACATTGGAATGGCAGAAGAACAGAGCCAGATAGGCACAATGTGCTGAATGGCCTCACTCTGTGCTGTGCTTTTATGAAATCTGAAACAAAAAGCAATGGTGGAATATTCCACTCTAAAGAAAGTTCATTAACCCTACATTTCTCTCTCCAAAGATGATACATGATCTGATACCTGTAATATAATGAAATTAAATCCAAAATTCTATGTTATCTCTTCCTAAATAATCCATTTTCCTGAGCTATCAAAATCTTGTCAAACATCTGGAAAGCCTGAAGGAGTGTAATTGAAGCTTATTCTGCCATTCAGTTAAAGCATGACTGAGCACAACTTCATTTATCCATCAAAGGTCCACACCATTTATTACCCAGAGTCAGTAATTAAGACAAACCCATTTACAAATCACCCAATGCAGGCAAAGTTAGGTGATCAAAATTTTAGTAATAAGGGGGTCAAGGAGGAATAGTGCCAGAGGTGACAAAATGAGCTCACAAGACACACAACAGAACAAAAAGTAGAGAAAGATGCACGTCGTCTGCATTATAGGAGGTTTAATATTTAAAAAGGGGTATTATTCATTGAAAAGGTATAATAAGAATGTTTCCAAGCATTAAGTCAATGAGTTAGGAAGCACACAGACGCAGCATGGTGCTAATCCTCTTTATTAAACATACCTTGGTTCAAGTAGGTGAGAGTTTCATCATGTAGTTTAACAGCAGGGGATGTGGCTGCATACAGCACATACTGGAATGGTGGATGCTTCGTTTCATGCTCAGGAGGGAGGTTCGAATCTTCTTGCTTGAAGATGGGTAGTGCCAAGACATCACTGCAAAATAAGGAAGTAGCATTTTTTTCTACAAAACAGTTTGAAACAAATAGTCTACTTAACAGAACAATGTAATTTCTAACTCCACTTTAGCTTTTGTCACAAAACATTAGAATATGAAAATACAATTTAAACCTAATGCATAATGAAGTTTACAACAGTTTTAAGAGATAGTAAGTTAACACTCTAAAAAGTAATATCATGAAAAACATTCAAGAATGGAATCTTTTTCATTGTTTAACTAATAAGACTTTGTGCATCTGAAGCAGCATTGTAACTTTCAGACTTGATTAGATTAGATTACTTAGTGTGGAAACAGGCCCTTCGGCCCAACAAGTCCACACCGACCCTCCGAAGGGCAACCCACCCAGACCCATTCCCCTACACCTAATACTATTGCCAATTTAGCATGGCCAATTCACCTGACCTGCACATCTTTGGACTGTGGGAGGAAACCCACGCAGACACGGGGAGAATGTGCAAACTCCACACAGAATTGCCCGAGGCAGGAATTGAACCCGGGTCTCTGGCGCTGTGAGGCAACAGTGCTACCCACTGTACCACCCTTAAATAGCAAAAGTAAATTTGATATTTACTTTTCCTGTAACATGAACAAGATCACTTGTGCCTCTAATTTCAGAAGAATGTCACGTTAGCGCATGGACAAACTTTCTACATCACGACCATTAATACCAAGAGTTACACCAAACGGTCTGAATGGTCTAAACACACAAGGCCTGACGTAATGGTTTAGTAAAAGACTCATGTAAAATAATCTTACAAAAGGTGGTGGTAAGTTTGGTTAATTGACCCTCAAATTGGGTACACTGCTCCTGAATAACTGCAATATGACCATAAAAGAGAGGCAATCTTAGTTTCTCTTTCGATTAGTACATTCAACAGGGAGAAAAAGAGGGGGGGGGGGGGGGGCGTGGTGGAAACAAGATAAGGCCATGAAATGGAAAGCAATACAATCACAGACTGGACACTTTGGGATAATATTATTATTAAATACTGATGAACTTTTTTTTAAACAAAGCATTAAAAGGTATGCAACAACTGGATGTGAAGAATCATACTGCACAAAAACAGACCCTTCTGTCAAACCAGGCCATGCTAAACATAAATCCAAAATAAATTAGTCCACCTGCCTGCTCCTGGCCCACATACCTCCGAACCTTTACATTATAATCTACAATTTCTTAGGAAAGAAATCAATATTTGGCAAACCAACTCCATGGAGATCCAGGAACATCCTCTTGCAGCCTGATTGCAGTAAATGCAGGAAGTCAGAACAACTATTTGCAATTAGCAATACCACTAAAGTCCCAAAACAAAATGCAGGAAATCTGAACTAAGCACAAAATGACCACTAGGTCTGGTAGTAAGTGTAGAAAGAAACTGGAAACAATACATCAGTAAACTATCATAACATGAAGTTCTGATGAAAGGTCTTCATCGTGAATCAACTCCTCTTCTTTCCACTGATGTTGACAGAACTACTAAATGTTTATATTTTCAACAATAGAAACTTGCTTGATCCCTTTTCTGCACCCAGGTACAGTAAATGACATTAATCTTAGCAGTTCTGAAGAACTGTCATTGCGGACTCGAAATGTTAACCCAGTTTCTTTTGCAGAGTGTTACCAGACTGTTAACTTTTTCCAACATTGTGTTTGCTTCAGATTTCCAGCACCTACAGTACTTTACTCATAGCAATTTTTCCCTGACCTTGTACATCTTCCCTGAGGCTGAGCTAGAGTTTAATTGAAACTGAAGAACTTAAACGAGTTACAACCATGAAATGCAGGTTTCTAATGGTTATACAAATTGTTTTTATGTTATCCTTTTAATTTATTTTCCACCATCCTGCATCCCAGTTGGTAATCAGCTGCTGTCTCTTTTAGATTAGATATTAGGAACATGACAATGTGTTGTGGAAAGAAATAAAATTAATGAAAAATTTTACTTTAATTTTTCCAGGTTAAGTTTTGAATCGAAATCCCAATAAATGCAAATCCAACATCCACTGTGGGAGTGGGTGCACAAAAAAAACCTATCAACTACAAAATTGTTGAGGGAGCCAAAATCCCAAGACAAAAAAAGAATAAAAAGGAGGCCACATACATCAGGCGAACCAATATTTGTGTACTGGATAGCCAAGGAGGAGAAAGTGAGGACTGCAGATGCTGGAGAACAGAGCTGAAAAATGTGTTGCTGGAAAAGCGCAGCAGGTCAGGCAGCATCCAAGGAGCAGGAGAATCGACGTTTCGGGCATAAGCCCTTCTTCAGGAATGAGGAGGGTGTGCCAAGCAGGCTAAGATAAAAGGTAGGGAGGAGGGACATTGGGAATACGATAGGTGGAAGGAGGTTAAGGTGAGGGTGATAGGCTGGAGAGGGGGTGGGAGAGGTTGGTTAGAAGATTGCAGGTCAAGAAGGCGGTGCTGAGTCAGAAGGTTGGGACTGAGATAAGGTCGGGGGGAGGGGAAAGTGAGGAAGCCGGAGAAATCTGTATTCATCCCTTGTGGTTGGAGGTTTCCTAGGGGGGGAGATAAGAGATGCTCTTCCTCCAGGCGTCTTGTTGCCATGGTCTGGCGATGGAGGAGGCCAAGGACCTGCATGTCCTTGACGGAGTGGGAGGGGGAGTTAAAGTGTTCAGCCACGGGGCGGTTGGGTTGGTTGGTGCGGGTGTCCCAGAGGTGTTCTCAGAAACGTTCCACAAGTAGGCGGCCTGTCTCCCCAAAGTAGAGGAGGCCATATCGGGTGCAGCGGATGCAGTAAATGGTATGTGTGTGGAGGTGGGAAACAGACCCCACCACCAAGGATATATTTCCCTCCCCTTCCCTATGAGCGTTCTGGAACTCCCTCCACGACTCCCTCGTCAGGTCCACATCCCCCACCAACTCAACCTCCACTCCTGGCACCTTCCCCTGCAACCGCAAGAAATGCAAAACTTGCGCCCACACTCCCCCCGCTCCACCCCCACCCAAGGTCCCAAGGGATCCTTCCATATCCGTCACAAATTCACCTGCACCTCCACACACATCATTTACTGCATCCACTGCACCCAATATGGCCTCCTCTACATTGGGGAGACAGGCCACCTACTTGTGGAACATTTCAGAGAACGCCTCTGGGACACCCACACCAACCAACCCAACTGCCCCGTGGCTGAACCCTTTAATTCCCCCTCCTACTCTGCCAAGGACATGCAGGTCCTTGGCCTCCTCCATCGCCAGACCATGGCAACACGACGCCTGGAGGAAGAGCGCCTCATCTTCCGCCTCGGAACCCTCCAACCACAAGGGAGGAATGCAGATTTCCCAGCTTCCTCATTTCCCCTCCCCCGACCTTATCTCAGTCCCAACCCTCAGACTTAGCACCGCCTTCTTGACCTGCAATCTTCTTCCCCGACCTCTCCGCCCCCACCCCCTCACCTTAACCTCCTTCCACCTATCGCATTCCCAACGTCCCTCCCCAGGTCCCTCCTCCCTACCTTTTATCTTAGCCTGCTTGGCACACCCTCCTCATTCCTGAAGAAGGGCTTATGCCCGTATCTGATAGCCAACCACAATTATAGAAACAGCTGAGCAATTATAATTGACTAATATGCACAAAGATTCAAGGTAAAAAAAAGAGTGAAAGCTCCAGCTTTGTGCACATCACCAGCTCTAGATAGCAAATGTACGTGAACAGAAACTGACTCATTATATTGCACCTTGATCATTGACTGCCTCAACCTCAGGCTATGCTTATGAATTCAAAGCCTGCTCTGAACAAACATTGGTGGGAAATTGGATCATGCAAAAAAAAAGCTTCAATATTTAAAATTACAGATTCAGGTTTACAGTCATGTTAGCATTTAAATATACAAAGTAATATGATTCCACATTAAGAAACAGAATATTCTCAGAAACAAGGCAATTGTAAAAGAAAACACAGGTTGAGACATTTTAGGCACATAACTGGAACATTCAAAGAGAAATACAACAGCAAAAAAAGAATTGTTTGATAGATAATAAGCAAAGATTTGGAATAATGGCTCCTGCTTGAGTTCAAGAAGGATAGCAGGTTACCCTAATGGTTAAGACTTGCTTTACCTTCAAAATGCAAAAGATGATTTGAACTTGACACAAGGGAACACAATCTCAAAATGTGCAGATATAACAAGAATTTTAGGTTTGGAAAATAGATGAGTGGAAAGGCAAATAGAAAAATGAAATCTAACCAAGATATGAATATGAAAAAGCAAACGTTTGATAAAGATATACAAAGAATGGAAGTGAACACTAAATGAACAGATGCTGACATGTGCTATTGAAACAAATTCAAGTTCCAAAACTATCATTCATGTGTTATGTCCAGTACAGATATTATTGTTCTAACTTTCAAGACAGTCGCAACCTAATACATCTCTATGACTCTATGACTTTAAAAACTGAACAATGTGAAGAGGTTAGGTAAATTTGGTGATTTTGAGAGACAAAATATTAACTCCAGTCTCAGCACAAATTTTAAGAACTTCACAGAAATAATCAACAATGGGTCAAAAAGGTCTGTACTGTCCCCATCCAACACCATCCCCTTCCACCTGGTCAAGCTTGTCCGAGTTTTGAGCAACATCACCTTTAACTCCTCCCACTTTCAGATCAAAGGTATAGCCATGAGTCTGACCATGGGACCAGTTATGTTCATTTCTTTGTAAGGTTCATGGCACATTCCTTATTCCAATCCTTCTCAGGTCCCTGCCCACAATTCTTTCTCCAGGACATTAATGACATCACTGATGCTGTTTTCCCCATAGTCCAGGACTGTACAATTTTTAAAATCAATTTCACTCCAATTTCCACTGTGCTCTCCCCTTTACTTGGCCCATCTGAATCCTCCATTTCTCAATATCTGTTTCCACTTCTGGGGAGAATTCTACTGAAATCACTTCAAACCTACCGACTCCCAGATTCACCTAGACTATAGATCTTCACAAATGGCTTCCTTTAAAAGACTCATTTTTTCTCCCAGTTTCTTCACCTTCTTCATTCTTATGATGCAGGGGAGGGCCTCAGAAATGTCCATCATTTTCCTCAAGCCAAGATTCACAGCCATGTCTGACCCATTTCCCACAGTTCTGCCCTCAACCCTATCAATCGGGACCCCCAATCCTATCTTCCCAACTCCCCACTACCTGCATGCAAAAGTCACCATTTCCTGTAGGATGTCACTACCAGATATATTTACCCACTCCACACATGTCTGTTTTCCACAGGGACCATTCCATCCATTCCCAAACACCTTCCCACACTCCCAGTGGACTTTCCCGACCAAAGGAAGTGTAAGATCTGCCTCACTTAGTTACTCCCGTTGTCCCATTTCCTCACTCAGTCGAAGCAAAATGCTAAGAGACAGTACAGTTTTACCTCCTTCATCGGGGCGACACGGTAGCTCAGTGGTTAGCACTGCTGCCTCACAGCACCAGAATCCAGGTTCGATTCCAGCCTTGGGCAACTGTCTGTGTGGACTTTGCACATTCTCCCCACGTATGCATGGGTTTCCTCTGGGTGCTCTGGTTTCCTCCCATGATCCAAAGATGGGCAGGTCAGGTGAATTGGCCAATCTAAATTGTCCCTAGTGTTAGGTGCATTAGTCAGAGGGAGTGGGTTACTCTTCAGTGGGTCGGTATGGACTTGTTAGGCTAAAGAGCCTGTTTCCACACTGTAGGGAATCTAATCTAATCTAAAAATCTTTATTCCTGGCCCTGGAGGGAGGGAGAACAATCGCCCAAGTGCACCATGACAAGACTTCACTGTCTTCTCTGGAACAGCAGTTTCTCAAATGAACTGGAGAGTTATTTTACAGGGAGAAGCATCCAGATAAGGCAACATGCATGTTAATTAGGTGACCGTTACAATGTGTATCAATAGAAGGGAGAAAGCCCTTTACTGTTATACAATGACTGTTCTTAACCTTGTTAACTGGATACATACAATGGATACTTTTCACCTTGTTACATTCTGAATGCTACCTCATCTTGTTAAATTGCTCTACATAATAAATCCTTTTCCACCTTGTTAACCCATTACCCTTGCCTGCAGTGCCCTATTGTTAACTAAGTTCTAATCAGATCTGAGTCATACTCAGCTGAACCTCTCAATTCACAAAACTCAGTTTAACTATTTCCCTGCCTGCTTATATTCTATACACATTCTCACTCTCTCCTCACTATCCCTAGTCCCTAGAAACACCTTCTAGGTAAAATCGTGATTCACTGAACTTCACGATATCTAGTCTGTATTTGCTGTTCACAACAAGATGTCCTCTACACTGGGGAGACAAAACAGAAACAGGTTGATTGCTTTGCGTCACACACTGTCCACAAACACGACCCTGAGCTTCTGATGGCCTATGACTTCACCATCCCACCGTGGTTGTTGGACGTTATTTGTGTCCCAGGTCTGCTGCAAGACTCCTGCCTTCAGGACTCCATATTGAGTTCCACAAATTTTAACAGTGTGAACATCTTCTTCCATATTTTTCAAAACACCCCCACACTCTTGGTCCTTCCACAATATAGGCAAAAATGAATACTGCAGATGCAGGACATTACAGTCAAGGTTAAAACAGAAAAAGCAGAGCAGGACAGGAAGCATCCAAGGAACAGGAAAATTGACGATGACTGCATCTGCGCCACCTCGTGTTCCCATGAGAAGGTTAAACAGTTCAGAGTCAGAGATGTACAGCATGGAAACAGACCCTTCGGTCCAACCCGTCCATGCCGACCAGATATCCCAACCCAATCTAGTCCCAGCTGCCAGCGCCCGGCCCATATCCCTCCAAACCCTTCCTATTCGTATACCCATCCAAATGCCTCTTAAATGTTGCAATTGTACCAGCCTCCACCACATCCTCTGGCAGCTCATTCCCTACATGTACCACCCTCTGCGTTAAAAAGTTGCCCGTTAGGTCCCTTTTATATCTTTCCCCTCTCACCCTAAACCTATGCCCTCTAGTTCTGGACTCCCCGACTCCAGGGAAAAGACTGTCTATTTATCGTTTCCAGGCCTTTCATAGAGGTTTACAAAATTATAAGGTCACCCCTCAGCCTCCAAAGCTCCAGGGAAAACAGCCCCAGCCTGTTCAGCCTCTCCCTGTAGCTCAGATCCTCCAACCCTGGCAACATCCTTGTAAATCTTTTCTGAACCCTTTCAAGTTTCACACCATCTTTCCAATAGGAAGGAGACCAGAATTGCATGCAATATTCCAACAGTGGTCTCACCAATGTCCTGTACAGCTGCAACATGACCTCCCAACTCCTATACTCAATACTCTGACCAATAAACAAAAGCATACCAAACGCCTTCTTCACTACCCTATCTACCTGAAACTCCACTTTCAAGGAGCTATGAACCTGCACTCCAAGGTCTCTTTGTTCAGCAACACTCTCTAGGACCTTACCATTAAGTGTACAAGTCCTGCTAAGATTTGCTTTCCCAAAATGCAGCACCTCGCATTTATCTGAATTAAACTCCATCTAGAACTTCTCAGCCCATTAGCCCATCTGGTCCAGATCCTGTTGTAATCTGAGGTAACCCTCTTCGCTGTCCACTACATCTCCAATTTTGGGGTCATCTGAAAACTTACTAGCTGTACCTCTTATGCTCGTAACCAAATCATTTATGTAAATGACAAAAAGTAGAGGACACAGCACCGATCCTTGTGATACTCCACTGGTCACAGGCCTCCAGCCTGAAAACCAACCCTCCACCACCACCCTGTCTTCTACCTTTGAGCCAGTTCTGTATCCAAATGGCTAGCTCTCCCTGTATTCCACGAGATCAAGCCTTGCTAATCAGTCTCCCATGGGGAACCTTGTCGAACGCCTTACTGAAGTCCATAAAAATCACATCTACTGCTCTGCCCTCAGTCCTCTTTGTTACTTCTTCAAAAAACTCAATCAAGTTTGAGAGACATGATTTCCCACGCACAAAGCCATGTTGACTATCCCGAATCAGTCCTTGCCTTTCCAAATACACGTACATCCTGTCCCTCAGGATTCCTCCAACAACTTGCCCATCACCGGAGGTCAGGCTCACTGGTCTATAGTTCCCTGGCTTGTCTTTACCGCCCTTCGTAAACAGTGGCACCACGTTTGCCAACCTCCAATGTTCCGGCACCTCACTTGTGACTATCAATGATACAAATATCTCAAAAGGCCCAGCAATACTTCTCTAGCTTCCCACAGTTCTCGGGTACACCTGATCAGGTCCTGGGGATTTTTCCACCTTAAACCGTTTCAAGACATCCATCACTTCCTCCTCTAATCTGGACATTTTGCAAGATGTCACCATCTGTTTCCCTACAGTCTATATCTTCCATATCCTTTCCACAGTAAATACTGATGCAAAATATTCATTTAATATCTCCCCCATTTCCTGTGGTTCCACACAAAGGCTGCCTTGCTGATCTTTGAGGGGTCCTATTCTCTCCCGAGTTACCCTTTTGTCCTTAATATATTCGTAAAACTCCTATGGATTCTCCTTAATTCTATTTGCCAAAGACATCTCATGTCCCCATTTTGCCCTCATGATTTCCCTCTTAAGTATACTCCTACTTTCTTTATACTCTAAGGATTTACTCTATCTATCCTGTCTGTACCTAACATATGCTTCCTTCTTTTTCTTAACCAAACCCTCAATTTCTTTCATCATCATGCATTCCCTATACCTACCAGCCATCTCTTTCACCCTGACAGGAATATACTTTCTCTGGATTCTTGTTATCTCATTTCTGAAGGCTTCCCATTTTCTTGCCGTCCCTTTCCTTGAGAACATCTGCCTCCAATCAGCTTTTGAAAAATCTTGCCTAATACGGCCAAAATTGGCCTTTCTCCAATTTCGACCTTCAACTTTTAGATCTGGTCTATCTTTTTCCATCACTATTTTAAAACGAATAGAATTATGGTCGCTGGCCCCAAAGTGCTCCCCCCCACTGACACCTCAGTCACCTGCCCTGCCTTATTTCCCCAAGAGTAGGTCAAGTTTTGCACCTTCTCTAGTAGGTACATCCACATACTGAATCAGAAAGTTGTCTTGTACACACTTAAAGTCCTCTCCATCTAAACCTTTAACACTATGGCAGCCCCAGTCGATGTTTGGAAAGTTAAAATCCCCTACCATAACTACCCTATTATTCTTACAGATAGCTGAGATCTCCTTACAAGTTTGTTTCTCAATTTCCCTCTGACTATTGGGGGGTGTATAATACAATCCCAATAAGGTGATCATCCCTTTCTTATCTCTCAGTTTCACCCAAATAACTTCCCTGGATGTATTTCCGGGAATATCCTCCCTCCGCACAGCTGTAATGCTATCCCTTATCAAAAATGCCACTCCCCCTCCTCTTTTGCCTCCCTTTCTCTCCTTCCTGTAGCATTTGTATCCTGGAACATTCAGCTGCCAGTCCTGCCCATCCCTGAGCCATGTTTCCATACTTGCTATGATATCCCAATCCCATGTTCCTAACCATGCCCTGAGTTCATCTGCCTTCCCTATTAGGCCCCTTGCATTGAAATAAATGCAGTTTAATTTATTAGTCCTACCTTGTCCCTGCCTGCTTGACTCACTTCTGTTCTCAGATCGATCTCTTTTTTCACTATCTCCCTGGGTCCCCCCACCTTACTAGTTTAAATCCTCCCAAGCAGTTCTAGCAAATTTCCCTGCCAGTATATTAGTGCCCTTCCAATTTAGGTGCAATCCGTCCTTCTTGTACAGGTCACTTCTACCCCAAAAGAGATTCCAATGATCCAAAAATGTGAATCCTTCTCCCATGTACCAGCTCCTCAGCCATGCATTCATCTGCTCTATCCTCCTATTCCTGCCCTCACTAGCTCGTAGCACTGGGAGTAAGCCAGATATTATTACCCTTGAGGACCTCCTTTTAAAATTTCTACCTAACTCTCTAATCTCCCTTCAGAGTCTCAACCTTCTCCCTTCCAATGGGGACAATGACCTCCTGCTAGCCCCTCTCCCCCGTGAGAACATTCGGCACCTTCTGAGGCATCCTTGATCCTGGCACCAGGGAAACAACAGACCATTCTGCTTTTTCTCTGCTGGCCACAGAAACGTCTGTCTGTACCTCTGACTACAGAATCCCCAAACATAATTGATCTCTTGGAAGCCGACGTATCCCTCGTTGCATTAGAGCCAGTCTCAATACCAGAAACTTGGCTGTTTGTTCTACGTTCCCCTGAGAATCCATCACCCCCTACATTTTCCAAAACAGCATACCTGTTTGAAATGGGTATATCCACAAAAGTCTCCTGCCCTAGGTGCCTACCTCTCCTACCCTTCCTGGAGTTAAATCATCTATGTGACTGTATCGGAGACATTCCCCACTTCCTATAACTGCCATCCATCACATACTGTTGCTGTTGCAAATTCCTCATCGCTTGTATCTGTCTCTCCAACCAATCCACTCGATCTGATGAGATTCGCATCCAACAGCATTTATGGCAGATATAATCTGCAGTAACCCTTAAACTCTCTTTAAATTCCCACATCTGACAAGTAGCACATATCACTGCAAAGGCCATTTTTGCTCCTTCACAATATACAGACCCAGAAAATAACACCGTCTTATTCCTCTACAAACACTGCCCCAGGTTAAATTAAGAGTTATGGCTTATATTTTAAGTTTAATCAAGAGACTTCTCTCCAAAAACATATAATCAAGAAAGAATCCACTATACCCACTACTGCAGCCTCTCTCTTGGACAGACTTAAAACATCAATTAACTTATCTGATTCTGTGCTGTGAATTCGCCCAACAGTTCCTCCAAGATTAGTTGTGAATTTCACTGTTTGTTAATTTTCCCAGATGCACTCCGATGTCCAGCAATACACGAAAACAAACAGCAAAGGTGGTAACTGTGCAGGTTCTCTCTCTCTCTCTCTCTCTCTCTTTCCCCCCTGCACAGTCCTCACCATGTGCTTCCTTTGTCTGCTCTTCTCCCTTTTAAACTGCTATTGTTTTGACTTTTTTTTTCGCCAAAGTTCCAAAACAATGCAACAGCATATAAAACAGTAATTGCTGCTTCTGGAATTAGAGGAAATCACCTCCAACACCTAAAATACCTCAAAAAAAAAAGGAGCAGCTCTTACAGCCAGAAATTGTTCCCATCCTCCATCTTCAACACATTCCACCTAGACCGCGAATTCACCTGGACCATCTCTGACACCTCTCTCCCCTTCCTCAACATCTCCATCTCCATCAACAGTAACTGACTCAACACTGACATTTTCTACAAACCCAACTCCCACAGATACCTGAATTACACCTCCTCCCACCCTGCAAAAATGCTATCCCTTATTCCCAATTCCTCCGCCTCCGCCACATCTGCTCCCAGGAACAATTCCACCATAGAATACACCAAATGGCCTCCTTCTTTAAAGGCAATTTCCCCTCCCACATGGTTGAGGATGTCCTCCAGCACATCTCATTGACACTCCACACCTCCGCCCTCGAACCCCACCCCTCCAACCGCAATAAGGACAGAATCCCCTGGTCCTCACCTTTCACCCCACCAACCTCCATATACATCGCAAGTCCACCATTTCTGCCACCTACAAAAGGACCCCTACAGAGATATATTTCCCTCCCTATTCTTACCTGCTTTCTGTAAAGACCATTCACTCTGCAACTACCTCGTCAGGTCCACACCCCTAACAACCCACCCTCCTCTCCTGACACCTTCCCCTGCCACTGCAGGAATTGCAAAAGCTGCACCCGCCTCTCCTCCGCCCAAGGCCCCAAAAAAGCCTTCCACATCCCAAGTTTCACCTGCACTTTCACAAGACATTTACTGTATCCGTCGATCACTATGCGGTCTCCTCTAAATTGGGGACATAGGACACCTAATCGCAGAGCGCTTCAGAGAACATCCCTGGGACACCTGCACCAATCAAGCCCATCTCCCCATGGCCGAACATTTCAACTTCCTCTCCCACACTGCCGAGGACATGCAGATTCTGGGCCTCCTCCATCACCACTCCCTTACCACCTGACAGTTTGAGGAAGAACACCTCATCTTCCCCCTCTGAACCCTTCAACCCGATGGCATTAATGTGGATTTCACCAGTTTCCTCATTTCCCCTTCCCCCACCATACCCCAGTTCCAAACTTCCAGCTCAGCACCGCCCTCATGACCTGTCACATCTATCAATCTTCCTTCCCACCTATCTGCTCCACCTTCCCCTCTGACTTGTCACCTTTACCCCTATCTCCATCCACCTATTGCACTCTCAGCTACACCCCCCCACAACTTGTCTCTCCACCCTAGAGGCTTGCAGTCTCATTCCTGATGAAGAGCTTTTGCGTGAAATGTCAATTTTCCTGCTCCTCGGATGCTGCCTGACCTGCTGTGCATTTCCAGTACCTTTCATAATATAGGCTAACTCCATCAAAGCCAAACTATTTCTACCTGATAACGGTCTGAATCATCAGCTTTCCTTTTTCCTAGCCTGGATAAGGACACCAGATACATTCCACCATCTTCAAGTTCACCAGTCTGATTTGGATATATACCACTGTTCCTTCACTGTTGTTGGGTGAAAACCCTGGAATTTTGACCTCCCTAAGGGAACTGTAGGTCAAAACTACAGTATGTGGGCAGAAGTGGTTCCAGAAGGAAGTTCACCAACACCATCTCATGAACAACTAGCCAGCAATATCCACATGTCATGAGTGAATAACAACTCCAAGGACGAAAGGAGTAAAACAAGCTATCACTATTACCTGTATTTTATCTACCTAACTGCTGTTCTCTCTCTCTGACTCAAACTATCACATTTCTCCTCTCTCTGGAGAGTCACTGAATCCAAAATATTAACTGCCCTCTCTCCACAGATGCTACTAGACCTGCTGAGTTTCTCTACCAATCTATTTCTGACAGTGGTGGAATCCTGTTCCTTGAATAGGCATTCACAACACAAAACAAATTGCAAGGTTGTACTTCTTTTAACAACAGAAATTCATTGAAATTCAGAAATCAATAGCACTCCCCTACCCCACCCCCAAAACTCCCTCTCCCCTGCAGAGAAATCAGTTTACCAAAATCAGGTGTTAACATCTAATCATTTTCCATTATACTATAATGACTTCTAACTTTAAATAATTTATGTGAATAATAGATACATTGTTCATCTGATTAATACACATTACTCACTAACGAGTCAAAAACAGTGTGGAGGTCATGAGGACTAGCAGGACCATTCTTTGAACCAGGAGACACAGCAGAAGAACCAGCAACCCAGCAGTATGACTAACCTATTTTTAATTTAGACGATTCACCTCCATAGAAACGTTGTTATAATCTTGTTTGACAATGCAGAAACTTAAATTTTCAACTCATCTCCAAAAACACAAGAAATCAATTCAGATATGGAATGTGTGCATCTTAAAGGACAATTTTAACTCTTGGGTCCCTTCTAGGTATTCTGTACAATCCAGTTGCATACTTTGTTCTCTAGAGTCCAACTGTGCGTGCACATACATGCATGCCTCAGTCCGAGAGAAGCAATAAGTTTTTCTTCAGAGTGTTGTATGCATTCAACTTTTCTTCTGATTTAATATACCTGGCAGCCTGACTCAAGTCTATTATTAAAAGTTGAAATACTCAAAAGGAGGGGGTAAAACAGATCTTGTTGCAGACAACCAAGAGGTGAGAAGAAAATGGGAATGTTGTCTCAACATTTTCAATCTGTAACATTTCAAAGTACAAACTTTGAAATCTTCAAAAAAGGTTAAGCCACATTGAACACGTGACGGAATGAATGATGTCCAAATTTGTGCAAAATGTATACAGTACTGTGGCAGTTCTGAATGCCCTTATAATGAAGGCTCTAAAGCCATAAAGAACACAAAATGTTGGTTCACCAAGAAAATGCTAGATACATTGAAATATATTCAAGGGGTTAATCAATGTATATTCATGAATCATTTTCACTAGGAAGTAAATATCCAATTGGAGATGTATTTCTAATTTTGAAAGTATGATGGCTTTTGACAGTAAGTCAATGTAGTCCATCGTGACAAGGAACCTTTAATTCAAAATTGCTGTTTCCAATAAGGATAGTGGATATGATAAATATATTTATAGAGAAATATTGAAACATGAACTGCTTTGGCACAGTGAACAGTGGAGGATAAAATATTCTGACAGTCAAGGAAATAAGGCTATATAAGTGAGAATCCTGCTACCACACAATTACTCACTTCGATAAACTTTAATAGTTCTCCAGAGACACTGGCAATCCAAGATTTAGCATTTACAATTTGAGTGTTAAATGTTGTTCTTTAAATTTAAATTCTTTAAATTGATTCCAACTTCAAAGTGTTAAACGTGCATCGTATTTGGAGTTTTGTTCTCTCATTCAAAAAATAAAAATTAGAGCAGTTTTATTTTTAAAAAACTTTATAATTTTCACAAATATGTTTCAGATAAATCTAAACCAGTTCAAGTGATAGTAAAGCACAGAAATGGACCCTTCTGCCAACCAGATATTCTGAATTATTCTAGTCCTATTTGTCAGCATTTGGCCCATATCCCTCTAAACTCTTCCTATTCATACAGATGGTAGATGCGTTTTAAATCCTGTAATTGTACCAGCCTCCACCACTTTTGCTAGCACCTCATTCCATACACACACCACCCTGTGCATGAAAAGACTGCCCCTTAGGTCCCTTTTAAATCTTTCCCCTCTCACCTTAATCCTATGACCACTACTTTTGGGCTCACCTACTTGGAGAAAAGACCTTGGCTACTCACCATACCCATGTCCCTCAATTTTGTAAACTTTGACAAGATTACCTCCCATACTCTGACACTGCAGGGAAAATAGCCTCGGTCTATTTAGCCTCCCCCATAACTCAAATCCTGCAACCCTGGCAACATCTTTGTAAAGGTGGTAAAAACAATGACTGCAGATGCTGGAAACCAGATTCTGGATTAGTGGTGCTGGAAGAGCACAGCAGTTCAGGCAGCATCCAAGTAGCTTCGAAATCGACGTTTCGGGCAAAAGCCCTTCATCAGGAATAAAGGCAGTGAGCCTGAAGTGTGGAGAGATAAGCTAGAGGAGGGTGGGGGTGGGGAAAAAGTAGCATAGAGTACAATGGGTGAGTGGGGGAGGAGATGAAGGTGATAGGTCAAGGAGGCGAGGGTGGAGTGGATAGGTGGAAAAGAAGATAGGCAGGTCAGACGAGTTATGGGGACAGTTACTGACCTGGAAGTTAGGAACTAGGGTTAGGTGGGGGAAAGGGAAATGAGGAAGCTGTTGAAGTCCACATTGATGCCCTGGGGTTGAAGTGTTCCGAGGCGGAAGATGAGGCGTTCTTCCTCCAGGCGTCTGGTGGTGAGGGAGCGGCGGTGAAGGAGGCCCAGGACCTCCATGTCCTCGGCAGAGTGGGAGGGGGAGTTGAAATGTTGGGCCACGGGGCGGTGTGCTTGATTGGTGCGGGTGTCCCGGAGATGTTCCCTAAAGCGTTCTGCTAGGAGGCGCCCAGTCTCCCCAATGTAGAGGAGACCGCATCGGGAGCGACGGATACAATAAATGATATTAGGGGATGTGCAAGTAAAACTTTGATGGATATGGAAGGCTCCTTTAGGGCCTTGGATAGAGGTGAGGGAGGGAGGTGTGGGCGCAGGTTTTATAGTTCCTGCGGTGGCTGGGGAAAGTGCCAGGATTGAAGGGTGGGTTGTTTGGTGGCGTGGACCTGACCAGGTAGTCACGGAGGAAACGGTCTTTGCGGAAAAATTCAATTCAAGTTCCTCCACCTATAATGGGATTCGAACCTGGATCTCCAGCTCAGTAACTGTCCCCATAACTTGTCTGGACTTGTCCTACCTGCCTATCTCCTTTTCCACCTATCCACTCCACCCTCTCCTCCTTGACCTATCACCTTCATCCCCTCCCCCACTCACCCATTGTACTCTATGCTCCTTTCTCCCCACCCCCACCCTCCTCTAGCTTATCTCTCCACGTTTCAGGCTCACTGCCTTTATTCCTGATGAAGGGCTTTTGCCCGAAACGTCGATTTCGAAGCTACTTGGATGCTGCCTGAACTGCTGTGCTCTTCCAGCACCACTAATCCAGAACATCTTTGTAAATCTTTCCTATAGCAGGGAGACCAGAATTGCACTCAGTATTCCAAAAGTGGTCTAACCAATGCCCTATACAGCCAGCACATGACATTCCAACTCCTATACCCAATGCACTAACCAATAAAGGCAAGCTTACCAAACGTATTCTTTATTGTCCTGTCTACCTTTGACTCCAATTTAAAGGAACTATAAACGTTTACTCAAGATTTCTCTGTTCGGCGACACTCCCCAGGACCTTCCCATTCAGTGTACAAATCCTTTCCAAGTTTGCCTTTACTAAAATGTAGCACCTCATTTATTTAAATTAAACTCCATCTGCCACTCCTTGGCCCATTTGATAAAAGGCTTTTTTTGCTGTCCATTACACCACCAATTTTGCTGTCACCTGCAAACTTATAACCATTCCTCCTATGTTCACATCCAAATCACTGATTCTTGTGGCACACCACTGGTCACAGGCCTCCTGTCTGAAAAGCAATCCACCACCACACTATCTCCAAACTTAAAGCCAATTTTGTATCCAAATAGCTAGCTCTTCCCTGTAATCCATGTGATCTAACCTTGCTAATCAGTCTACCATACAGAACCTCGTTGAACAGCTTACTGAAGTCCATATAAACAACCTTCACTGCTTTGCCATCAATCTTCTTTGTCACTTCAAAAAACTCAATCAAGTTTATGAGACATGATTTCCCACACACAAAACTATCTTGACTATCCCTAATCAGTCCTTGCTTTTCAGGATACATATAAATATTGTCCCCGAGAACGCCCTCCAACATCTAACCCATGACTGATGTCATGTTCACTGGTCTACAGCTCCCTAGCTTTTCCTCATTACCTTTCTTAAATAATGGCACCATCCCAGCCAACCTCCAGTCTTCCAGCACTTCATCTATGGCTACCAATACAAATATCTCAGCAAAGGGCCCAGCAACCACGTCCCTAGCTGCACACCAAGTTCTATGGTAAACCCGATCACGATCCAGGGATTTGTCTACCTTTATGCATTTTAAGATATCCAGCACCACCACCTCCGATTTGGACAGTTTAAGATGTTGCTATTTATTTCCAAGTTCTCTCGCTTCCATATCTTTTCCCACAGTAAATACTGATGCAAAATTTTCATTTAAAATCTCACCCATCTGCCACTCCACACGTGGGCAGCCTTGTTTATCTTTAGGGGGGCCCTGTTCTCTCCCTACTTACTCTTTTGTCCTTAATGTATGTATAAAATCCCTTAGTTTTGGTAGATAAGGTTATGGAGAAGCCTATCTCATGTAGCCTTTTTGCCGTCCTGATTTCCCCCAAGTGTACTCCTATTATCCTTATACTAATCTAGGAATTCAATCAATCACTGTTGTCTATACCTAACATAAGTTTCCTTTTTTTCCTAACCCAGAGCGTCACTTTCTCTAGTCATCCAGCATTCCCTACACCTTTCAATCTTGTCTTTTACCCTAAGAGAGGCACACTATCTCTGTACTCTCGTTATTTCATTTTTGAAGGTTTTCCACTTTCCAACCACCTCTTTATTTGCAAATATCCATGCCCAATTTTTAAACGTTTCTTGCCTAATAGCATCAAAAAAGGCCTTCCTAAAATTTAGAGCTCTAACTTTTAAATTAGGTCTATCCTTTTCCATAACTATCTTAAAACTAATAAAAATATGACACAATCATGGCCTTCTTAATTTAGGATTATATCAAACCCAATGTCCTCTGGCTACAGCAAAATATTGCAGATATTGGAAATCTGAAATAAAAACAAGTTTGACAAATTTGAAAAATTTAGAGTGCAGGCAACCTGCAAGTGCCACAACCACAGAACTAGCTTCAACTCTACTTACCGAGTCTACCTATGCAAGCAACCTCAAACTGTTCAACTACAAAAGCTACCTGAGTGAAGAGAGAAACTGTTAACATTTCAAGTCTAAATGTAAAATCTTGGAGCAAATTACTGCAGATGCTGGAATCTGTACACAAAACAAAAAAATGCTGGAGATCACAGTAGGTTGAGTCTAGAGGACTCTTCAGAGCTCTGACAAAAGCAAAATACTCGTTCTGACAACTGGTGACCACAGAATTGACCACATGGCCTTCACTGCTGCAATGACTCAATGATTAAGAGACATATAGAAGGACTTAGAAGGGTTAGGGACTAAGCAGCTAAAGAACTTCAAATGGTGGAATTATTCACGAATGATCAAAAAATCAGAACGATCCTGGACAGCTGAAGAGTAGAGGGCCAAATATTATTTTGAATAAATAAAGACTGCCAAAACTTACAGCACAGAAGGCTATGCACATTTCTGTGCATTTCACTCAAAAAAACTTGCATACAAGTTCAGCAGGTAGTAGGGAAGGCAAAAGGATAAAAGGGTATAAAAATAAGAAAGTCTTGTTCAAACTCAGTACAGCTGAAATATTGAACAGTTTTCATCCCCTCAAAAGGAAGTATATACTGGTATCGAAAGCTGTCCAGAGACGGTTCATTATGGAGGGACTGTCTCGTGAGGAGAGGCCGAGTAAGGTGGGGCCTGTATTACTGGAATTTAAACAAATAGAGATATGACCTTCTTGGAACATGCCAGTTCCTTAGGGGATTTGACAGATGGAATGTAGAAAGGTGGCTTCCCTTTTGTGGAACAGTCTAGTACCAGATGGCATAATCTCAGAATAAAAGGGTCACCCTTTTGAGACAGAGCTGAGGTATTTCTTCTCTCTCAGGATAGTGAATCTGAGGGATTCTTTACCAAAGAGGGCTGTTGAGGCTGGGTCATTAAAAATAACCAAGGGGCTTGATGGATTGAATTGCCCATTTCTGCTTTTTTGTCTTAGATTGGAGATATGGAGGAATATAGAATTGAAGAATTTGCAAATTGAGGTTTTATTCAATCGGATTTAGATGTAGGTTGGTGAACACTGGGGAGACACGTACTTTGTTGGACAGAATTAGGACATGAAGCAGCCTGAAGGGCTTATACTCGAAATGTTGAATCTCCTGCTCCTCAGATGCTGCCTGACCTGCTGTGTTTTTCCAGTGCCACACTTTTTGACTCTGATCCCCAACATCTGCAGTCCTCACTTTCTCCCAGAATTAAGCTATGAGCAAAGTGCATGAATAATATCAAGTTCATGAAGCATAGAACATGAAACACCAACCAGGGGCATTTGAATAATTAAGACTAGACACACTACAGACATCATGAAGATATCAGTAGATAAACTCATACTGCCATGCTAAGTAGGAGAGGCAAACTTTGTGATGGTGCAGATATACAGGTGAAGCTCCACTTTAGGGTAAGACAGGCAGGTTCAGCCTCAGTTGACAAAAAGAGGAACACAGTAAAAAATGCTACTTTGGCCCCCAATATTTAAGTGGAAATTATTTAAAGAACACATTATTTCCACAAAATAAGCATTTTGAAGGGTTATTTATGAATTTATGCTTAATAAAATTAATGCATCACTGTAGCCAAATCAGAAGCTCCATTTCAGTGCCAAACTCCTAAAATCATTATCTGAAGCTTACTATTGCAAACTATGCAGCAACTATCTAGCCACAGTATAAAGGGCTCTAATATAACAATAACCTAATAACTTGAGTATCAATAGCCACTACATAAAAAGGATGCAAAGTAAGAGATAACAAGAAAAGACAATTTCATATAATTTCAGTAAATGATCTTTCACCCATTTTCTCAACCTTGGCCTTTACATACTCCAGAAAGATAAATTCTTTAAAAATATCTAGTAGACAGCACTTCTCTTGAAAAAACACATACTTCTACTGAGGACCCTGAAACCAGTGTTGTCATCACATTTGAGCACAGTGACTTAGTGTCAGTACTTAAAGCAATTATACTACATTGTGTCTACACCTTTCTCATGAAGCCTCTGAAATGCCTTGGGATATTATTCTACATAAAAGCATGACATAATGGAAGTTGTTTTGTTGGTGGGATGTTCTTAATTCCTTGTCCAAATTGTTTCTACCACTATCACCCACAACATCCTTTACTTATTGAGCTCAAAACGCTCTCAACAGATGCGCAGAACAGCAAAATCCACAAACTGCAAAGTAAAATAATGTGACCTTAAAATTTCATGTATGGTACATTGGCTGAAATTCTTGAGGCAGTACCACACATAAAGCAAGCCTTGTGAAGAGGAAGGATTAGGAACACATCAAAAACTAACAAAGAAAAGCTGGAAATGTTGAAATCAATTTCAATTCTTAAAATGTTAACCCTTTTTGGCTAAATCATTGATGACAGAGGTGGTGCTGTAGATTTCTTGCAATTTTTGAAAAATTAAATCTTTTTCAGAAAGGACAATGATAGCAATTTGCATTTTAAAACATTACAATCCGACTCATTACCTTTAAACTTACTTCAACTAGTCAATAACTATACAATGTCCAGACATAGAGATGAAAGCTGACTTCCTGCAAAGTACCAACATGAAAACAATGAAAGTGTCCGTGAAATGACCAACAATCCAAGGAAAGCAACATATTATGAAGATCCAAATACATGTGCACCCTCTTCTAAACAGCGGAGCACAGCCTGTCTGGCAAAGGCGACCTTAAAGCTATCGATGTCAGCGTACATCTCATTAGTACTGTGAAACAAAAGGCATCGAAGATTAGAATAAATATCCAATCTGCACGCAAGCAGCCCCCACCATCAACATCCCAATTCTTTGGGCCCTTTGCTACTCACCTCATGCTATAAGCACCAGATCCAAGCTCCTGTCCAATACCAGATAAACTGGAGTCGAAATCGTGCACGAGCCCAGACTCAATGGCTTCGTCCATCTTCAGTACCCAGGCCATGGTCAGTGGAGGTGGCAAAGGCCGGGCTGGCCCAGGCCTTTACGCTCTGGGGGGTAAGGGGAGTGAGAGGGCGCTTGCAGGCGGCGGTGGCGCGCACGCTCTCCACTCCCCCCGCCTCTCAGTCCCGGTTGCTAGGAGGCGGCCTGTCCTCGCTATCGTGCTCTCCAAGATTAGGCCCTGCTCACACGACCATGGCAACACTTCAGATCCAGATATAGTTGCCGTCTCTTGCCCCTCTTCGTCAAAACGTAACGCCGGCAGATGTTGCAAGAAACACGCTTTCTCTCAGCTAGGAACTCACGCACAGCCCGGCCACGCACTAATCCTGAGGCTACCTCCTCCGCTTCGGTTTCTCACCAGTTCCGGCACAAACATGGCCACTCACCTCCAACGAGCCAACCGAGCCAACGCGCGCATAACGTCACGAACTGTCGATCCAACGGCGCGCTCGCGCGGGATGGGCAGGGCACGGAGGTGAGTGTGGCGCGCGGACCTTGTCTGACTGACAGCACCAATAGATGAATCAAAGCAAGGATATCCGCCCACACCTCCGGCAGCTGTCCAATAGCGCGCAGGATCCAGCGACGGTTGCTCCGTTGATTGACGCGCAGTGCAGAACGGAGAGCGGCCAGCCCGTTGTGAAAAAAACTGGTGCTGCAGGAACGAGGCGGAGCGTGATCGAATTCGTTCGGCCAATTTGTCAGGTGTGAATTAACAAACCGTTAGGAAACGCTCACTTCGACGATGGCGTTATCTCACTACAGAGATAAAGCAGAGAACGTGGTCGGTCAGTCAGCATCAGAACGAAAAAGGTGAAAGCAGCTGTTGGACTCTAATCCTTTTTTCGCAGATGCTGCATGACTGGTTGGGCTTTTAATATTTTAATGTCAGATTTCCTGTTGTGGATTTTCGAGTCAGAGTTGTCATCGGACAGAAGGAAGCTCATTCGGCCTCTTCTGTCTGAAGACAATTCATCTGATGAAAATGTCCCATCTTTTCCCTGTATCCGTGCATGTACTTTTTCAATTATATATAATCGAAAACACATTGAGCTTCTAACACATATTGAGCTTTTATCATTTAAAATCTTAGCCATTCGCTTGGTGAATTTTTTTTTTCCTAATTTCTCCTTTTTTTTCCAGTTAGTCTTCAATCTGTGGTTCTCATTCTGGATCCTTCCACCAATGGAACAATTTCTTCATTTCTAGTGTCCTTAGAGTCATGGAGATGTACAGCACGGAAACAGACCCTTTGGTCCAACACGCCCATGCCGACCAGATATCCCAACTCAACCTAGTCCAACCTGCCAGTACCTGGCCCATATTCCTCCAAACCCATCCTATTTATATACCCATCCAGATACCTTTTAAATGTTACAATTGTACTAGCCTGCACCACTTCCTCTGGCATCTCATTCCATACACGTACCACCCTCTGAGTGAAAACGTCGCCCCTTAGGTCTCTTTTATATCTTTCTCCTCTCACACTAAACCTTTGCCTTCTAGTTCTGGACTTCCCCATTCCATGAAAAGGACTTTGCCTATTTATCCTATACATGCCCCTCATGATTTTATAAACCTCTAAGGTCACCCCTCAGCCTCCGACACGCCAGCCTATCCAACCTCTCCCTATAGCTCAAATCCTCCAACCCTGGCAACATCCTTGTAAATCTTTTCTGAACCCTTTCAAGTTTCACACCATCTTTCCAATAGGAAGGAGACCAGAATTGCATGCAATATTCCAACAGTGGCCTAACCAATGTCTTGTACAGCCGCTACATGACCTCCCAACTCCTGTACTCAATACTCTGACCAATAAAAGAAAGCATGCCAAACACCTTCCTCACTATCCTATCTATCTGTGACTCCACTTTCAAGGAGCTATGAACCTGCACTCCAAGGTCTCTTTATTCAGCAACACTCCCTAGGACCTTACCATTAAGTGTATAAGTCCTGCTAAGATTTGCTTTCCCAAAATGCAGCACCTCACATTTATCTAAATTAAACTCCATCTGCCACTTCTCAGCCCATTGGCCCATCTGATCAAGACCCTGTTGAAATCTGAGGTAACCTTCTTCGTTGTCCACTACGTCTCCAATTTTGGTGTCATCAGCAAACTTACTAACTATACCTCTTATGCTCACATCCAAATCATTTATGTAAATGATGAAAAGTAGTGGACTCAGCACCGATCCTTGTGGCACTCCACTGGTCACAGGCCTCCAAAAACAACCCTCCACCACCACTCTCTGTCTTCTATCTTTGAGCCAGTTCTGTATCTAAATGGCTAGTTCTCCCTATATTCCATGAGATCTAACCTTGCTAATCAGTCTTCCATGGGGAACCTTGTTGAATGCCTTACTGAAGTCCACATAGACCATGTCTACCACTCTGCCGTCATCAATCCTCTGTCTTCTCAACCTCTATTCTCCAAGGAAAATTGTCCCAACTTCTCCAGTTAACCCACCTAACTAAAATATTGATAGGGCTGTGGACTTTTACCATCAGTTTCTGGAAAGCTAAGATTTATTTTCTTGCTTATGGTACTAAGTCAAAGGCTGGTCGTTGCAATTGGCCTGCCTAATAAAAGAACATACATCAGTAATACCAACTCCATCCCATGGATCATAACACAAGCTCATAAAAATATGGTGATTTATTTTAAAAATCATGAGTTACCATTTTTTAAAACATATATCAATGTAAATTTACAGCTGATTTCTAAACCTTGGTAGTTCATATAATCTCAACAGGGCTTTGAAATACTTTACGAAGACTTTTTAAAAGCAAGGTTTCCCTCCCACGACAATCAGATTAGGTTTGAAAATAAAATTAATTAAAATAAAAGAGGTTTAGGGAGCATTTAGAAAAATCAAAAGGAGTGGAGAGAACTGAAGCGACCAGGACTATAATGGCTTAATGGAAGTGTGGGTCGTCAACGGTGAAAAAGTTTTAAAAGCTCGGTGTTTGAATATTGGAACAGGATTGCAAGAATTTAAGTAGTAGATCAAACATTTAAAATCATCAGACTAGGATTTCTGCTATCTCCGAGCAGAAGGGAGAGAGAAGGGGGATGCTAGCCCTCTGACCCCTCAGCTCAGTTTCACTTGTTCCCCTGAGGATCAGTAGTTTTTTTTGAAAAAGGGTAACCTGTTGGCATTGGTAGGCTGATCAGTGGTGCACTTCTGTCTCCCTAACTAAATGTCATTAGAAAAATAGTGCAATTTCGCAGCTCTCTTGAGAGTGAGGCTGGATTGTCTGAAAAAAAATTCTCTTTCTGTTGGGCAATTTACCTGTCTCAATTATGAAAATAGCCGATGACCAGACAGACATAAATATATTTATCATCAACTCTAATGACAGATTACAAGCCTGTTAAATATATGAAAACCAGGAAGTCTCGCTGTAAAAAGGCTAGCCTTGCTCAATTGAAAATGTCAAAAAATGTTCTTAATAAGTAACAGTTTAGGTCTTAGAAGAAAATCAGCAGATCAGCCATGACAGTTGAATGGCGAACAGGCTCAAGGAAATGAATGACCTATTCTTGTTTTAATATTCCTACAAACACTTCCATATGTTTAAATGGGTGTGTCTACTGGAAATGCAGAGCAGCTGGATTTTTCTCTCCAACGTAAATCTGAGTGCCGTTTACTTCTAAATTGTTCACAATTTAAACAAGGTGAGCGATTGTCACCCCAAAAAATAATACTTCGTGAATCTGAAAAAAATTGAAATCAATTGGGGATACTATGGTTCCTGGATTATCACAAGTTTAGAAGCAGGAAATTCGTGTCGAATTTATTTCAGTGAAACATTATATTTATCGATATATATGTATATTTGTTTATATGAAAAGTAGTTTTGGAGATTGCATTAAATATAAAACGCCCAAAATTCTGATCCTGATGTAATTCGAGCGAGAGGTTTAATTGCTGTAAAATTGTCAGTACACTTACTAAAGCAATTGCCCGAATAGGTATAAGAACAGCATTGTTTTTTAACAGTACGCGATTATGTTAACTAGCAATAGATATGCAAAATCGATTTAAAATTACCGAGCTGTTCAAAATTGCGACTGCGATTGTGAAAATTCAAAGAGACTTAAAAAGCTAATGAGTTTCCGGATAGTTTGCAGATGTGGAAAGGTTACAGTTTTGAACTTTAACTGATTTACATGTCCAGTACTAAATCCGCCCCAGAGGTGTTGAGTTGGAGAGAAATGCAATAATCACTGAAAAACACTTGTCGAGATTACTAAACTTGCGATTAAGTAGAGTGTGTTTAATTCTGTCTATCTTAACCATTGATTTAACATTTGTTTTAACTCCTTTTAACATTTGATTTAAGATTGATATGTTATTTCTGCACCCATCCGCATTTTATTCCGGGCAAAGTTCCTTCAGATCCGTTATGACAGGTCTGAACTGTGCACAGAAGCTGCTCTGTGTTTGCAGCATTCTCGAACAATTTATTTTCGTTCCTAGCACCTGTTAGAACCAAAACGTGAAACCGTATGCTTTTCTGCAAGTCAGTATAAATGTTTTCCAAACCTAGTTTGGTCTTGTTTTAGAGGAATGAAAAGTGAGTGTGAAAATTTAAGATAATATGCTAATAAATGTTAAATTTCCGGAGAAAAGTGCTGAACCAACAGTCCGCATTAGTGAAGTTAACCAGCGCTTGAAAGAAAACTTCGTTCGCTCGCTAAAATAACACAATGAACTGCAGGTGCTGGAAATCTGAAATAATCAAAAACAGAAATTGTTGGAGAATATCCAGCACATATGACAGCATCTACGGAGAGAAAGCAGTGTCACTGGATCCGAAACGTTAACTCTGTTTTCTTCCATAGATACTGCCAGACCTGCTGAGTTCCTCTAGCAATTTCTGTTTTTGTCAGTTAGCTCGCGTTCTTCTAGTAAGTGGATTGTTCGGTTCAGGGTGAAGCACGACCTCTGATGTCTCTGTAGAACAAGGCGGGTAATACAGATATTAAGGAGGACGTTCTTACCGGAGATAGCTGTTGCTGCTGGCGTACTGATGATATTGTTCGGGTTGCGAATGCCAAAAGAGCATCTTGTGATGTGATCCAGGGTGTTCCGACGAATGGTCACTGTGATGAGAGATAAGAAACCTCTTTTAGATTCCCACCTGGCGCTTACACTTTTACCTGATGTCAGTCACATTGCAGATATCTTCACTGGGACTGGGGAGGAAAAATTGCTCAATCACGAAACCAGAAGAATCATCGCCGAGGGGTGCGCTACAAAGACATAGTATCAAATGCCTATATAGAGCTATGAACATAAATCTGAAATCATGTACACATATAGAAAGACAATCTGCTCTAAACTTCCGAAGTGATACTGCAGGAACACATTAATGGAGCATACAATTTAATAAGTGCAAGTGCTTAGTATTCACTTTTCCATTAGAAATCATTTAATAACGAACTATGGGATTCCTTGCTTCAGTATTAGAAGCGTAGAATACAAAACATGGAACTTTGGGGGAGACAATGGCCTAATGGAATTCTGGCTAGATTGTTAATCAGAGATCCATGTAATATTCTAGGGACTCATGTTTGAATCCTGCCAGAGCAGATGGTGAAATTTGAACTTGTTAAAAATCTGGAATTGAGAATCTAATGATGACCATGAATCCATTGTCAATTGTTGGAAAAACCTAATGTCCTTTAGGGAAGGAAACTGCCATCCTTACCTGGTCTGGCCTATATGTCACTCGAGTCCAGAGGGTGGTGCTGGAAAAGCACAGCAGGTCAGGTTTTGCAATCTCCAGTATCTGCAGTTCTCACTTTTGCCTATATGTGACTCTAGACCCACAGAAATGTGGCTGGCTCTCAAGTGCCCTTAATTATGGATGGGCAATAAATGGCTGTCCTAGTCAGCAATACTCTCATCCTGTGTGCATTTTCAGTGAATAATAAGAAATATTCTACGTGCCACACTTCAGGAAATACGTCAAAGCTCTAAATAGGCTTTGAAGCAACTTATTGGAGCAATACCAACATAAGGGGGCTTTAATTATGTAGAAAAGCTGAAGTAGTCCTTAGAAAATGTTTTTAAAAATAGATAGGAGTTTACAAAATCATGAATGATTTTGATAGCTTAAATGAAGAGAAACAATGTGAGGGACAGAAAGCGGTAAGAGGTCTGAGGTGATGAAACAAACAAACCAGAGGAATCACAAGGAAACACTTTTTTAACACAATGTGTTGTGGTCAGGAAGATACTACATAAAAAAGGGGATGCAAGTTGATCAATAGTAACATTAGAAAGAGAATTACATGTGCATTGGAGTGGAAAATTTTATATGGAAAGGGAGAAATGGGAAAAGGGGGAAATGGGATTATTGTAATTACTGAACTCCACCCACAAGCATAATTGGCCAAATTGACACTTTCTGTACTGTATGGTTGTAAAGTGTGATCCATAGAGAGACAAATACATATCCCGAATAGGAAATTTGCTTGGAATAGCCAAATACAAGTAAAATACTGCAAATACTGGAGATCTGAAAGAAACACAAAATGCTGGAGAAGCTCAGAAAATCTGGCAGCATTTGTGGAGAGACAAACAGTTAATGTTTCAAGTCTGATGTGACTTTTCAGAACTGACAGAGGGTGGAAAGTTGTTTTTACACTATTGACAGAGGTGGAGGAGGAGCAAGGGAAACATAATGTGGACGCTTAGTGCAAATTGGGTGAAAGAAAAATAGAAATGTAAAATGTGCGGAAATTAAAAGGTGAAAATGGATCCTGTCAGTTTAGAGCAAAATAAACAAGACAAGCCCCTGGGTGAGTGGGGTGAGAAGGAAGAGGAGATAAAAATGTAAAAGAAATAGAGGACAGACATCATGAGGTTAGGCTTTGAGGTTGTGGAATTCAATATTGAGTCCTTAAGGCTGGAGATTGCCTAAGCAGAAAATTAGGTGTTGCTCCTCAAGCTTGCAATGTGTTTCATTGGAACACTGCATTAGGTCCAGGACAGGACAGAGAGGAACCTGGGTCAGAAACAACTGTGCTAAGCTTAAATAAAGTTAATTACAGCAGATCTAACTCTAATATTTTTATAACTGTATGACACTTTTAATTTTAAATCTGTAAAAATTACTAATAATGTTCTTTTTTGACCTTGCTAATACTGATCTTGCCTTGTGCAAGCCCTGTGCTATGTAACCAGTATGCCTCTGTCTAAGTCTTTTTGATCTGTACTTCCTTGCTAACTATGATCTGCTTGTACTGGTTGTAAACAAAGCTTTTGACTGTACCTCAGTACATACGACAATCAATCAATCAACATAATTGGGAACAATGGCAAACTTCTAACAAAATAGTTCATGTCTCATAGCAAAGACATATTCTAGTGAGGAAAAAAGTTTCTAGGAAGGGGGATTAGCCAGCCATGGTTAATCAGAGAAGTTAGGGATAGCTTCAGATTGAAAAGAAATAAAAACATACATTGTGGCAAAGATTAGTGGTTAACCAGAGGATTGGAAAAATATTAAAAACCAATAAAACAGACAAAGGTGAGAAAATAAACTTTGATAATAAATTTGCAAGTAATGTCAAGACAGATAGCAAGAAGTTCTTTTAAATATATAAAAAGAAAGGGAGAAGCCAAAATGAACATAATCTGGTTAGATTATAAAGACAGGGAAATAATAATGCAGAACCAGGAAATGGCAGAGAAGTTGAATAAATACTTTGCATCAGTCCTTATAGTAGAAGACACTAATGTCATCCGAAAAGTAACACTGTAACACAATGCCACCCTGAAGTTATTCACATATGTCGTAGATAATTGTGATCCCTGTGACACACCACTAGTTACAGGTTGCCATCCTGAAAATGCTCCATTCTGCCAACTCTGTCTTATATTTGGAGAAAGTAAGGACTGCAAATGCTGGAGATCAGAGTCAAAACGTATGATGCTGGAAAAGCACAGCCAGTCATGCAGCATCCGAGAAGCAGGAGAGTCAACATTTCTATTCATATACCCATCCAGATGCCTTTTAATTATTGTAATTGTACCAGTCTCCACCACTTTCTCTTGCAACTCATTCCATACACGCACTACCCTTTGTGTGAAAAACATACCCCTTAGTTCTCTTATACATTTTTCCCCTCTCACCCTAAACCTATGCCCTCTAGTTCTGGACTCCCCTACCCCGGGGAAAAGACCTTGTCTATTTAACCTATCCATGCCCCTCATGATTTTATAAACTTCTATAAGGTCACCCACTCAGCCTCCGACGCTCCAGGGAAAACAGCCCAGCATTTTCAGCTTCTCCCTATAGCTCAGACCCTCCAACCCTGACAACATCCTTCTAGAACCTAGCTAGTGTTCTGGCGATGGTGAGTTCAAATCCTGCTATGGCAGATGGTGAAACAGCCCTGTTGACCCTAAAAGGTTCTCCTTATTAACACAGAGCCACACAGATGTATAAAATGGAAACAGACCCTTCAGTCCAATTCGTCCATGCTGACTAAATATCCTAAACTGATTGAGTCCCATTTCCCAACTTTTGGCCCATATCCGTCTAAACCCTTTCTATTCATACATCCATCCAGATGCCTTTTAAATATTGTGATTGTACCAGCCTCTACCATCTCCTCTGGCAGCTCATTCCATAAGTGCACTACTGTGTGGGTGAAAAAGTTGCCATTCAGATCCCTTTTAAATCGTTCCCCTCTCACCTTAAACCTATGCCGTCTAGTTTTGGACTTCCCTACCCGAGAGAATAGACCTTGGCTGTTCACCCTATTTATGCCCCTCATAATTTTATAAACTTTCATAAGGTCACCCCTGTCTCCGACACTCCAGGGAAAATAGCCCCAAGCTATTTGGCCTCTCCCTGTAGCTCAAATCCTTGAACCATGGCCACATCCTTGTAAATCTTTTCTGAATTCTTTCAAGTTTCACAACATCTTTCCTATAGGAGGGAGATCAGAATTGAATACAGTATTCCAAAAGTGGCTTAACCAATGTCCTGCACAGCCTGGCCTCCCAACGTTTATACTCAGTGCACTGATAAATAAAAACAAGCATACCAAATGCCTTCATCACCACCCTGTCTACCTGTAATTCCACTTTCAAGGAACTATGAACCTGCACCCCATGGTCTCTCTGTTCGGGCAGCACTCCCCGGGACCTTACCATTAAGTGTACAAGTCCTGCCCTGATTTCCCCACCAAAATGCAGCACCTCACATTTATCTAAGTTAAACTCCATCTGCCACTCCTTGACCCATTTGTCCATCTTATCAAGATCCCGTTATACTTCTTCACTGTCCACTACACCACCAATTTTGGTGTCATCTGAAAACTTACTAACCATACCTCCTATATTCACATTCAAATCATTTATCTAAATGACAAAAAGCAGTTGGCCCAGCACTGATCCTTGTTGCATACAGCTGGTATCAGGCCTTCAGTCTGTAAAACAACGCTCCCCTACTTCTTGTCACTTAACTTTGAGCCAATTTTATCTACAAATGGCAAGCTCTCCTTGTATTCCACGTGATCTAACCTTGCTAACCAGTCTAACATGCGGAACCTTGTTGAACACCTTACTGAAGTCCATATAGATAATGTCCACAATTCTGCCTTCATTAATCTTCTTCAAAAAAACTCAACCAAATTAATAAGATATGATTTCCGCACATAAAACTATGTTGGCTATCCCCAATCAGTCCTTGCTTTTCCAAATACATGAAAATCCTATCTATGAGAATGCTCTCCAACATTAACATTAGGCATACCAGTCAATAGGTTCGCTTGCTTTTCCTACCACCTTTCTTAAATAATGGCATCATGTTAGTCAACCTCCGGCACCTCACCTGTAGTTATTGATGATACAAATATCTCAGCAAGGGGCCACCTGGAGGCTAATGCCAAAAAAGTCAAGCAACAGCCTGACTGAGGATGCCAAGGGTGCATAATGTCCTCTGGGTGGGGGGATTTCAGTTGTGAGGCAACCAACAAGAGGGAAAAGCATACTTGACCTCATCCTGAACAATCTGCTGGCCACAGATGCATCTGTCAACAACAGTATCAGTAAAAGTGACTTCCACAAAGTTCTTGTGGAGACAAAGTCCCACTTTCACCTTGAAAATACCCTCCATTGTGACACTATCACCATGCTAAATTGGATAGACTTCAAACAGATTTAACAACTCAAGAGTGGGTATTCATGAGGTGCTGTGGATCACCCACAGCAGCTGAATCATATTCCAGTAGAATCTACAACTCATAGCTTGACATATCTTTGATTCAACCAATACCATCAAGTCAGAGGATCAATCCTGATTCAATGGAGAGAGAAGGAGGGCATGTCAAGAACAGCACCAGCATATCTAAAAATGAGGTGTCAACCTGATGAAGCTCCCAAACAGAGCTACTTGCACGGCAAACAGCATAAGCAGCAAGTGATAGACAGCTAAGCGATCCTACAATAATTCAATGAAGGAGGAGGATGTTCCATTTATATCACCACCCTAAATGATGGAAGAGTTATCTCGTCTCCCATCCTATAGGAAGGATGTTGTGAAACTTGAATGGTTCAGAAAAGATGTAAAAGGATTTTGGAGAGTTTGAACTATAGAGAGAAGCTGAATAGGCTGGGGCTGTTTTCCCTGGACCATCGGAGGCTGAGGGGTGACCTTATAGAGGTTTATAAAATCATGGGGGGCATGGATAGGGTAAATAGACAAAGTCTCTTCCCTGGGTTGGGGGAATCCAGAACTAGAGGGCCTAGGTTTAGGGTGAGAGGGGAAAGATTTTTCACACATTTTTTTCACACAAAGGGTGGTGTATGTATGGTATGAACTGCGAGAGGAACAGGTGGAGGGTGGTACAATTACAATATTTAGAAGATATATGCATGGGTACATGAATAGGAAGGGATATGGGCCAAGTGCTGGCAAATGGGACCAGATTAGTTTAGGATATCTGGTCAGAACAGACAAGTTGGACCAAAAGGTTTGCTTTGGTTCTGTATATCTCTATTACTCTATTTATGACATCAGTGCAAAAGATGAAGGCTGAAGTACTCGCAGCAATTTCCAACCAGAAATACACAGTGGATGATCCACTTCGGCCTCCTCCCATGGTCCCGAGCATCACATGTGCTAGCCTTCAGCCAATTCAACTCACTCCACATGATATCAAGAAATGGTTGGAGACATTGGATAGTGTAAAAGCTATGGGCTCTGACAACATTCAGGCAATAGTACTGAAGAAAGCACTGTCATTATCATCTCTTTATTGCTACCTTTGCTTCTGGAGCCATGACTCACCTTCTCTCAACCTAGTATAAATACCTCCCTATTTCTCCTTTTTTTAGCTTTGACAAAGAGTCAGTTAGACTCAAAACGTCAGCTCTTTTCTCTCCTTACAGATGCTGCCAGACCTGCTGAGATTTTCCAGCATTTTCTCTTTTGGTTTCAGATTCCAGCATCCACAGTAATTTGTTTTTTTCCTCCAATAGTATTGAAGACTTGTGCTCTAGAACCAGCTGCTCCCCCTATCCAAGCTTGTCCAGTACAGTTACAACAATGGCATGACCCAACAATGTGGAAAGTTGCCCAGGTATGTCCTGTAAACATATAGCAAAACAAATCCAATCCAGCCAATTACTGCTGCATCGGTCTACTCTTGATCCTCAGTAAACTGATGGAAGGTGTCATCAACAGTGCTATCAAGCAGTATCTGCTCAGCACTAACCTGCTCACTGATGCCCAGTTTGGATTCCACCAGGGGCACTCAGTCCTGACCTCATTACAGCCTTGGTTCAAACATGGACAAAAAAGCTGAATTTCACAGGTGAAATGAGAATGACAGACCCTGACATCAAGGCCACATACACCCGAATGTAACATTAAGCAGCAGTGACAATACGGAATCAATTGGGAATTACAGGCCAAACTCTTCACTGGTTGGTCATATCTGGCACACAGGAAGGTGGTTGTGGTTGTAGGAGGTCAGTCATCTCAACCCCAGGACATCTCTGCAGGAGTTCCTCAGGGTAGCATCCTAGGCCTTACCATCTTCGGCTGCTTCATCAATGACATTTCTTCCATCATAAGGTCAGAAGTGGGATGTTCACTGATGATTGCGCAATGGTCAGCACCATTTGTGACTCCTCAAATACTGAAGCAGTCCATTTCAAAAACAACAAGATCTTAACAATATCCAGATTTGGGCTGACAAATGGCAAGTAACATTCATACCATACAAATGCCAGGCAACGACTGTCTTCAATAAGAGACAATCTAACCACCGCCCCTTGATATTTGATTGTATTACCATCACTATCAACATCCTGGGGGTTACCATTGATCATAAAATAAACTGCACTCTCTATATAAATAGTGACCACAACAGCAGGTCAGAGGCTCGGAATACCGTGGTGAGTAACTCACCTCCTGTCTCTTGAATTGCTGTCCGCCATCTACAAGGCGCACGTCAGGAGTACGATGGAATACTGCCCATTTGCCTGAATATGTGGAGCTCCAACAATACTCAAAAAGCTTGACACCATCTTGGCCAAAGCAGCCAGCCTAATTTCACCACATCCACAAACACCTACTCTCTCCATCACTGAGACTCAATAGCAGTAATGTGTACTATCCACAAGATGCAGTGCAGAAATTCACCAAAGATCCTTAGACAGCACTTTCCAAACCCATGTTCACATCTGTTTAGAGAGACAAAGGCAGCAGATACATGAAAACACTGACACCTGCAAATTCCCCTCAAATTCACTCACCATCCTAAGTTGGAAATACGTCGCCATTCCTTTATTGTTGCTGTGTCACAATCTTGGAATTCCTTCCTCAAGTGAGTTGAAGTCTACCTACAGCACAAGGACTGCAGCATTTCAAAAAGGCAGCTCACCACCATCTACTCAAGGACGACTAGGAATGGGCAATACATGCTGGCCAGCCAGTGATGTCCATGCCCCTTGGGTGAATAGTAAAAAAAAACTTTGTTACCTTATCAAAGAACTTAAGTTAGTTCAACACAATGTGCTTTTAACATTCATGTTGACTTTAACTTATTATCTACCTGTAGCCAAGTGTCAGTTAGTCTTATTATGAATCATTATCTCTCGAGGTTCCTTACCAATGACATAAAGCTGACTGACTGTTGCTTACTGGATTTATCCCTCACACCTTAAACAGATTTGGAAAGTTTGCATTTGTTCAAAACAGGGACCTTGAGATGCAGTGATAGTGTCTCTACTTCTGAGCCAGGACACCTGTGTTCAGTTCCCATCTGCTCCATCGGTGTGTAATGAAAGTATCTTCAAGGCATCCGTACTCAAAAGGCACTACTTTTATCAGTAAAACCTTGAGTTAGATGAATAGGCTGTGGTTCATGGTATCCTGGCAGGAATTACAGTTCTTTTTCATATTCCTAACTGATGGTTGTAAATCTAGGATTTAATACCTCATCCAAATGGAACAGAAGTACTATCAACGTCAACCCACAGGTACACCAGAAAAGAGTGAACACCTGAATTTAGTTGAAAGTTAAATGGAAACTTTGGATGAAGTTACTTTCCCTACAGAGAAATGTTTCTACTATGTGGCCAAACCATTTTATTTTTAAAGGTGAATTTTGTTCGAATACTGTTTTGACTAATAATTTTTGATTTCAGACTGTATCGTTTTAACTCACTAAAGACAATGGTCTTGTAGTTAACTATTTTTGTACTTGGTTGCACATATCCTTTTCTATTCCTATCCTTACATTTTCCACGTGAGCAATTCATTCCATAGAACTAGACCCAGCACAACCTCCTACTTTGTTAGGCTTGAGGCAAACTAATCAAAACACTTCTCTTGTAAATATTTCAGAAATTTCTCCTCTTTTTGTGTTGTTTCTACCATGAGCTATGTTATGATAAATGAGATTTCTTATGTCACAATTCCAAATTTCTTGCACTTTTCTATGATTTGCAATTTGTCTTCAAATTATTTTCTCTATCTATCCTTACCTTTCAATAGCAAATAATATGCACTCAGTAATGTAATTGCTGCTTAATTTTCCTTTAATTCTGATCAAATGAAGTCAGACTTAGGCTCCTCAAATATATCATTCCTTGCATGATAGTATATAATGAGTCAACTGTAGGTCAATGGTAGCCCTCTTGCCTCCGAATAAGAAATATTCTGGGATCATAAATCAGTCTTCAATTGTGGCTGACACTCCAGTGCAGTACTGAGGGAGTGCGCACTGCTGGAGAGGTTAAACAAAGTCCCTGTTTGTTATTGTTGGTAAATATAAAAGATCCTATTGAATTTTGAAGAACAGCAAGGGAATTCCGCCTAATATGGGACCTCAATGAACGTCAAATAAAACTATCTGGTCATAATCATGTTGTTGTTTGTGGGAGCCTGCTGTGTACAAATTGGCTGCTGAGTTTCCTACTCTTCAATAATGAAAAAATAAATTGATTGATTGATTGTTTGATTTATTATTGTCACATACCAATATACAGTGAAAAATGTTGTTTTGTATGAAATGCAGGCGGATCGTACCATGCAAAGCATGGTAGTAGAACAGAGTGCAGAATGCAGTGTTACAGTCACAGAGAAGATACAGAGAGAGAGATCAGAACTAACACTCGAGAGGTTCATTCAAAAGTCTGATAACAGCAGATCTTGAATACATTTGTATGCGTATTCAAGCTTTTATATCTCTGTCCAACAAAAGAGGATAGAAGAGAGTTTAACCTGGGTGGGAAGAGTCTTTGATTATGTTGGTTGCTTTCCTGAGGCAGCGGGAAGTGTATAAGAGTTAATGGATGGAAGGCTGGTTTGTGTGATGGACTGGACTGAGTTCACGACTCTCTGTAGTTTCTTGCAGTCTTGGTAGGAGCAGTTGTCATACCAGGGTGTGCTGCTCCCAGATAGGACACTTTCTATGGTACACCAATAAAAAATGGTAAGTGTCCTTTTGGATAATTTCCTTAGCTTCCTGAGGAAGTGGAGACATTGTTTTGCTTTCTTGACTATCATATCGACATGGGTGGACCAGAACAGATTATAGGTGATCATTGCTCCCAGGAGCTTAAAGCTCTTGACCATTTCTACCTCAGCACCATTATTACAGGCAGTGGCGTGCCCTTCACTCGGCTTCCTGAAGTCAATGACCAGCTCTTTCATTTTGCTAATGTTGATGGAGAGATTGTTGTCGTTACACCATGCCACTAAGCAATTTGTTTTCTGTATTCTGTCTCATCATTGTTTGAGATCCAACCTACAATGATGATGTCATCAGCAAACTTGTAAAAGGAGTTGGGGCAGAATTTGGCCACACAGTTGTGAGTGTATAAGGAGTAAAGTAGGGAGCTGAATATACAGCCTTGCGGGGCACAAGAGGATTATAGTCGTTGTCACCTATTCTTACTGATTGCAATCTGAGAGTCAGGATGTTGAGGATCCAATTACTGAGGGAGGCGGGGGGAGTCAAGACCCAGGTCTTAGAGTTTAGAGATAAGTTTGTTTGGAATTATGGTGTTGAAGGCAGAACTGTAGTCAATAGTAAAAACCTGGTGTAAGTATCCTTGTTATTCAGATATTCCAAGGATGAGTTTAGGGCCAAGGAGATGGTGTCTGCTGTGGTCTTGTTGTGCTGGTAGGTGAATTGCAAAGGATCAAGGCAATTTGGTAGATTGGAGTTGATGTGAGCCATGACTAACCTCTCAAAATACTTCATAATTATGGAGGTCAGAGCTATTGAGTGCTGGCCATTGAGACACGTTACATTATATTTCTTTAGCAAATTCGCCATAGTCCTATCAGACCATATGCTGCTTTGTCATTAGAAAGAGACAATTGGTGGTGTTTTAACCTGAGGGTCACACACCTCAGGCAAGGGGAGATATTGAGAAGGAGAAGCATTACACTGCATCGTAACCAGCTATCCAGCTAAATGAGCTAACTGACCCTAACTAATAGACTGATTGTAAGACACTTTGGGAGGTCCACTGGAGTGAAAAACAATGCAAATGTAGTTTTTTTCAATACTGTCATTGCTTAATATACATCCTTCCTCTCCACCTCCAATCTCAATGCTTCCAAATCATTCCTGAATATCCTGAGTCAGAAATATTAAGTTCCCAAATACTCCCCTCTTTGAATCAGGTATCGGTTTGCCTTCTGGTTTAATCCAGTGTACAGTGCTACAATCTTCCCACTGAATGGACAGTAGGGGACACTAAATGTGTCAACAGAAAGACAGATCCGGATACCGATCATAAGTTATTTACATAGGACTGTGCTGCTGCCAACTGGTCAATCTTAGCAGTGCTTCCAGTTGGGATTATTCACTTGCAAGAAATTGCGAGGAAAGTGAATTGAAATGGTGGCCTTTTTAAAGAATATTAGAAGAACAATGACCCAGATTTTCTGATGGGCCAATAGTTGGTATTCCAGAATAGATGGGAGTTACTTATGTGGATCCTGTGGAATATCTATCGTGGTAGACTGAAGGAATTGTCTGGGATATTGAAGATTTCACTGGCAATTCCTCTGCACCTGGACCCCTTCAAACATCTCCATTCGGTGTGAGAAATCAGAAGGTTCTGGTGAAATTAAGCAAATAGGTTACTCAGGATGTCACCAAGATGGCAGCAGAATAGGGTTCCTGAGCCAGAGCTCATTCATGCAGAGTGCTTTTTATCTTTTTTTTATTTACCTCTTGTCCTGAGCTTGGTAGCAGTGAGGAATCCCAGCGTGGACTCAAGTAGGCCCAGAGCAGACTTGAGTGAGCTGTTCCTTACTTTTCCGGGACCTAGCATCAGCATTGGTGGCTGCTACGTCCGCAGAGGCAAAGAAGGTCCAGCAGCGAAAGATGGAGCCTGAGGATTGGCAATTTTGTCATTGGTTGGGTCTGGCACTGGTGGCGGCAAAATGGTGGCGGAATGACATCACAGTGACATTGACAAGGTGGGCCCTGTGGCGAGACATGTGACTCTGCAGTTGGTTGTCAAAAGGTGTGGTACTGGAAAAGCACAGCCGGTCAGGCAGCATCTAAGGAGCAGAGAGTTGACATTTCGAGCATACAATCTTCTGACATTAGTTGGTCCAGCCCAGGAGGGGACAAAGTGAGGGCAGAGGAGAATTGGCCCACTAGCAAAAGATGGCACCTGAAGAGTGGCAACTTCAACATTGTTTGATTTCGATGTGGATGGTAGCAAGGTGATGGAGGGGGTTGGTGGTGCAGGCAATGTTGTTGATCAGGTGGTTTACCGCTGATGGACTCTTTTTAAGCTATATCTTTTTTTTCTTATTCTTAAAACTATTCAAAAATGGCATAGGATCATGGTGACAGTGAAAAAGCTTTCTCTTACTGTAAAATACTGTGACAATAAAATCATTCATTCAGGAAATGTTAGATTACTAAATACATTGTTTGATTCCTGAATAACCTTTCAACTGACTTCATATTTACCTCACACACCAACTACACCTCAGTCAGACCATGAAACCCCCAATCCTGAATCCTGAACCTGGGACCCAAACTCTCTTCCCTTGTTCTGCAGCTGATCCTTCTTCATGGCACTGTGCCTCTTCTTCCCCCATTATCCCACTGCAGACTCAACACTTCCTTTACCCTACTCCACTCCTGACCCCTCTTCCCCTGCTCTGCACCCAACATCCCCACCTTCACCCTTAGGGTCCAACTTTCACTAACCCCTGCCAGACCCATACCACCTTCCCTACTCTGCACCTGACCTTCCCTTAATCTTCTAGAACTTGAGCCTCCCTTACCCCATCCACTGCCAGACCTGACCCCTCTTCTCTACTCAGCACCTGACCTTCTCCCACACCACTTGACACGCTTACTCCATTCCACATCCAAAGCCCCTTCCCCTGCTGCTGGCCTTGACAAGCACCCCTCCTCTGTCTCTCAGGAGCCAGTGCCCATCCTACATACTCCCTGCCAGATGTCTACAGATGAAGTTGTCTACAGGGACTTTAGCAAGGTCTTCGATAAGGTTTTGCATGGGAGACTGGTTAGTAAGTTTAGATCACAAGGGATTCAGGAAGACCTGATCAATTGGATACAAAATTGGTTTGACAATAGGAGATAGAGGGTGGCGATAGAAAGTTGTTGTTTGGACTGGAGACTTGTGACCAGTGGTATGCCTCAAGAATCAGTGCTGGGTCCACTGTTGTTTGTCATTTATATAAATGATATGGATGAGAATATAAGAGGCATAGTTAGTAAGTTTGCAGATGAAACCAAAATTGGCAGTATGGTGTACAGTGAAGAAAGTTCTAAGAGTACAATGAGATCTTAATAAGCTGGACCAATGAGCCAAGGAGTGGCAGATGGAGTTTAATTTTGATAAATGGAAGGTGTTGAATTTTTGTAAGACAAACCAGGGCAAGACTAACATAGTTAATAGTAGGGCCCTGGGGAGTGTTGTGGAACAGAGAGACATAGGGGTACAGGTATATAAACCCTTGAAAAGGGCATCACAGGTAGACAGGGTGGTGAAGACAGTGTTTGGCATGTGTGCTTTCATTGATCAGAGCATTGAGCATAGGAATTGGGACATCATGTTGCAGCTGTACAAGACTTTGGTGAGGCCAGTTTTGGAGCACTGCATACAATGCTGGTCCACTGCTACAGGAAGGATGTTATTGAACTAGCAAGGATGCAAAAAAGATTTACAAGGATGTTACTGAGACTGGAGGGTTTGAATTATAAGGAGAGAGGCTGGATAAGCTGGGACTTTATTTCCTGGAGTGTAGGATGTTGAGCAGTAACCTGATAAAGATTTATAAAACCATGAGAGGCATAAATAAGGTGAATAGCCAAGGTCTTTTTCCAAGGGTAGGGAAGTCCATAACTAGAGGTCATAAGTTTAAGATGAGACTGGAAAAATGTAAAAGGGACCTGAGGGACAAATTTTTCACATAGAGGGTGGCGCATACATGGAACAAACTGCTAGAGGAAGTGGTAGAGGTGAGTGCAATTACAACATTTTAAAGACATTTGGACAGGTACATAAATAGGAAAGGTTTCCAGGGATATGGCCCAAACTTAGGCATGTGGGACTACTTTAGTTTAGGAAACCTGGTCGGTATGGATGAGTTGGACTGAAGAGTCTGTTTCTGTGCTGTGTGACTCTATGGCAAACTAAGCATTTATTTGTCAGAATACAGCAGCTGACTGCTGGGAAAAGGTAGCACAGTTTACCTTCCCCAGCAGTTCTGCATTACAGCTCCTTATTTATGAAGGACCCTTAATTAAAATCTTTTTAAAGTACTGCGGAGCTCGTTCCTTTCATAAAAAGGGGAATGGAGCAGCAATCTGCTTGAGAGTATATCATTGTTGTCAACAGTCCTCAGTCCAGTCAGAGGAGATAGCCTTCAGTCGGGGGTCTTGACAATTCAAACGCAGCCTCTGATACCAGTCAAGGAGCTTGTGAGCACTAGGTTAGTCACCCAGGGTGGTCAGAATCATGATTCTCTCCTCAAAAAGGGCAAGAAGCCAACTGTAGGGCAGCCTGCCAAGTGTCTTGATTTTTAATTCATTCATGGGTTATGGGTGTTTCTCGGTGAACTGGCATTAATTGCTAATCCCTAATTATCAAGAGGGCAGTTTAGAGTCAACTAAATTGCTATGGATCTGGAGTGACATTTTGGCCAGACTAGGTGTGGAAGGCAGATTCCTTTCCAGAATGGCATTAGTGAACTAGATGTGTTTAACAAATCTTGACCGTCGTATTTACTTAGTGGGACACTATCTCACCTGCACGAACAGTAACAGCTTTCACCTCTCTCTGTGCCTGTTTTAACAACAGTGGGACAGCAAGTTGGCTCAGTGGTTAGCACTGAAGCCCTACAGCACCAGGGGGCCAGGTTCGAGTCTACTCTTGGGTGACTGTCTGTGTTGAGTTTGCACATTCTCCCTTTGTCTGTGTGGGTTTTCTCTGGGTGCTCTGATTTTCTCCCTGTGTAGATTAAGTGGATTAGCCAAGAGATGTACAGGTTGCAGGAATATGATATGGGGGTGGGTCTGATTGGGATGTTCTTTGGAAGGTCAGTGCAAACTTGGTGGCCAATTGTCCTGCTTCTGCGCTGTAGGGATTATATGATAGTTGTCACATGGTCATAATTGGACTGGCTTTGTTGTTTATTCCAGATTTTTTTCACTGAATTCAAATTTCACCATCTGCCATGATGGGATTGGAATTCATGTTGCCAGAACACTGACCTGGGGTTTTGGAATACTAACCCAGTGATATTACCACTGCACCACCACCACCCCTTTCTGCCCTGTTAAGGACTCTTTTTCTCCTGGAATGTAAAAGAAGCAGGTATAAACAGAGGTGAAATTGGTGGCACAGATGTTACTGTTGGTGCAGATGAGGTGGTGTCCCAGTAAGTAAATAGGCAACACAGAGGGCATGCAGAGTTAGTGACGTGGGGATCAGGTTGGGTGAGAACAAGTGAGGGAAAATGCTGCCTGCAATAATAAGTGTTAGGTCATGAGCCTTGGTGGGAATTGAGTACAGTAGCAGAGATAGAATGTTAAAAATCACACAACATCAGTTTACACCAACAGGTTTATTTGGAAGCACTAGCTTTCAGAGTGCTGCACCTTCATCAGGTCATTGTCCGAAAGCTAGTGCTTCCAAATAAACCTGTTGGACTATAACCTGATGTTGTATGATTTTTAAATTTGTACACTCAGTCCAGCACCAACACATCCAAATCAGAGATGGAATGAGTTTGATCTATGAGTGAGAGGATTGTGTCATTTACATGCTGGATTAGAGAAGATCATTGATCTGCTTTCTACATTGCTGTGCATTCCTTCAGACTGTTGAGACTTCACTGACCCAGGTATCAACCTCGGACCAGTCTGGCATGGTCTGGTATTGTTTTCTCCTGTGCTATTCCTGAGGGAAGAGGCTGACCTTGCTCTGTACCACCTGTCCAGCAGAATCTCCAGAATCTTCCCTCTCTGCCACATCCAGGTCAGAAATCATGCAGGGCAGCTTAGAATTATTAGCGCTTGTCTACTTGCACAACAGACTTTTTAAGATGGCTCCAACACAATGGATGCAAACCTATTCTGGAAAGTCTTGGCAGTTTTTTTCTGGGTATGGTAATGATAGAATTGGATGAGAGGAGCCCCATAGGAGTGAGGGAGGTTGTTGATGAGTTTGGTAAGATTTGGCAAAAAAATTTATTGGCTTCACAGAGAGAATGCCTCCATGAAACTCAATGGAATTGACACTTACCCAAAACAAACTCAATCCTTGCTTACCCTGATAATCAGTTACTAAACATATTCACACAAGACTATTAATTTACATTTAACAAAGTTAAATTTATTATTTAAAATAAAGGTGCTGTTATATAAAAGGCAATTGGGAGAGATCTTACCACAAACAACAAAAGAGGTTTCAAACCCATTTTTTCACAGCAATATCCTTTACAGATACTAATCCCCAGCAAAGTATCACTCCTCCCTCCTTGCACTCTATAATTTCTTAGTACAGAATCAGAAGCATTTACTCTTGACAATGATTTGCACATTCACCAGATGTGATTTTCTTTGTCTCCCCCTAACTCACTGATTTTTTTCACCGAACTCATAAGAAAAAAATGCTGATTACTTTAACACTTCAAGGCTTCTAAACAGCTGTTATGGCTCTTTTATTCTGAATTAGAGTCATAAAGGCATTGAGCTGTACAGCACAGAAACAGACCCTTCGGTCCAACTCTCCATGCTGACCAGATATCCTAAATTAATCTAGTCCCATTTGCCAGCACTTGGCCCATATCCATCCAAACCCTTCCTATTCATATTCCTATCCAGATTCCTTTTAAGTGTTGTAATTGTCCCAACTTCCACCACTTCATCTGGCAGCTCATTCCATATATGCACCATCCTCTGTGTGAAAAAGTTGCCCCTTAGGTCCTTTTCAAATCTTTCTCCTCTCACCTTTACCCTATGCCCTCTAGTTCTGGACTCCCCTATCCTAGGGGAAAGACCTTAGCTATTCACCTTATCCATGCCCCTCATGATTTTCTAAACCTCTATAAGATTAACCTTCAGCTTCCGACATGCCAAGGAAAACAGCTCCAGGCTATTCAGCCTCTCAAACCATCTAATCCTGGCAACATCCTTGTAAATCTTTTCTGAATTTTTTCAAGTTTCACAACATTCTTCCTATGGAAAGGAGACCAGAATTGCACACAATATTCCAAAAGTGGTGTAACCAATGTCCTGTACAGCTGCAACGTGACTTCCCAACTCCTGTACTCAATGCTCTGACTAATAAATTTGTTAGTTTTTAAAATGCTATGAGGCTTTCTACCTCTACCATGCTTGCAGGTATTGAGGTTCAGACTCCCATCAACTTCTTGTTGAATATAAACTATTCAAATCCCTTCTCAATGTGTTAGCAATTATTTTAAATGTATATGCCCAGCTTTTGAGCTCTTTGCTAACAGAGAAGCCCCTCATAATTTTTATATAACTCAATTATATCTTCTCTCCCACTTCTGTTTCAAAGAAAACTACACATAACTATATGTAATCTTTCCTCATTACTCAAATTGTTTTATTTTGGGGACTATTCCCAAATCTGCTCTATATCCTCTTCAATAGAACCACAACCTTCAATCTTCTAGTTGATAAAGAAACTTAGGAATGAAACTGGGCAGACCACCTGACATCAAACTAAGCAATGGAAACAATAGCAGATAGAGCTCTGTCAACCCTGCAAAGCTCCCTTCCCCCCACCCCCCCACCTCCTAACATCTGAGGGCTAGTGCCAAAATTGTACAGACTGTCTCATAAATGAGCCAAATAATAGCCTGGCATGGTAATTCTCATGGAATCAACCTTACTGACAATTTCCCAGATACCATCATCACTATTCCTGTGTATGCCCTGCCTCACTGGCAGGACAGGTTCCAGTAGAGGTGGCTGCACACTGGATCACCCAACTAGCATCACCCATATTTCATAAATAAACTTTCAAAACAATCCTGTATGCTTCATAACCCTTAATTTATCCTGCTACCCACAAGAATATATGTATATACACTCCAAGAGCCTTCTGTTCCTTTATACTTATAAGGATTGTTCATTGTACATTCCCTGTCTCGCATGTCTCCATCAAATGTATTACCTCACACCTCTCTGAATAGAATCTCATTGATTACTTTGCTGCCCATGTGACCAGTCCATCAATAGTTTCCAGCTTTCTTCCTCGTGATCAAGCACACTGCTAATGTTCATCTAATTTGCAAATGTCTTAATCACAGCCTCTATATTTAATATTAGCATCATTAACATATTCTATAAAATAGCAATCGGTCATATACCAGGTTCTACACAACCCCACTGGAAACTGCCTTCCAATCACAAAAATATCTGAAAGTAGTAATTTATTTCTTGCCACTTGGCCAATTTTGGATACAACTCGCCAATTACCCTTAGATCCCATGAACTTCTAATTTTCCCACCAGTCTGCCATGTGGTACCACTGAGACGAAAACAAATACATGACCCTCATGGACAACCACATTACCTCTTCAAAAAATTAGTCAGCCACAATGTTTCCAAACAATCCATGCTGATTCTCCTTGATTTCTAAATGACCACTGATATAGTATCAGAATTTGTTTCAGCAAAGGATCTCAGAGGAGTCTTGGCTCCCAGAGATGCGATATACGGACCCACCAGTGTATGTGAAGAAGATGAAGATGCAAATCCCACCCAGACTGTGGAGCCAAATGGAGTGGATACTTCATCCTAAAGACAGATTAGAGAAAATACCACTGCCTTACTCTTACCAGGGACAGGACCAATTCATGAGGTAACAGTTTAGAGGTCATAAGCCCAGCTCATTTTGTGTATAGGAAGAGCACTATGGGTTCTTCTGATGGTAAGAAGAATCATCATTATCTGTTGGTCAATCAGAGCCCACCCCAAGCTGAGCAATTCTTAGCAAATAAAATACTGACCTGTCCTAGTTGCCATTCTTCTGTTGGTCTGTGAGGACTAGGAATCTAATTCCAACATGCTGATGGTAAATAGGTAACCAAGAAACAAAAGGTGAAGGCTTCTCTGGCTTGGAAGCTTGATTTATCCTGGTGAGTTTGAGGACTTGCAGTCAACAGGCAATGTACATGTGATAGCATTGATTGACTGTGAGCTGCATAACTTCAACATTAAAGTTGCTGCTTTTCAAGATTGATTGACCCACGATCAATACACAAGGCCAATTTATACTTAACTACTGACATGACAAAATGGCGGGTGACTACCATGGTCATGGAGTGAGCTTTGCTGTTGACAATGGATTAGCAGATATATTGCAGTGTCTGTCAGGATAAATTAATGCCTTACGTTTCTTCATCTACCATCAGATAGACGTTTGTCACTATTATCTGAGCTGCTGCACTAACCTTGCATACCAATGACAAAATCACTTGTATGATACTCTAGATATGCAGATGAGCCACAAGAGCAGGTCAGAGACTAGGATTTCGGCAGCAAGTAACTCACCTCCTGTTCCCCAATGTCTGTCTATTAACTGCAAGACACAAAGCAGGAATTAATGGATTAGTCTCCACATGCCTGGATGAGTACAACTCCATCAGCATTCAAGAAACATGACATCATACAGAACAAAGCATCCTGCTTAATTCACAGACCATCCACCACCTTCAACATTCAGTCCCTTCATCACCAAAACAAAATGGTAACAGTGTGCACTATCTACAGATACACTACAGTGACGCACCATGACTCCTTCAACAGCACGTTCCAAACCACAACCTCCGCTATGTATAAGGATGAGAGTAGCAGATACAGGAGAATGACACCATCTGCAATACCACCACCTGCAAATTCCTCTCCAAGCCCCATTCCATCATCATTTGGAACTATATCAATGTACCTTCAACTGTCATTGGGTCAAAATCCTGAAATTCTCTTCCCTGTATCACAAGGACTGGAATGACTCAAGAAGTCTGTTCACCACCAACCTTCTCAAGGGCAATTGATTGGGCAATGAATGCTGACCTAGCTAAAATGGTAGGCAGAATGTCCAACGGCAATCGGAATGTAGGATGTCTAGAACAGAGGGGGTTGACTGTGAACTGGAAGTACATCAGCAGTACATCCCTGCTTTTGTAATTTAGCCCTCTCATAATGAATGCTAACATTGTGTTTGCCTTCCTAACTGCCAACTGAATCTGCACGTTAACCTGAGAGAATTCTGAACTCAGACTCCCAAGTCCCTTTAAGCTTTAGATTTATGAAGCCTTTCCCCATTTATGTCTCTATTCTTCCTACCAAAATGCATAACCTGTTCCTTTCCTACATTTTATTCTATCTGCCACTTGTTTGCCCACTCTCTTAACCTATTCAAGTTCTTCTGCGGACTCCTGGCCTCCTCAATACCACTAGTCCTTCCACCTATCTTAGCAATAATGCCCTGAGTCACTTCATCCAGATCATTAACATAGAACATGAATAGTTGTGGTCCCAACACTAACCCTTGCAGAACTCTAGTAGTCACTGGCTAAAAAAGACTGTTTTATCCCCACTGTCTGCCTTCTGCCAGTCAGCGAATCCTCAATCCTTGCCAGTACCTTCTTCTAACACAATGGGCTCTTATTTAGTAGCCTCCTTTGGGGCACCTTGATAAAGGCATTCGAGAAATCCAAATAGATCATGTTCACTGACTCTACTTTGTCTAATTTGCTCATTACCTCCTCAAAGAATTTGAACAGGTTTGTCCAGCCTGACCTACCCTTAACAAAGCTGTGCTGACTATTTTACCATGCACTTCCGTGTGGTCCACAATCAAATTCTCAGTAATGGATTCTAAAATTCAAAGTTTGGGAGAAGATTTGTAGCTTGGGTGTTCGTTGTTGTGGTTCTGTTCACCGAGCTGGGAATTTGTGTTGTAGACGTTTCGTCCCCTGTCTAGATGACAAACTCAGTGCTTGGGAGCCTCCTGTGAAGCGCTTCTGTGATGTTTCCTCCGGCATTTCTAGTGATTTGTATCTGCCGCTTCCGTTTGTCAGTTCCAGCTGTCCGCTGCAGTGGCTGGTATATTGGGTCCAGGTCGATGTGCTTATTGATTGAATCTGTGGATGAGTGCCATGGAATTCTGTGGTTGTTCTCTGTTTGGCTTGTCCTATAATAAGAGTGCTGTCCCAGTCAAACTCATGTTGCTTGTCATCTGAGTGTGTGGCAACTAAGGATAGCTGGTCATGTCGTTTCGTGGCTAGTTGGTGTTCATGGATGCGGATCGTTAGCTGTCTTCCTGTTTGTCCTATGTAGTGTTTTGTGCAGTCCTTGCGTGGGATTTTGTACACTACATTGGTTTTGCTCATGCTGGGTATTGGATCCTTCATCCTGGTGAGTTGTTGTCTGAGAGTGGCTGTAGGTTTGTGTACTGTTATGAGTCCTAGTGGTCGCAGTAGTCTGGCTGTCAGTTCAGAAATGTTTTTTATGTATGCTGGTGTGGCTAGTCCTTTGGGTTGTGGAATGCCCTCATTCCGTTGCCTTTCCCTTAGGCATCTGTTGATGAAATTGTGGGGGTATCCGTTTTTGGCGAATACATTGTATAGGTGTTCTTCTTCCTCTTTTTGCAGTTCTGGTGTACTGCAGTGTGTTGTGGCCCTTTTGAACAGTGTCTTAATGCAACTTCTTTTGTGTGTGTTGGGGTGGTTGCTTTCATAGTTTAGGACGTGGTCTGTGTGTGTGGCTTTCCTGTATACCTTTGTGGTGAATTCTCCATTCGGTGTTCTCTGTACCATCACGTCTAGGAATGGGAGTTGGTTGTCCTTTTCTTCCTCTTTAGTGAATTGGATTCCTGTGAGTTTGGTGTTGATGATCCGGTGTGTGTTCTCTATTTCTGTGTTTTTAATGATTACGAAGGTATAATCTACATATCTGACCCAGAGTTTCGGTTGAATTTGCGGTAAGACTGATTGTTCTAACCTTTGCATTACCGCTTCTGCTATGAGTCCAGAGATGGGTGAGCCCATGGGTGTGCCGTTGATTTGTTCATATATTTGGTTGTTGAATGTGAAGTGTGTTGTGAGGCACAGGTCCAGTAGTTTGAGTCTTTGTTGATAGGTTCCCCATCTTGTTTGTTCTGTAAATCCAGCAGGTTGGCTATTGTTTCTCTGGCTAGGGTTTTGTCGATAGAGGTGAACAGTGCTGTTACAACGAATGAGACCATAGTTTCTTCCTTGTCTATGTGTATGTTTCTGATGATGTCCAAGAATTCCTGTGTTGACTGTATAGAGTGTCTGGATCTGCTGATCAGGTGTTTCAGTTTCTGCTATAGTTCTTTAGCCAGTTTGTGTGATGGTGTCCCTGGTAGTGACACTATGGGTCTGCGTGGGATGTCTGGTTTGTGCGCTTTAGGTAGTCCATAGAATCTGGGGGTGTTGTTGCTTTCAGGTTTCATTCTCTGTAGGTCAAACCTGGTTATCTGACTGTTTTTTTGTAGGTTCCTCCGTGTGTTGTCTATCCTATTGGTGAGCTGTGAGGTGGGGTCAAACTCCCTCTTTTGGTAGGTGTTGGTAACTGCAAGTAGTTGTTGCACATTTTGGATGTACTCTGCTTTGCCCAGGATGACCGTCATTCTGCCTTTGTCTGCTGGTAGTATGATTATGTTCTTATCATTTCTTAGTGCTTTTAGTGCTTCCCTCTCCTTGGTGTTGAGGTTATGTGTTTGTCTTTTCCTTGTTATCAGGAGTACGATACTTTGTCTCACTGATTGTTGTGTCTATTCTGTTAGTCCATTTTTTCTGAGTGTGCATTCTAGTGCTGCTAGGAAGTCTGCTGTCTTGGCGTCCCTGTGGTTGTAGTTGAGTCCCTTGGCCAGTGTTGTTCTTTCTGTGTCTGTGGGCTGTCTGTGGGAGACGGTTCTAACCCAGGAGTGTGTTGTGGTGTCCTCTCTGTTGTGTGTTAGTTTGGCCATTTTTTCTTTTAGTGCCGGTTTTTTGCGGTGTGTGGTCCTATTCTGTACTATGGTGATGGCCTGTTCTATGGTCTGGGTCCATTCCTGATTGGTGGTTTTTGAAATTAACAATTTTTGGCACGCAATTTCTTGTCTGTATTTGTGTAGTCTGTTGTGTGCATCTGTAATCATTACCTGGATCATCCTGAATCCGTTCTGTCTGGCTGTGTCCCTGGCTTGTGGATTGTTGACTGGTGGTCTGTATCTGACACATGGTGGAAGGTTTCGATTCTACCAAAAGAGGGAGTTTGACCCCACCCCACAGCTCACCAATAGGTTAAACAACACACTGAGGAACCTACAAAAAAACAGACAGATAACCAGGTTTGACCTACAGAGAATGAAACCTGAAAGCAACAACACCCCCAGATTCTATGGACTACCTAAAGTGCACAAACCAGACATCCCACGCAGACCCATAGTGTCACTACCAGGGACACCATCACACAAACTGGCTAAAGAACTATAGCAGAAACTGAAACACCTGATCAGCAGATCCAGACACTCTATACAGTCAACACAGGAATTCTTGGACATCATCAGAAACATACACATAGACAAGGAAGAAACTATGGTCTCATTCAACGTAACGGCACTGTTCACCTCTATCGACAAAACCCTAGCCAGAGAAACAATAGCCAACCTGCTGGATATACACAACAGACAACAAGACGGGGAACCTATCCAAAAAACTGCATACTCAAACTACTGGACCTGTGCCTCACAACACACTTCACATTCAACAACCAAATATATGAACAAATCAACGGCACACCCATGGGCTCACCCATCTCTGGACTCATAGCAGAAGTGGTAATGCAAAGGTTAGAACAAACAGTCTTACCACAAATTCAACCCAAACTCTGGGTCAGATATGTTCATGACATCTTTGTAATCATTAAAAATACAAAAATAGAGAACACACACCGGATCATCAACGCCACACTCACAGGAATCCGATTCACTAGAACATAGAACATAGAACATAGAACAATACAGCACAGAACAGGCCCTTCGGCCCACGATGTTGTGCCGAACTTCTAACCTAGATTAAGCACCCATCCATGTACCCATCCAAATGCCACTTAAAGGTCGCCAATGATTCTGACTCTACCACTCCCACGGGCAGCGCATTCGATGCCCCCACCACTCTCTGGGTAAAGAACCCACCTCTGACATCTCCCCTATACCTTCCACCCTTCACCTTAAATTTATGTCCCCTTGTAACACTCTGTTGTACCCGGGGGAAAAGTTTCAGACTGTCTACTCTATCTATTCCTCTGATCATCTTATAAACCTCTATCAAGCCACCCCTCATCCTTCGCCGTTCCAACGAGAAAAGGCCGAGAACTCTCAACCTATTCTCATACGACCTATTCTCCATTCCAGGCAACATCCTGGTAAATCTCCTCTGCACCCTCTCCAAAGCTTCCACATCTTTCCTAAAGTGAGGCGACCAGAACTGCACACAGTACTCCAACTGTGGCCTAACCAAAGTCCTGTACAGCTGCAACATCACTTCACGACTCTTGAATTCAATCCCTCTGCTAATGAACGATAATACTCCATAGGCCTTCTTACAAACTCTATCCACCTGAGTGGCAACTTTCAAGGATCTATGTACATAGACCCCAAGATCCCTCTGTTCCTCCACCTGACTAAGAACCCTACCATTAACCCTGTATTCCGCATTCTTATTTGTTCTTCCAAAATGGACAACCTCACACTTGGCAGGGTTGAACTCCATCTGCCACTCCTCAGCCCAGCTCTGCAACATATCTAAGCCCCTTTGCAAACGACAAATGCCCTCCTCACTGTCCATAACTCCACCTATCTTCGTATCATCTGCAAATTTACTGACCCACCCTTCGACTCCCTCATCTAAGTCATTAATAAAAATTACAAACAGCAGAGGACCCAGAACTGATCCCTGCGGAACTCCACTTGTAACCGGGCTCCAGGCTGAATATTTACCATCTACCACCACTCTCTGACTTCGACCGGGTTTTCTATCCAATTGGCCAAATTTCCCTCTATCCCATGCCTCCTGACTTTCCGCATAAGCCTACCATGGGGAACCTTATCAAATGCCTTACTAAAATCCATGTACACTACATCCACTGCTCTACCCTCATCCACATGCTTGGTCACCTCCACGAAGAATTCAATAAGACTTGTAAGGCAAGACCGACCCTTCACAAATCCGTGCTGGCTGTCCCTAATCAAGCAGTGTCTTTCCAGATACTCATAAATCCTATCCCTCAGTACCCTTTCCATTACTTTGCCTACCACAGAAGTTAAACTAACTGGCCTGTAATTCCCGGGGTTATCCCTAACAGGGGCACAACATTCACTACTCTCCAGTCCCCTGGTACCAACCCCGTTGCCAGTGAAGACGAGAAGATCATTGCCAACGGTACTGCAATTTCCTCTCTTGCTTCCCACATAATCCTAGGATATATCCCGTCAGGCCCGGGGGACTTGTCTATCCTCAAGTTGTTCAAAATGTCCAACACATCTTCCTTCCTAACAAGTATCTCTTCTAGCTTAACAGTCCGTTTCACACTCTCCTCTTCAACAATACGGTCCCTCTCGTTCGTAAATACTGAAGAGAAGTATTTGTTCAAGACCTAGAGAGGAAGAAAAGGACAACCACTCCCATTCCTATACGTGATGGTACAGAGAACACCGAATGGAGAATTCACCACAAAGGTATACAAGAAAGCCACACACACCGACCAAGTCCTAAACTACGAAAGCAACCACCCCAACACACACAAAAGAAGTTGCATCAAGACACTGTTCAAAAGGACCACAACACACTGCAGTACACCAGAACTGCAAAAAGAGGAAGAAGAACACTTATACAATGTATTCGCCAAAAACGGATACCCCCACAATTTCATCAACAGATGCCTAAGGGAAAGACAACGGAATGAGGGCATTCCACAACCCAAAGGACTAGCCACACCAGCATACATAAAAAACATTTCTGAACTGACAGCCAGACTACTGCGACCACTAGGACTCATAACAGCACACAAACCAACAGCCACTCTCAGACAACAACTCACCAGGACGAAGGACCCGATACCCAGCATGAGCAAAACCAATGTAGTGTACAAAATCCCATGCATGGAATGCACAAAACACGACATAGGACAAACAGGAAGACAGCTAACGATCTGCATCCATGAACACCAACTAGCCACGAAACGACATGACCAGCTATCCTTAGTTGCCACACACTCAGATGACACGCAACATGAGTTTGCATGGACTGCACAAAACACGACATAGGACAAACAGGAAGACAGCTAACGATCTGCATCGATGAACACCAACTAGCCACGAAACGACACGACCAGCTATCCTTAGTTGCCACACACTCAGATGACACGCAACATGAGTTCGACTGGGACAACACTAATATTATAGGACAAGCCAAACAGAGAACAGCCAGGGAATTCCTAGAGGCATGGCACTCATCCACAGATTCAATCAATAAGCACACCGACCTGGACCCAATATACCGGCCACTGCAGCGGACAGCTGGAACTGACAACCGGAAGCAGGGCAGACACAAATCACTAGAAATGCCGGAAGAAACATCATAGAAGCGCTTCACAGGAGGCTCCCAAGCACTGAGGATGTCACCTAGACAGGGGACGAAACGTCTGCAACACAAACTCCCAGCTCGGCGAGCAGAACCACAACGGATTCTAAAATGACTGAGGTCAGGCTAACGGACTATAATTTCCAGTCCTCAGCTTCCTCCCTTCTTAAACAGGGGTGTTGCATTCGTCATTTTCCAGTCTTCTGGCACCTTCCCTGACAACTGATCCCTCCACAATCTCTTCAACCATCTCTTTCAGAACTCTGGGGTGTTGTCCATCCATTCCAGATGATTTTTCCACTTTCAGATCTTTCAGCTTCCCCAGCATCTTTTCCTTAGTGATGGATACTATACTTACCTCTGGCCCCTGATTCTCCTGAAGTTCTGGTATGCTGCTGCTGTCTGCCACCATGAAGACTAATGCAAATAACCTATTCTGTTATTTTGCCATTTCTTTGTTCTCCATTCGTATTTCTCCAGCCTCATTTTCCAGTGTCCAATGTCCACTCTTGATTCTCTCTTATGTTTTATGAACCCCAAAAAACGTTTGCAATTTTTCTTTATATCACTAGCCAGCTGACCCTCATATTTCAATCTTCTCTCTTGCCTTAATGCTTCTTTAGTTGTCCTCTGCTGATTTTTAAAAGCTTCCCAAACCTTTGGCTTCTCATTAATGTTCACTCTTTTTATGCCCCTGACTTGCCTTGTCAGCCATGCCTTATCCTTCCCTGGTATGTTTCTTCTTCCTTGGGATGAATTTCTGCTGGGTCTCCCAAATTGCCTTCAGAAACTCCTGCCATTGCTGCTCCATCATCTTCCATACTAGGCTCCCCTTCCAATCAACTCTGACCAGTTTCTCCTTCATGTCTTTGTAGTTACCTTTACTCCATTGTAACCCCATTACATCGGATTCCAGCTTTATCTTCTCAAACTATTATCTTAATTCTATTATCTATTGAATTCTATTATCTTAATCAAGTCTGTTTAATTACGCATCACTTAATCCAGAAATCTCTGTTCCCCAGTGAGCTTTACCACAAGCTGCTCTAATAAATCATCTCGTAGACATTCCACAAATTATTTTTCTTGGGATCTGCTGCCAACCTGATTTTCCCAGTCCACCCGCATATTGATGTCTCCTATAATTATTGTAATAGCATCTTTTTACATACCTTTTTCTTTGTCCTGATTTATTTTCTACTCCACATCCTGACTATGGCTAAGAGGCCTGTACATAATTCCCATCAGGGTATTCATTCCTTTGCAGTTTCTCAACTCTACCCAAACATATTGTATGCTTTCAGACCCAATATCGCTTCCGGCTATTGATTTAATTTCATTTGTTCTGAACAAGATAATCTTTAAGTCACATTTTTACCCATTTAATCTTGTTGACGCTGTGCTAATTAGCTTGTGGTTCAGGTAGTAATCTGGAGATAAGGTGATCAAAACTGTTCACAGTATTCCAGTTATGGTCTCTCAAATGTGTTGAACAGTTTTAACAAAACCTCCCTATTCTTAGACTCCATTCACTTTGAAATGTAGGCTAACATTCCACTTTATCCACTATACTTGGCTATTAGCTTTTTGTGCACAAAGACTCTCAAATCACTCTGCTATGGCTTTTTACAGTCTTTATTTAAATACCATTCAGTTTCTCTATTCTCCCTGCTAATGTTCATAACCTTATATTTTCCTACATTATATTCTATCTGCCAATTTTTTGCCCATTGACTCAAACTGTCTATATTCCTGTGCAAACTGTTTCATCCTCACTACTTGCCTTCTCACCATTTTGTGTTATACATTCATGGTGCTCCTGATGAGGACACCTTCTCCTGCACCTGTCTATCATGATCCATATTCCATGGTGACAGATAGAAGATGAAAACATCAGGCCACCCATAGTCTAATGCAAACAGAGGACAGAGGCCAAATCGTCCCAAGGAAGAGGGCATAATGGCCAGTTTCCTGAGTTCCATGCAGTTGGCAGAGAAGGGGAGCACCACACTACAATACCTAGAGAAAGAATCAAGAAAACTCCACTTTAATCATGATTTGGAGATGCTGGTGTTGGACTGGGGTGTACAAAGTTAAAAATCACACAACACCAGGTTATAGTCCAACAGGTTTAATTGGAAGCACACTAGCTTTCGGAGCTATAAATTCTGTGTTACGATTGAGCCCTCCACAATCACCTGATGAAGGAGCGTAGCTGGTGTTGTGTGATTTTTAACTTTGTCCACATTAATCACACATGGATGATTGTCTTACTTGTGAAATTTGGCCATTGCTCTGAACTATTGTGAACATTGTACTTTTCAAATGATTATCTGGTTGTCTGGATATATATATATTGATTCTCTTATGTGGGATTGTGATTATACAGATCCCTCTGCTGATTCTTTGCTGCCCCTCTGATGCTGGTCACTGCTGTTTATGTTCCAGAACTGTGGGGAGGAGGTGTCAAGAGCAAGTAAGGTGCTATTGAGCTGAAGATACTCCCCTACCGGAAATCTGAGTGTCAGAACTTACCTTGTCCTCCAGGCATCTAAACCTTCCATTAACCCATCTGCAGAGCTGCCTGTTGTGGCTTACCTTCCTTTTCATTGGACCAGACATCAGCGAACTGGGGTGTCTCCACTTATTACTTCTCTGACAGTGTTTTCCCGCTCTGAAGGCCTGACTGAAATGCATGTGAATAGCTACTGTAAAGAAGGCTCTGATCCATGCATATAAATGTGGCATCAGTTGTATAGTAGTAAGCTGTAGAATGGATGATCCCTCTAAGATCTCCCTACATCGTCAGAAATTACCTGTAGGGCAAAGATTCAATGCCACAGTTAATTTTAAGGCAACAAACATTGGTGGATACGAACGTGCATTTGCTGCCTCCACTCCATAACTCCTCACTCTTCAGCAAATATCCCACCTTTCAGTTTCTCTTGGAGTACCTGCTCCTGGCTGTCTGGTTTCTTCCTTCTCACTCAAGAAAGTGCCTCCCACTGAAAATACAATTTCCCTAGGGCACAGTGTTTCTCAGCACAAATGATGCGATACTTGATGATGAGCACTTAGCTTTTGCACCCTTCTCTGAAGAATTTCATTCTTTCATGGGATGTAAGTGTCACTGGCGAGCTATTACCCATCCTTACTTGTGCTTGACCTGAAGGCCATTTCTGATGTTATTTAAGAGTCAACAAGATTGTTTATGCTCTGGTGTCATATATAGGCCAGACCAGTTAAGCATGGCTGGTTTCCTCCCTGAAAAGACATTTGCAAATCAGTTTGGTTGCCCTAGTCACATTACTGACATTAGCTTTATACTGCAGATTTATTCAAAACAACCTGCTTCAACATTTTAGAAAACACCACCAGTACATTTGGGTATTAAACCTAAACTGTTAGACCTAGAGGTAGGGACAAGCACTGTTGTGATATCACACTCTCCACTGTTCTTTAGATAGCTTCCTAATTAGCCTATTCACAGAATTGCTATTGCACACCTCTAAGGCAAGTAGGACTGGATCCAGGGCCTCCTGGCTCAGAGGTGTTGCCCAAAAGAGTACTTCAACCTTTTCACAAGTATTCTTCCCTTGTGTGACATACAAAAGACAGAGAGTTGACTCAGACATATTTAACTCTAACTGTAACTTTAACTGTAAGTTTGGCTTGAAACAAATACTACATCGATTAGAATGAAATGACCAACCTTTGCTCTCAGTTAGATTTTGCCTCATGGTTCTTTTGTCTTCTCTGAAGATAACTTCAGGGGACCTCCTTCTCAAATATTGGTCTCAAAGGTACACTCCTGCAAAATCCTTTGTTCTGTTAACTTTCATCCCAAAATGCATTCATCCTTCCAGATACTTTTCTGGCACTCAGCCAATGAATTGACCAAATCAGATCACAATATTCAATCACCTTATTTGGTCAATGCAGGAAACTGCAGATCACAGTTTCCAGGACAAGTCACAACATGTCCTGGCTGCAATTTTAACCAAGGTCAGACTTTAAACTAACTTATTCAAAATTCCCAGCATGCTTTATTGTAGCTCTTAACCACTCTTATAGCCATTTTGGCCTCTGGTCACAGAGATAAGGATGCTATCACTGCACCACAAGACACCCCCCGTGAAAACTCCAGATTTGTTACTGAATTCACATTTCAACATCTGCCATTGTGGGATTTGAACCTATGTTCTCAGAATACTGGCCTAGAGATAGTCCATTGTTGTAACCACTGCCTCAAGTGTAAAAATACTACTTTCAGATGAAATGGTTACTTGTAATCAATCTACTCTGAAAGGTCAGTTTGCATGCTGTACATCTCTATGACTCTACTCGAACACATTACAAAACACCTCTGGAGCAAGTGAGACTTGAACCTATGACTGCTAGCTCAGAGGTAGGGACATTACGACTGCACTACATCTACCTTCCAAACGCTCCAGATTTATTTTAGTTTTGGTATTTTGAATTGTTGTTACACAGAACTGAACATTGTTTTGTCCCCATTATGAAATCACTTGTGGGTTTTTTTAATCCATTAACCACCACCATTACCCATGTTCTTTGATTGATTAATTTGCTCGCAAAGGAGATGGAGGGGATGTTAAATCAAACTGGAGTTGGAAGAGGAGATAACGAACACTACCTCCTGCAGTACCCATCCTCTGTAAAGAGTATTTGTGGACATTGTTCCATATGGGCCTGTGAAAATATTCTATCATTTAAAGTTATTATTTATTTAATCTATTCAAGGATGGTATACTACTGCTCCTCGGATGCTGCCTGAACTGCTGTGCTCTTCCAGCACCACTAATCCAGAATCTGGTTTCCAGCATCTGCAGTCATTGTTTTTACCTTACATGCCTCTAGAGCAGGTGGAACTTGAAACATGGCCTCAGAGGTGGGAACAGTACTACTGCACAACAAGAGCTGACCAAACCCTTCAGATTTGTTATGGAATTCACATTTCACCATTTGTCATGATTAGATTCGAACCCCTGTCCTCAGAACATTAGCAGAAGTTTTGGAGTCTTGGTCCATTGACATTACCACAAAACCACTGCTTCAAGCATTACATAGGCTATATTCAAGATGAAGTGACTACTGGCAGAATAGCTACTTGTAATCAGCCTACTCAGACATGTTACAACACATGGCTGGAACAAGTGGAATTTGATTCTGTGCCTGCGAGCTCAGAGATAGGGATACTACCATTGCATCACATGAGCCCCCCCCACCTGACCAAATCTTCAGATTTATTAGTTGAATTTAAATTCTATCTGCTGCTCCTCCACCCGCGTTTCAGCATTACCTTCTGGATTATTAGTGCAGTGACACCACTATCTCCCTCGGGAAAGTGAAGACACCCACTGTAATAATTAAGTAGTCATTAGTCCTTTGAGAGGAAATTTGTCATTTCATTAAGAGCACATGTGACCTGAGATTTTCGTGGAGCAGTAGTTTGTTTCTTATGGTGAATCTGATCCCATAGAGTTGATGTTCTGCATTTGCTTTTCTAGAAGAAGGTAACTGCCTCTTTGCTTTTTAAGTTGGCTTTCTTCTGCCAATCATATCTCACTCATGACAATAATGTCAACGTTGTAGTGCTGGGTGGTGGTAGCATGTGGCATTTAAGTCAATTGTTGGCATTGTCCATCAGGTTCCTGATGTTCCACGTTCCAAAATTCATTTGATAGGTGGGTTAGGGTTGGGATGAGCTGCCTGTTTATGGATTCCTTTATTGTGGAGTGATCATTGCATATCAATCACCACACAGTCCCAATGGAGAGAGGTTTGGACCTGGTGGCAGCAAAAATCCAAATCACATGACACCAAAATTGGTGGCATAGTAGAGAGTGAGGAAGGTCTTTTAAGATTACAAAGGGATCTTGATCAAATGGGTCAATGGGCTGAAAAATGATAGATGGAGTTCAATCTGGACAAATGCAAAATTTTGTATTTTAGAACATCAAACAAGGGTAGAGCTTATACAAATAATGGTAGGTCCTTAGATAGTGTTGTAGAACAGAGAGATGTAGGGGTTCAGGTACATAATACTTTGAAGTTTGCATCATGTATAGACAGAGTGGTTAAAAAGGTGTTTGACGTGCTTGCTTTCATTGCTCAGTCCTTTTGAGTATAGGATTTGGGAAGTCATGTTGAGATTGTACTGGACATTGGTGAGGCCTCTTCTAGAATAATGTGCCCAGTTCTGATTGCCCAGTTATACAAAGGATATTACTAAGCTGGAGAGGGTTCAGAAGAGATTTACCAGGATGTTGCCAGGTATGGAAGGTTTGAGTTATACAGAAAAGCTGGATAGGCTGGGACCTTTTATTACTGAAGCATAGGAGATTGAGAGGCAATCTTATAGAAGTTTGTAAAATAATGAGGGGTAATAGAGTTAATAGATAGTGTTAATGGTAGTTGTCTTTTGCCTAGGATGGGGGACTTCAAGATTAGGGGGCATATTTTTAAGATGAGAAGAGAGAGATTTAAAAAAAGACATGACGGGCAAATCTTTTACACAGAGGGTGGTTCACGTGTGGAAGTAATTCCTTGAGGAAGTAGTGGAGATGGCTACAATTACAATGTTTAAAAGACATTTGGATGAGAAACATGAATAGGAAAGGTTTAGAGGGATATGGGCCAGGAGCAGGCTGGTGGAACTAGTTTAGTTTGGGATTATGTTTGGCATGGACTGGTTGGACTGAGGGTTTGCTTCTGTGCTGAATGGCATAAGGAGCTCTAAAGCTGACCAGCTGCAATCTTGTGATAATTGGTGCAGCAGCAATGAAACATTGGATAAAAAAACTGCTCAGCACCTGCCCTCAAAATATAGATGTGGCAGGCAAATATGAAGCCTGAAAGCCATTAAAAATGCCTGAGAAAATTCTATCAAGGGCAACCAATTGAAAAAAAACATTGCTCTGTAAATAAAATAGAAGAATTAATGAGCACTGCACCTCCAATCATGGTGTCTTGCTTTGTCAAATTTGTTGATTCATTAGTGCACCTTTGAGGAGCAAACATAGAATATATGAGACTATATGAGAAGGAATAATGAGTGATGATGTAAGTAAGTAAATGAGCTGCTAGGAAGTTTTTCTTTTACAGTGAAATTGGGGATGTGAACCTTTTGCAAAGTCCAAGGATGATGTAAACCACGAATTCCAAGTGCTCCAGTCAGGGAGCTGGAGATGCTGCCTACCAGTGAGGGAGAAAGAGGTTGTAGGAGAGATGTTGGTTCCATTGGGACTAGAAAGTGAGTACAAGGGAAGCTATAAGAATGGAGGTTGAAGGAGGCTGCCAGAAGGATTGTCAGGGAGGGGAGGAGGTTTCAGGAGGAGTAGGGAAATGAAGTTCCAGGAAGGTTGAAGGGGAGAAAGAAGCTGTCAGGTTGGGGTTGGGGAAGGAGGCTGCAAATAAGAGAACAAATTACTGAAGTAATTTCCTTTGGAATGAATGTGAAGTGCCTATCTTAGGGTGATATATTCAAGAGCTCCTAGTATTTGACAAAGATGTAGTAGATATTATTATAATGAACACTGTCAATTGTATTTAAATTAGTTTCTGATCTGATGCAATTAATAGGATAGGAATTGCCTGGTAAAATCTTCCTGCTTTGGTGATATGTGATGAAAATTCATTAGCTGTGATCTCATCAGACTGTGGAAAATAGGTTTAGGGTGAAAACCCAAAAGTATGTCAGACATTGGAGAAAACGCCTTTTTTGTCTTGTACCAATTTAAGTACTGTGCTCTCTAAGAAATTAACAGTTGCTTGTGCATTGTGGCTTTACGTTTTAATGGAGAGTTGATAATTGAAAATGTCAATTTTTGACGTTCCTAATATCTGCTTCTGAGAGAGTTTTAAGTATTCTTAAGTCCCTTAAGGAAGGCACTTCACATTCATATGTCAAGACAAATGCAGAAAGTACCATTATAATGTGGTTGCATCAGTTAGTATTAAAAAACCCACTCAAAACAAATAACCCTAAAGACCTTGAGGTCTCTTCTAAAACAAAACACACTTTTACCTCTACTGACCACTAATAAAATGTTACTAACCAACCTTTCCCTACCCAATCCCAGCACCCAGCTCTCCTTTTGCCATATCTACTTTGAAAATGGAAATCCCCTCATTTCTCTCAGATCACACACAGATAGCAACTATATCAATGAATGTTAATTTGAGTTAATCACGGCCCACTTCCCTGTTATCCTACTTTAATTTCCCACCAACTCATCTGGTCACTACTTGGATGGTAGATTTGTCTTTAGGGCATTAAAGACATTGTCTCAATGAAAATTGTACCTTCCAACAAAATGGAGACAGATAGGTTTATTTCTGGGTTATAAATCCGATTCCAATGTAGTTGTACTCAAAAGTGGTTATTTGGATAGGGCAACATTTGCAACTTTTTGCTTTCTTTATCTAAAGATTTGCAAATAGTGTCCATGTAGTCATGCTTCATTTTCAGTGTCCAGGTAAAGTAGAAATTTGTTCTGGTGACTGCGGTGGCATAGCAGAGTTAGAGCAGACATGCTCACAGAGCAATACTTTTTCACGCAGTGACGTGTGTATGGAATGAACTGCCAGAGGAAATGGTAGAAGTGAACACAATTTCAACATTTAAAAGACACTTTGGACGGGTACGTGAATAGGAGTTATGAAGGAAAAGGCCAAAAACAGGCAAATGGGACTAGTTCAGTTTAGGATACCTGGTCAACATGGATGAGTTGAACTGAAGGGTCTTTTTCTGTGTTGTATGACTCTATGCATCTTGTGTCAAGCTCCTACTCCTGGAAAGCATATGTTGTTTCCACATGTCCAGTTTCTGTTAGACCTTTATTATACGCTCCTCCCAGATTGTACGGGCTGGACTCTACATCATAAGCTACCTTCTCAGCATCTTCAGGTAATCTGATTTTGATAATGAAGAGGACAAAGGATCAGTTTGCCTGATTTCCATAGAATTTGGCTTTGTGTTGGATTACTTCAATTAATACTTCTAGAGAATTACATTTACCTAATTTCTGACTTTATTAAAACCAAAGCACTTGCAGCAGTAAATCCATTGTTTAAGATGTGTAATTTAAAATAATATGCTATTTCTTAAATAATATATTTTTATTTTGCTTTTTAAAGTCAATGAACATCTGGTGTACTGAGTCATAAAATTAAGCTTTGCTGTTTTCAAAACATCAGGGATGTAAATAACACATCAGCTTTACACTATGGTTTTGGTTACTTTCAGGAAGGTGATGCTGCATATTCTATTCAAGGCTTACATTTAAACAACAAATATGCTTAGATTGTTGCATTTTAGGCCTTTGATATATTAGAAAAAATTAGGAGTCTGATTCAACAATAAACTATAATCAGATGAGTATCAACTCAGAATCATATCCAAAATGTTGCTAATCCTACAAGGAGATCTGCTGTCAGGGTATGTCACACCCATCTATGTTGCATCAGCTTCGTATAGCCACTGTTTTTTGTCTGCAATTGCTCTGAGGCATACACCATTATGCAATGTCTACATTGACCCCTTTTTCTGTTTTCTCCACTTTACCCTCAGTTCACTGTAGCTTCTCCGGTATGGTCATATGACCAAAATCCTAAATAAATGACATGTTCATTTTTTTTAAATTGTTGTTTCTAAATATTAAACTGATGGACCTTTAGTAACTAGACAGTTATAATTTCCCTAAAAAGTACTTTTTGAATCCCCTGCCACTTCCCCCTGTATCTAGGTTTTGGTTCCATTACCTTTTTTCCTTATCGGAATGTGCCCAGTCTGTACCTGAATCAGCTTTTTCTAAAGATCACCTAATGTCCTGTTTCTTGAAAGTCTTTGGCATCATTTTACTGTATTTCAACCAAAACCATAGCCTTTGCAGTATCCAGTACCTTGAGTCATTTCCTGATACCATGTGGAGTGAATTGAATTGGCTGAAGGCTGACATCCATGATGGTGGGATCTCGGGAGGAGATGAAGGTGGATAATCAACATGGCACCTCTGGCCAGTAAAAGTCATTCATCTCAGCAGGAACAAGTCTAAAGTTTGCAATGAGTCACTGCACACTAAATTACTGACCACATGATCAAGTCCAGATAAGTACACTCAGTTCTTGTTGGTTGCTGCAAGGTCAGCCCTCGGCTCCACCTTGAATTTTTTCAGAGACTGAGCAGTATCAAAACGTTTTTGAAATTCTCCTCTAGTGGAGAAATCACAAACCCTGTCTCAATCTACATAGTTCAATCGCTATTAGCTGTTAAATTATCATCTTTAACTTTTCTTTCATTGCAATTGGATTCACCTCGTCAAAACCTACACTGTTAGAAACATCAGTATACTGTCATCTGCAGTATTATCCACTGTTATGGCTTCTCCATCTTTTCTTAAGTATTGTTAGAAGCAAGATCTTCACAACTCTAAGAAATCTGGTGCAATCAGAGAAACCAGTGAAGATACATCAAGGCATAACTGAAAAGTTTGAAAGTTATTTTAAACTAAAACCACTGATAGCTTCCATTTTTATAAATTGTTACAACATGAAGGAGGATCCATTGCACAATTTGTGGTCACCTTAAAGACACTAGTGGAACGCTGTGAAATTAGAGGGTGCCTCCAAAATGCCTTGTGGACTATTTTGGTTTGTGGACTCTGACACAGCCATCCAATGGAAGCTACTGACAAGAGACCTGGATTTCAAGGCAGCTTTTGAAACAGTTACTTCAATGGAGTTGGCTGCATAAAAGCAACAGATTGAGTGATGATGTCCAGGTGCATAAAATAGTGCAAACTCAGCAGACTGCAGTACCAACCATAGAATGCCCCCATTTGGCAAGGGTAGCCATAGGAGTCAACATATTGGACTGAAGGAGCTCTGTGTCATAGGAGTAAGCAACTGTGTCATAGTGTCTGAAATTGCCAAGTACAACTTAAGCAAAAGAGGGACAGTTTAAAGGATAATTCAGAGGACCAGACATTCAGAGAGCCAAGGAGTAGACTGGGAGTTAGCCAGGTCTGTGGGAGAAGCAGAGGGCTCAGAGTTTTAGTTAAACACCCCTGAGATACAAGGTGAACCTGACCATTTTTGGATTCTTACCAAATTTAGAGGTTAAAATAATAAGGATGGAAGTGGATACAGGTGCAGCAGTGTCTCTGAATTCAGAATCAATATATAGGGAAAAGTTAGAGGCAATCCATTGAAGCCTGCCAAAATTACACTACAGACATACACAAGTCAATGAGTGCTAGTGAAGGGGTATATACTGGTAAAAGTACAACTAAAAGACCAGTGTATCAAACTGCCTCTATATAGTGAAAGGTGACTACCCTGCATTATTTGGACACTCCTGCTTACAGAAATTCAAGTTAAACTTGGGACGTTGTTAATAAACTGGACTAACAAGTTTGCAAGAGATTTTGAATCAGTATAAGGGTATCTTCAAAGGAATCCTGGGAGAAATGAAAGAAGTAGAAATTACATTTGAAGCAGGATGTTCATCCAAGGAGATTGAACCATACTCCAAATGGCCTAAAGTGCAGACAGAACGAGAATGGCTGGTGAACCTGGGAGCTTTGGAATCAGTAACCAGTGGTGAAATGGGCCACTCTAATTGTCCCCCTCTTAAAAAAACAATCCCGTGAAAATTTGTGGTGACTTTAAGGACACAATCAACCCAGCCCTATGAGTGGATCAATATCCACTTCCACACATTGAGGACCCATTCAGTGGATTGGCTGGAGCAAAGAAATTCTCTCTCAATGGATCTGTCACATGCCCACTTGCAAATTGGGGTCATGAAGGAGTCCCAGCTGCTGCTGATTCAAAAATGACTGCCTCTTGGAATCACATCAGTGGTGGCACTCTTTCAGATGGCTATGTAGAGTGGATTGCCAAGTTTCCAGCAAAATCTGGATGATATTTTAGTTACTGGATCCTCCAAAGAGGAGCATTTGAAAAACTGAAGAAATCCTTAAAAAGGTTGCAGTAACTTGACTAAGGAGTAAAAAGGGAGAAATGTGAATCAGCTTTTAAGAAGTTAAAAATAACAAAAGACCAGGTTGTAGTCCAACAGGTTTATTTGAAAGCACTAGTTTGTGGAGCGCTGCTTCCTCATCAGGTGTTTGTGGAGTATAAGATCGTAAGACACAGAATGTTCCTGGTTGGAAAGTGCTCCAAGGGCACCCTAATGTGCAGTGCACAAAATAGCCAGGAGCTACTTTTAATGGCTTGAAGAGAAAACGGGAATATGTCAATCCCGCACATTAGTGAGGAAGGCACGACTATTGTTACCTCTTCAACCATAGAAGTTGCCTCAATTACTGTGGCAGCAGATTCATATTGATTTCACTGCAGCTCTAGAGGGATGGATGTTATTTGAAGTCATAGATCCCACTCCATGAGGCTGAGGTGCTGGTTATGAAGTTGGGTATCAGTGCAAACAATGATAGACCACTGGATGCAATATGTTCCAGTTGAATTCTGAACAAGTCATGAGTGACAATGGTCCACAGTTTGTGGCACAAGAGTTTGGAGTAGCTAGAAAATCATAGAGTCAGATTTTGATATTGGTTCTATATCATCTGGTGGCAAACAGCCAGCCAGAGAGATTTTGCACAAACCTTGAAGCAGGCCATAAAGGAGAGGATTCAGGAGGGTGGTGACTCAAGTTTCTCAACATGTACATGAATATGCCACACATGATGACCAAGTGCTCACCCGTGTCCTTGTTTGACTGACTTGGTTGACATGGATGAGTTGGATTGAAGGGTCTTTTTCTGTGCTGTAAGACTCTAAGAGGCACGAGGTCAATGATAACAGTTGGTCGCTAATACTCAGTCTGATTTCTGCCTGGTCCACTGACCTCCTATCCTCATTACAGCTTTAGTCTAAACATTGACATAAGAGCTGAACTCAATTGGTGAAGTGATAGTAACTGACATTATGGCAGCATTTAAGAGTATGGAATTAAGGGGACCTTGCAAAACTGGAGTCAGTGGGAAATTGAGAGTGGAAAATCTTCTCCAATGCTTGGAGACATACCGAGCACATGGTTGTTGGAGGTCAATTTTCCAATCATCTCAGCCTCAGCACATCACTGCAGGAATTTCTCTAGATAGTGTCCTGGGCCTAACCAACCTTAGCTGCTTCATCAATAATATTCCTTCCATTATAATATCAGTGTGGGGATATTCACTGTACAAGGTTTGACACCATTTATGTCAACTCTGATACTGAAACAGTCACTGTTCAAATGGAGCAAGATCTGAACAATATCCAGGCTTTGACTGAGGTGGGGCATGAGTTTTACTTTCAACTAAGTGTTGGGTAATGGTCATTTCCAATAAGAGAATCCAACCGTTGTCCCTTGACAGTCCAATTGCGTTAGCATTGCTGAATCCTCTACTGTCAGCAATAACAGGGGGGGTTATCATTTTTCAGTAGCTGAACTGGTCAAGCCTTATAAATACTTTCTGGACTTAAAAACAGGTCACAAGGTTGGAATGCTATGGTGAACAACTCATCTCCTGATGCATTAAGCAGTCCACCATAAGGCTCAAGTCAGGACTGTGATGGAATACTTTCCACTTGCCTAGATGAGAACAGCTTCAACACTCCAGAAGCTCAACACCTGCTGGTACATAGCCCACTTGATTAGCATCCCATCCTCCACTCCCTTCATCAATGGCACATTGCTTCCATTACATACAAGATGCACTATAACAACTAACAAAGGCTCCTTTAACAACATCTTCTAAACTAGTGATGCCTATCACCTTGAAGGACAAGGGTAGCAAATACATGGGAACACCAGCACCTTCATTTTCCCTTCCAAACTTCACATGATTGAGACTTGGAGCAATTTCAGAAATAAAAATAGAAATTGCCGGAAAAGCTCAGCAGTCTGACAGCATCTGTGGAGATAAATCTGAGTTAATGTTTTGGGTCAAGTAATCCTTCTTCAGAAGTCAATTTCCTCAGTTCTTACTTGAAACAATATCATTTGTTCACTGTCACTGGGTCAAAATCCTGGAATTCCCTTCATAATGCCATATAAGTGCCCCTGTACAACATGGAGTGTGACAGTTCAAGACAGCTGGTTAGCACCACCTTCTCAAGGACAATTTAGTAACGGACAACAATATGCTGGTCTAGCCAGTGATGCTGACATCCCAAGATAAAAGGAAAAATTTTGCAACCCTCTTTAGACCTGGGTGAACCCAAAATACTGCAGAGTTCCAAATGTTACAATTTGTTCAAAAAGAAAATAAGGGTAAACTACAAGCCAACAGGTTTAATTGGTAAAGCTTTTAGAAATGTTGACCTGGGACAAAATTAGTGATCATTTGGACAAAGGTGGATTTATTAATAAAATCCAGCCCATCTAAAAACACAGCATAACTTGTTTTAGTTTTTTGAGGTAACTGAAAAGGCTAATATGGGTAATGAGATTCACGTATTGTATAGATTTTTAGAAGATATTTAGTGAAAATGTCACAAAGGCTTTTCAGCAAAGTTGAGGCCTGTGGAATGAAAAGAATAAAGGAGGCACCAATATGAAGTTGGCTGAGTGGTAGAAAACATTTGTGGTAAACTGTTATTTTTCAGAGTAGAGGAAGGTAAACAATGGTATTCCTCAGGAGTCAATACTAGGATCACTGTTTTTATTTTCTGTATATTGATGTTTGAATCTTGAGTATTAGGAGCACAAATTGAAAATGTGTAGATGACACAAAACTTAGAAGTATTATGTGTGAAGGATTATTATTATGAGCTTCAAGAAAACATAGTGAAGTGGGATGGGGCCAAATGGCAGGTAAGTTAAATGCAAATGTGACACATTTTGGCAGAAGGGTCGAGGAGATGCAATGTAAAATACGCAGAGGCATTCCAAATGTTATGCAGGAGCAAACAGACCTAGCAGAATTTGTTGACAAATAGTAGGGCAGTATGGGAAAGTAGTTTTAAAACAAAGGGGTTTCAGCATAAATAAATCATGGTGTACAAAACAAGGAAGTTAAGATGAACATTTTGAAAGCCGAGCTTGCTTCAACTGGAGTAGTGAGTCCAATTTTTGGCATCATTTTGAGAAAGATGTGAAGGCTGTGGAGAGGTTGCAGAAATGCAATTAGATGGGGAATTTCAGATAAGGGGATAGATCAGAAAAGCTGAAGAAATTTAATAGACCTGCTCAAAATTATGAAAGGTTTAAACACAGAAACAGTTCCCTTCAGCAAAAGAGTCAAGATCCAAAATCTGCAGATGGTAGCTGGCAAAAAAACCCAAAAAATAACATAAAATGTCTCCTACATACAAATGGTTTAGATCATGCATGTACTTCATGAAAGTATGTTGGAGGCAAATTCAGTTGTAACTTTCAAAAGCATATTGCACATGCATCTGAAGATTAAAATGTTGCAGGCCTTACATGGAAAGAGAGTGGAACTAACTGCTACTCTATAGTATCAGTGCAAACCTGATGGATTAACTGGTAACAATATCAAAAGAGGCTGACAAAAAAAACCATTTAGATCAGGAGTCCAAACTTAAAGGGAAAAATAAGTTGACTTCTCATAGTTCCTTTGGTATCCTATCAATATCAAGTTGCTAAATGATTGTTCTGCAGCAAAGACCCACAGTTTGGATGGAAGATCTGTAGATGTAAGATTGAGTTAATAGTTCACCCTTCAGAATTTGAGATGATGAGAGACATCAATTTCTGAGATGGACTGATTCCCAGAAAAAACTTCACCAAAATACCTTGAGCTGATTTTTTTAAAAATATGGTATATTTTGCTCAATGAAATGGATTCCCATTTGCCAGCTTTCTTTCAATTGCAACAGTATTAAATTTGTGGCAAGCAGAAAAAAAATCCAGAGGCTGTTGGTAGGTGATGACAACATAGATTCTATGATTTTCTCTTCAACATCGCTTGTCAAGCCATTGTGGCCATAAATGCAATCGCTTACCTATCTTAAGCTTTAGGTTTTTTCCTTTTCTAAACATTTCATTTTCAGTCAACAGCAAAAATTCACCATTCTCCTTTACACTTGTTTCCAAAAAAAATCAATGATAAATCCCTCATCAACCTTCTTTCCAATTCTCATAATCCAAAAAATGTTCCTAACCATTTGACTAGCATGATCGCTCTCTTGCTCTCTACATACAAACAAGGTATTAGGTATGAGCGGACAGTCAAAGTGGCAGACTGGGTTCATGAAGAGGTATGAAGATGCTGAACTCAGTGTTAAATCCTGAAGATGGTCAAGTGCTTAAGCAAAAACCGAGGTGATATTCCTCCAATTTACATTGGGCTTCAGTGGAACACTGCAGCAGACCTAAGAAATAAATATTAGCACGAGGACAAGATAATGTTTTGGAATAGTGACTGGATGTTTAGGGTCTCGAGTACAGAATGGCTAATGGTACACAATAGGTAAAATCTATTGCAGAGAAATGTGAAGTGATACATTTTGGCAGGCAGAATGCAGAGAGGCAATATGAACTAACGGATACAATCCTAAATGTGAAAGAACGGAGGGTGTTTAGGTTCTCTGTTCCCAGACCTTATAAATGGAGGCAGAGAGAAAAAAAACAGCAAGGAAGCGGTGATGAAACTTTGTAACAAACATTGGTTCTGCCTCAGTTAAAGTATTGCACCCAATTCTGGGCTCCTGAAAGGTTGTGAAAGTTTTGGAGAAAGTGCAGTATTGATTTATTAGAATGATTCCAGAAATTAGGAACTTCAGTTATGTAGACATATTAAGAAGCTGGTTGATCTCCCTCAGAAAAAGGCAAAAGGACATTTGTTGTAGATGTTCAAAGTTATGAAGGATCTGGACAGAGTAGTTAGGGAGAAATTGTTCCCATTGATGGAATATCGAAGAAAGGTACATTGATTTAAGGTGGATAACAAAACAATGGTGATATAAGCAAAATCATTTTTGCAGTGAGTGGTTAGGATCTGATCTGCTTGGAAATGTGGTGGAGGCAGATTTAATTGTGCCTTTCAACAGAGAATGGAATAATCAGCTGAAGAGGGTAGATACTAGTGTTGTAGTTGCATAAAACTATTTGGTTAGAGGCATGGTTAGTTCTGAGGCATATCTTGAGCACCACAACTGTAAAGTTGGCGGGCTGTATAGCCTTTGCTAGATCCAATGCTGTCAGTTGTTTAATAGGAGGTGAAATGGATCAAATTGATGAAAACTGGTTTCTGTGATGGCGGAAGTGCTTCAACTTTGCTGAAATACTGTAGAATCAGCATTTTTAAAGGATTGAGCACAACTTTCTTTTTTTACTCAATTTTATTTATGAAGTCAAGGTGCTTTATGCTTTTTTCAGTAGCTGCTGAACTCATCCTGCTACCCTTACAGCCTTTTGGTGTGCAAATCCCTGCGTTCCTCTCTTCCAGCAGAACCTTTAACAATGAACATTTAATTCTTACTGCATCTATGTATTATTTTACCACCACTTTACAGCATTAAATTTCACTTGCCATTTGTCTGCATATTTTACCAGTCTAAGTTCTCCACAGGTCTGCTACCATTCTCTTCTGTTTGAAACTTCTGAACATTTAGTCAGCCGTGAATTTTGAAATTATGGCCTTTAAAACCAAGTTTTAATAAATAATTTAAGATATTTAATATAAAATCAATTATATAAAAATGTTAAAACAGCCAACACTCTTGCTATACAAATTAAGCTAAACTGTGGAAAATCATTGTCTGCCATGGTGTGCTTTGATTCAGCTTATGTTTGGTAAGCTTGCAGTTAACGCTAAGTGCTTTGGATTGCACTGTGTATGTAACAACAGAAACACCTGCATTGGTGTATTTTTGTGGGGTATATGTTATATATTATACGCTTGAATTGGTTCAACTGCAAATATTTCTTCAAAAACAAAGGGCTGATTTACAATTTACAGACAGCTGACAGTTCCATGCATCCAATGAATCAAATGCAAACCGATAACCTCCAACTAAACAAACATAATCCAAATTCATGAACAACCAAATTAAAGTGACATACAAGTGAAGAGAAGGAATAATATCCAAACTCCTACAAAATCAGAAGTGGGAAGGCATTCATTGGTAGGAATATAAGAAAAGGAGGAAATGAGGAGCCAAAGCATAGCAGGTGGGGGAGAAACCAGGGCAGTGACTAACAAAATTCTTTCTCAACACTACAACATTAAACAAGTGAAACTGTAATCGATACAAAATAAGACAGTTAATATTCTGGAAATCATGAACAACATGTTCTTTGCAAACAGTAAAAGACAAAAAAAAGATGTGGAGGAAATCCCTTACGTCCCTTTTTCCAGCCTGAAATGAATGCAAAGGCTTCAAGCTGGAAGCCCAGGTATGTTTTGTAATTGGATCTTGAATCTTATTATTTGGGTAGGCTGCTTGTGGCATTACCATAACTAGCTCACTCATTATACAGATGATTGTTAGCCCAATGATAAATCCTTGAAGCAGGTTTGTTTTGTATGCTGTGAAATGCTGGGCAAATAGGAGTGTTTTTTTGGAGGCTGTGACAGACTCTACAATAATGGCATTCAAAATTACTTGTAAAACAAAAAAAAAGATACTTTGGCCGTGCTGAAATGTAGATAGAATTTATGGCATAAAAGGAGGCCATTGCTGAGGCTGTATAAGGCTCTAGACAGACCATATTTGAAATATTGTAAGCAGTTTTGGGGCCTGTATCTAAGGAAGGATGTGGTGATGTTGGAGGGGGTTCAGAGGAGTTTTACAAGAATGATCCCAGGGATGAAGGGCTTGTCACGTGAGGAGCAGTTCATGACTCTGGATCTGTATGTGGAGTTTACAAGGATTGGTGGGGTGTGATCTGATTGAAACTTACAAAATATTAAGAGGCCTGGAGAAGAGAGACTAGGACCCAAGGACAAAGGCTCAGAGTGAATGGGTAACCTTTTAGAAAAGAGATGAAGAGGAATTTCTTTAACCAGAGTATGGTTAAACTGTGGAACTCATTGCTGCAGAGTGCTGTGGAGACCAACTCATTTAATGTATTTAAGGCAGAGATATATAGGTTTGTGATTGATAGGGGGATCAAGGATTATGGGAGAAGGCAGGAGAATGGGGTTTAGATATATATATATCAGCCATGATTAAATGGCAGAATAGACTTGATGGATTAAATGGCCTAATCCTTCCTCTATATCTTACGGTCTCATTTAGTCCATCATGTTATGATCTCCAAAAAGACTGATAACTTAAAATAAAATAAATTTTGAATTTTCAGATGACAAAGTGTTAAGTTCCAAACTAAGACTTCTTGCAAAGACTTTGTGTTACAGACTAAAAATATTGTTACCTAAACAATATTGTTATAGCCTACTTATACTTTAAACTGTAGAACAAAGCTTTCCCCTTTTACATTTGACATAAGTAAAAGAAACCCAGTACATTGGTATGCACTATACTCTGCCTGAAATAGTCACTTGGTTTTACTGGAACAAATCCAAAGTATTTCTTACCACCTGAGGGCTTGTTCCATTCCTTTCACACTGAGGTTTTTTTTCCCCTGATGAATCATCTGCCAGTCTAAGTCAGGAAAGTATTCAAATCTTCATGAAAGTTTATCTTTTCTATCTGAGCACAAACATCCTTGAGCATTCCTGCACAGTGAACCAGGGAAACCTTTGGTGCTTCCCCTCTCCCAGATCCTGACTGCCTATGTTTCAGAGGTTTGTGGGATAGCTTAGAAACCTTTCCTCCCCTCAAAACACATTTTCATAACAAGGTGAATCAGATGAGCCTTTGTAACTAGGTGGAGATTCTGATTAGCTATCCTTGAGACCCTCATGGTATCTTACTTCAGATGTAAATGTGCAGTTAGAAGCTTAAGTTGTTCTAAACTGATATTTTCAAAACTTTCCTGGGATTTTGAAAACTTGCAATCTGATCACTATAAACACAGCTCATGCTGTCGTTGTTTTTCAAAGGCTGAAAGGTGTTGACACAAGGTAATCTTCAACAGCCTCATTACCCAAGTCTTTCAGACAAACATCAGCACAGATCACCAACCCACTTTATTTTACTTTAAAGACAAATCTTCCCACCCACATAATTGTAAGTGTCTATGCTGGAGAGATCCTGAAAGGACTGGCCTGGCATCCACTCTATGTTTAAAATCACATTCTGCAGAGGCCCAAAACAAATGTTGGATTATCTATTTAATAAAAAAGAGACCTAACTCCTGTGTTAGGAATCTGCCTGAGTTACCAGCAATGCGACTTTTACCAATATGGCGTGTGCAAATCATATACAGGATGTCTGCCTCAAAATTGATTTTTTTTATCCAATGATGTGCCTGGGACTGGACAGATGTATCTGCAGCAGGCAAATTGGTGAGGATGAGGTCAAGTACATTTTTCACTGTTGGTTCTCTCATTACTTGCCACAGGCCCCATCTCACAGAAATGACCTTTAGGACTCAACCAGCTCAATCAACAATGCTACTGCCAAGCTACCCCTGGTGGTGGACATTGAAATCTTTCACCAGAGTACATTCTGTGCCCTTGCCACCCTCAGTGCTTCATCCAAGTTATGAAGGAGCAAAGCTGTATGGATCTACACAACAGAAAAAGGCATATTGACCCCAGTCAAAAACAACCACTACTCTAATCCCATTTTCCAACACTTGGCCCAGAGCTCTGTATGCCTTGACTTCAGAAGTATCCATCTAAATGCTTCTTATGAGGGTTTCAGACACTACTACTCTTACAGGCAGTGAGTTCCAGATTTCTACCACCCTCTGGATGGGAATGTTTTTCCTCACATTTCTAAACCTTCATCTTCCTACCTTAAATCTAAGCCCACAGACATTGATCCCTCCATCAAAAAGTCTCCTGTCTACCCTATCCATGCCCTTCATAATTTTATACCTTTCAAACATGCCCCCTCTCAATCTCCTCTGCCCTCAGGAAAACAACCCCAGTCTGTCCAATCTCTCTTCTTAACTAAAACTCTCCAGCCCAGGCAACATCATGGTAAATCTCCTCTGAACCCACTCAGTACAATCAGATCCTTCCTGTAATGTAGATTCCAGAACAACACACAATACTCTACCTGTGGCTTAACCAATATTTTATACAATTTCAGCATAAAGTCCATGCTCTTAAAACTGTATGCCTTGGCTAATAAAGTCAAGTATACCATTTGCCTTCTTAACTACTATCCACCTGATACTTTACATAACCAGTGTACATGCACACCAAGTCCATGTGATGCTTCATGTTTCCCAGGGTTCTGTTGTTGTATTCTCCTGCATTTGTCTGTTCTGCCCCAAGTGCATCACCTCACATTTATCTGGATTTCATGAGCCAAGGAATGATGGTATGTGGTAATCAGCAAGAGGTTTCCTTGCCCAAGTTTGACCCAATGCCATGAGACTTCATTATATCCAGAATCAAATTTGTCGACTCTTAAAGCAACCCCTTCCTGACTGTGAAATTGCCTCTGTAAGGCTTGGGCAGCTTGTAGGATAAGACATATCCAGGAATGGTGTTGGTGGTGTCTGGGATTTTGCAAGGTAATATTCCATGAGTATAACTACATCAGGCTGTTGTTTGACTAGTCTGTGAGACAGTGCTTCCAATTTTGGCACTAGCCCCCAGATATTAGTTTGGAAGATTTCGTTGCAGGGTCAACAATGCTGTTTTTGTTGTTCTCATTCCTGGTGCCTAGGTCTATGGCAGGTGGTCCATTCAGTTTCATTTCTTCCTTGAAACTTCTAGCAGCTAATACAACTGAGTGGCTTGCTAGGCCACTTCAGAGGGAAGTTGAAAATCAACCATATTGCTGTAGGTCTGGAGTCTCATGTAGGCCAGATCAAATAAGAGTGGCAGATTTTCTTCTCTGACAGACATTAGTGAACCAGAGGGTTTTACTTACAATCAACAGTCGTTTCATGATAAAAACTGGAGGCAATGGGAACTGGCAGGAAACTCTCTGCTGATTGGAGTTATACCTGGCACTTAAGATAATGGTTGTGGTTATTGGAGATCAATCATCTCAGGTCCAGGACATCTCTGCAGATGTTCTCAGGGTGGTGTCCTTGACCTGACCATCATCAGCTGTTTCATTAAGAAGCTTCCCTTCATGACAAGACCAGAAGTGGGGACATTTTCTGATAATTGCACAATATTCAGCACCATTCATGACTCCTCTAATACTGAAGCAGTCCATGTGCAAATACAATAGACCGGCACAATATCTCAACTTGGCCAGTAACATTCATATCACAAATGCCAGGCAATGGTCATATTCAATAAGAGAGATTTATAAAATCATGAGGGGCATGGATAGGATAAGTAGACAAGGTCTTTTTCCTGGGGTGGGGAAGTCCAGAACTAGAGAGCATAGGTTTAGGGTGATGGGGGAAAGATTCAAAAGGAATCTAAGGGGCAACTTTTTCACACAGAGCGCGGTACATGTATGGAATGAGCTGCCGAAGGAAGTGGTGGAGGTTGGTACAATTAAAACATTTAAAAGACCCCTGATGAGGACATGAAAATGAGGTATTTAGAGGGATATGGGCCAAGTGTTGGCTAATGTGGTGAGGAGGATTTGTCTATAGAGTGCAAGTCAGAAACAGGAAAGGAGCAGTCACTTTATTGGGAGTTTTCTACAGAGCCCCCAACAGCAACAGAGACATGGAGGAACAGATTGGGAGGGAGATTTTGGAATGGTGTATAAGCAACAGAGTTGTTGTCATGGGTGACTTTTAACTTTCCTAATATTGATTGATTGAACCTCCTTTGTGCAAATAGTTTGGATGGAGCAGTTCTTGGCAGGTGTGTCCAGGAAGGGTTCCTGACTCAATATGTAGATAGGCCAACTAGAAGGGAGGCCACATTGAATTTGGTGCTTGGCAAAAAACGATGCCAGGTGTCAGATCTCTCGGCAGGAAAACATTTCGGTGATAGTGAGATTGCTGCACCTTTGGTGATGGTCTTTGCATCCTCACTGTCCACTGGAGCCACATCAGATGATTGGAGGGTGCCAAATGTTACTCCCTTGTTCAAGAAAGGGAATACGGATAATCCTGGGAATTACAGACCAGTCAGTCTTATGTTCTTGGTGGGCAAAGTATTGGAGAGGATTCTGAGAGACAGGATTTTTGATTACTTGGAAAGCCATAGTTTGATTAGAAATAGTCTGCATGACTTTGTGAGGGGCAGCTCATGCCTCACAAACCTTATTGAATTCTTTGAGGATGTAACAAAACACATTGATGAAGGTAGAGCAGTGGATGTGCTGTACATGGATTTACCAAGGCATTTGATAAGGTTGCCCATGGTAGGCTTATTCAGAGAGTAAAGAGGCATAGGATACAGGGAAATCTGGTTGGCTGGATACAGAATTGGCTGGCCCATAGAAGAGAGAGGATGGTGGTAGCTGAAAAATATTCAGCCTGGAACTCGATGACCAATGGTGTTCCGCAGGGATCGATTCTGGGACCTCTCCTCCTTGTGATTTTTCTAAATGAGTTGGATGAGGAAGTGGAACAGTGGGTTAAGAAGTCTGCCAATGACACAAAGATTTGTGGAGTTATGGATAGTGTGGAGAGCTGTTGTAGGTTGCACGGGACATTGACAGGCTGCAGAACTGGGCTGATAAATGGCAGATAGAGTTCAACCTGGAAAAGTGAAGTGATTCCCTTTGGAAGGTTGAATTTGAATGCAGCATACAGGGTTAAAGGCAGGATTCTTGGCAATGTGGAGGAACAGAGAGATCTTGCAGTTCATGTCCATATAGCCCTCAAAGTTGTCCCCCAAGTTGGTAGAATTGTTAAAAAAGTAGTATGGCGTGTTGGCTTTCATTAGCAGGGGGATTGAGATTAAGAGCTGTAAGATCATGCTGCAGCTCCAAACAGCCCTGGTTAGAACGCTTTTAGAATATTGTGTTCAGTTTTAGCAAAGATGTGGAAGCTTTAGAGAGGACGCAGAGGAGATTTACCAGGATGTTGCCTGGACTGGGGGTCATGTCTTATGAAGAAAGGTTGATGGAGCTGGGGCTTTTCTCATTGGAGTGAAGAAGGATGAGTGGTGACTTGATAGGGATGTATTAGATGATCAGAGGCATAAAAAGAATGGATAGCCAGAGACTTTTTCCCAGAGTGGAAATGTCTGTCACGCAGGGGCATAATTTTTAAGGTGATTGAAGGAAGGTTTAAGGGAGATGTCAGACGTAGGTTCTTTACACAGAGTGGTGGGTGCACTGCCAGCAGTGGTAGCATAGTCAGATACATTAGGGATATTTAAGCAACTCTTGGATAGGCACATGGAAGATAATACTAGGAAGGGTATATAAGTTAGTCTGATCTTATGATGTGTAAGGTTGGTGTTAGACTGGGGTGGACAAAGTTAGAAATCATACAACACCAGGTTATAGTCCAACAGGTTTATTTGGAAGTACACACCTGTGTCTTATGATCCTACTCCGTTAGCTACCTTACAAAGGAGCAGCGCTCTGAAAGCTTGTAATTTCAAATAAACCTGTTGGACTATAAACTGGTTTCGTGTGATTTTTAAGTCTGATCTTAGAGTAGGATAAAAGACCGGCACAACATCGAGGGCTGTTCTGTATCAAGGAAACAGTACTATGCTGTACTGTTCTATGTTCTATTAATTTATGATATCTGGTCGGCATAGACAAGTTGGACTGAAGGGTCTGCTTCTGTGCTGTACATCTCTATGACTCCATGACTGACTCTAAGAGACAATTTACTCATCGCCCCTTTTACATCACTACATAGCCACTACCAATATCCTGGCTGTTACCATTGACCAGAAACTGAATTGGACCTGTCAAATAATTAGTGATGCAAAAGCAGGTCAAAGTTGAGGAATATTGCAGGAAGTAACTCTTCTCTTCATTCCCCCAAAGCCTGTTTACCACCTAAAAAACAAAAGTCAGGGGTGTGATGGAATACTCCCCATTTGCCTGGGTGATGGCAATTTCAGTAACACTCAAGAAGCTTGAAACTATACAAGATAAAGCAGCTTGCTTGGTTGGCACCATTATACCCAAACATTCAGTCACTCCACACCATGCTCATAGCAGCAGTGTGTACTATTTACAGGATGCATGGTAGAAATTTGCCAAAAATCCTAAGGCGACGCCTTTCATGTCCTATATGGAATTGGTCATGGGTAAGGACAGCAAATTTATGGAAACATCACCACCAGCAAGATCCCTTCCAAGCCATTCACCATCTTGATTTGGAAATAAAGTGTCTCTGGATCAATCCTGGAATTCTCTCCAAACAGCATTGTGGGTCTACGTATAGCACCTGGACTGCAGCAATTCAACAAAGCAGCACACCGCCACCTTCTAAGTGCAACTGGAGACAGGCAATAATTGTTAATCCAGCCCAGTTAAGAGTCACCAAATGTTAAATCTGTTTCTCGCTCCACAAATGCTCTCAAATATGCTGAGTGTTTTCATTCCATATCTCTATCAGCTACAGTATTTTGTATTTATTTTCGTATTAATCCAAATCCCTTCTGAAATTTTGATTTGGATTTCCTTCCACTGGCAATGCTACCAATGGCAATGTACTTCAGATCATAGCAATTAATTGATGATTAAAAAAACTTCTAATTTCTCCCTTAATGTCAATGTTTCCTCTGGTTATAGACTTTCCTATCAGTAGAAAAAAATTCTCTGTCTACACCAAAATTCTCATGTTTCAGCAATATCTGTAATCATTTGAAATGTAATAAAAAAATCCACTGATACCTGGTTCCCATGCCTTTCAGAGAATTAACCAAAAGCTATTGAAGAGTTGAATTGGCTAAAATTGACATCTGGAAAATAATTAATATTGCCTTTTTCTTTATCTAGAGGATGGTATGGTGTGCTTACCTTTATTGATCAGGGAATTGAGTACAAGAGTCAGGCTGTCATGTTGCAGCTTTATAAGATTTTGGTTAGATTACACTTAAAAAGTATTGTGTTCAATTTTAGTCGCCACATTAGAAGGATGTGAAGGCTTTGGAAGGGGTGCAGACGAAGTTTACCAGGATGCTGCCCAGATTAGAGGGTATGACCTATAAAGAGAGGCTGGAAAAACTCGTTTTCTTTTCGGCAGTGGAAGCTAAGGAAATACTTGATAGAACTTAATAAAATTATGAAATGCATAGATAGGGTTGGCAGTCAGAATCCTTTTTCCAGAGTTGAAACATGTAATACAAAGGGGCATGCACTTAAAGTGAGAGGGGGCAAGTTCAAAGAATATGTGAAGGGCAAGATTTTTGCACAGAATATATGATAGGAATCTGGAATGCACCATCAGGGGTAGTGGTAGAAGCAGATATGATAATGGACTTTTAGATAATCACATGATTACGCAAGAAATGAGGGATATAGATCAAGGGCTGGCAGAAGGGATTAGTTTCACTTGGCGTCATGTTCGGGACAACATTGTGGGCCTAAGAACCCCTTCTTTTGCTGTACTGTTCTATGTTCTTTAGAGAGGACCAACCATTATCATATTGAATGGTGGATGAGGCTTGATATGCTGAATGGTCAAATCTTGGTCTTATTTTTCTATGATTGACCTCCTCAACATATTTGTGGAAGTAACACCCCAAATGGAATTATAAAGATCTCCTTACTGTGCAGTTTCTGAGAAGCATTTGACAAAGTATCCATTTATTGTAAAGACAATTAGGGATGGACAATAAATACCGAGCTATTCAGCAATATTACATCACATTAATGAATGAATAAATCAAAAATCAGTTACACTAAATCTTCACATTTTGACTTTAAGTAAACCCTGAGGAATGACTTTAAAAGAAACTGAAGGATAAACAGCAATGAGTATTCATAAGAGGATTTAAATCAGGTGGGAGTGGGGAGCATTAAAAACTCGGTATTAAGACAATCATGGAGTCATAGAGACGTACAGCACAGAAAAAGACCCTTTGATCCAACTCTTCCATGCTGACCAGATATCCTAACATAATCTGGGCCTATTCGCGAGCACTTAGCCAATAACCCTCTAAACCCTTCCTATTCACGTATCCATCCAGCTGCCTTTTAAATATTCTAAATTATACCAGCCTCCACCACTTCCTCCAGCAGCTCATCCCATGCACCACCCTCTGCATGAAAACATTGCTTCTTAGGTTCCTTTTAAATCTTTCCCCTCTCATCCTCAATCTATGCCCTCTAGTTCTGGACTCCCTCACCCCCAGGAAAAGACCTTGTCTATTTACCCTATCTATACCCCTCATGATTTTATAAACTTTATAAAATCACCCCTCAGCCTTCAATGCTCCAGGGAAAACAGCCCCAGCCTATTCAACCTCTCCCTGTAGCTAAAGTCCTCCAACCCTGGTGACATCCTTGTAATTCTTTTCTGAACCCTTTCAAGTTTCACAATATCCTTCTTATAGGAAAGAGACCAGAATTGCACACAACTTTCCAAAAGTGGCCGAACCAATGTCTTGCACAGTCGCAATATGACCACATTTTCAGTTGCAGAAAAGATTTGTACTTACATTCAATGTAAAACATTGTTCATTGTAAGCTTTTGGGTCTGGTGACCTTCCTCAGAACAGTTTCGCGGAAAGGTGACTAGACTGGAAACGTTAACGCCGATTTCTCTTCAAAAATGCTGTCAGATCTGCTGAGCTTTTTCAGCAATATGTTTTTGTTTCTGATTTACAGCATCCACAGTTCTTTTGGTTTTCACTGTAAACTGTTTGTTAGTAACCTTCAAGTCCCACACAGGCCTCTAAATGTCATTCCATAGAACTACTGGTTTGGAAAAAATATTAAGGGCCTGTGTCTTTAAATAAATCAGGTAGGCAGAGAGAGAGAGAGAGAGAGAAATCTTTGCAAAGTGGTTATATTTGTTGATTATACCAAACTTGGAAGGAGAATGGAATAGGGGAAAACAACTCCAATTTAAAATTAGTTAGACAAAATTAGTATATGAATTGAAAAATGACATGGAATTTAATGCAGTCATGCGCAAAGTACATTGGATCGGAAACTAAGCAACAAACATGACCAACAGCAAAGTTGAAATACCCAACTTTTGAAATTGAAGGAGATCTAATGTGGTGAAACTGATCTTAATTGGTGGCAGAAAATGGGCACATATTATCACAGCTCATTATTATTACCTATTCAATTTCCTTTTTATTGATCTGTGGATATAATAGGCTTTCAATTCACTATCAAGCATTTTGCTCTATTGCTCAAGACTAACTTCACCCTTTTTGCAGTCTTAGTAATTTTTAATAATGATTCTACTAATATAAAGCAGTACTCAATAAAGCCAATTGAGCGCTGGGACTGCATAACCAAAACAACCGAATGTGAGTGAGACCAAATAGGGATCAAACTGATGGGCTGATTGGCTTCCTTCTAGACGATAGTAACTCGCAAGTTGGGGCATGGGAGTTCAGAAATTTCCGAGGAGAATCTTACCCAACTGAAGGGATCTTCAGGTGAGGTCACGTGTAGAGCTGGGACCAGACTGATAAACATCAGAGGTGAATAGGTTAAGAGAAAGGCAGTTGGAATATAATGTGAAAAAAAACTGACACTTTGGTAGGTGAAAGAGGTGCAAAGTATTTTTTAAATGGTAAGAGATTGAAAAGTGTAGATATACAAAGGAATCTAAGTGTCATTGTTAATAAGTCATTAAAGAATAATATGCAAGTGCAGCAAACTAATTGGAAGGCTAATAACATATAGCTTTTTTGCAAGTGGATTTGAGTACTGTAGTGAAGTCTTGCTTCAATCTTTTGGAACTTGGTTAAACTGCAATTGGTATGCTCTGTGCAGTTTTGGTTTCCTTATCTCAAGATATTAATATCAGAGAGGGAGTTCAACAAAAATTCACCAGACTTTTCATGGGATGGCTGGAATATCCTATGAAGAGAGGTGATCTCATTGAAACCGATAAAATATTTAAAGGGACACGCAGGTAAGATGTTTGGGGAGTCTCAAACCAGGAGGAATAATTAAAAAATAAGGATTACCACTTCGATCTGAGGTGAGAAATTCTTTGAGGGTTCTGAACATTTGGAATTCTCTACTACATAAGGCCATGGAGGAGCAGTCTTTGGAATCTAAAGATATTATTTCATGGAGGCAGTTCAGAGAAGATTCACCCACATGACACCTGGTATAGAGGGATTGTCTAATGAGCAAAGACTAAAGGAGTTGGGATTCTACTCATTGGAATTTAGAAACGTGAAGTGGCGTTGCAAGGTAAATGCTGAGAGGCTATTTCCTTTCATACGAGAGTCTAGTACTCAAGGACACAGTCTTAGAATCACAGGGTGCCAATTTAAAAATGGGAGAAGAGGAGGAATTTCTTCCCTCAGAGGTGTTGAGGGTCTTTGGAACTCCTTGCCACAAAGCACTGTGGGGGCAGTGTGCTTATATATATTTGAGGCTGAGGTAGATTCTTGATCAATAGTGAATCAAGGGTTATGGGGAAAGGGCAGGAAAGTGGGCATGTGGAATGATCTCTTTTGAATTCTGTCTTTACCACCATGGTCATATCTCTCCACTAGTTTGTACAAATCATTAAAGAAGTCATCAATGGCATCTTCTGGCTAAAATATTCTCCTATTTAATCATATTCTTTCAATAACTTTATTAGTTCTGCTGTTGAAATAATTGTCAACAGTTTTCAGTATGTCTTGCTGCTGAAATAAAGAACTGCAGATGCTCGTGATCTGAAACAAATATAAACTCAACAGGTCTTGGCAGCATTTGTGGGAGAAAACAGTTAATGCATTGAGTCCAGTTATCTCCTTCAGAACTGATACTAATAATTGATACCATCATTTGCCAGATATCGTGAATTCTGTAAAGAAATACATTTCATTGTTCGGCTTCTGTGTATCCAGTTTAACAGCTGTTTTATACCTCAAGAATGGTTTTCTCCATGATGTCAAATTTGTTCTCCATGGAGTTTCCTCTGAAATTAAACCTTCCTGGCAATACTATTTCTAATGTTATGACTTCCTGATGTGATTAGTATTTTATGTTCTTTAGAGATTTTTATTTTTGAAGTAGGGATGATTCTCCTGTATATTGCTGCTGTTCTGGAGAGTTCTCTTTCTCTTTGCAGCTTTAATGGGAGTTTTCTACCTTTTGTAGTTTTTTTTTTGAAAGGATTTCCTGCTCTTCATTGTTGTCTGTGAAAAAAAGTTTTATTAAACCAGAATTGTTCACTTCTTTACACTAGCTAATGCTTAAATAACGGCATTTGTGATTTTCTGACTCTCCACTCCTGGATTATACAAGTTTCTTTCTTCATCGCTTTAGTCTACTTTTCTTTAACTATGCTTCATGGCATCCATGATTTGTGGCAGAAATATCTAATCTGAATTGCAACTTTAAGTTTGCCCTCTTTCAAGGAAGGAGACAAAGTTGTAAATAATAGACCAGCCAGCCTAACAAATGTCATTGGGAAAATGCTGGAATTCGATATTAAAGGGAGGAGGAGCAGCAGGCTGGTGTGTAGTTTAGAATAACACTGTTAGCATGAGGGCCAATTCCCAAACTAGGTGAAGTTAACCTCAGGATTGCATCTTCACTCTGTCCTGCAGTAGAATCATGGCATTTAGCTGTAGGTCAGTTGAATAATTGAACATGGGTATTATATGGTTGGCCAGTTGATTCTGATTGTTCAAGGTGTTGCCATTAAGGAGGAAACGGGGAACTAGAGGCTGCCATGCTTCTATGTCATTCAAAAAAAGGTTTGAACACAGTCCTTGCAGAGAATCCATCTCTTTTTATGAACAGATGTCACTTCAATCAAGTGCAATAAGGCACTTACAAGCTTGACTAATTATTTTAATTTATTGTTAGTGTCGCCTAAGGGAACTCAGGATTATTCAATAAGTGTTGCTCAATCATGGAATCAGATCTAATTGTAGACATTTTATTTCGGGTTTGCAAAGGTGAACAGTCTGTACTCAACATGGATAGTTTAAGGAATGATGTTTGATTCAATTAATTGAATGGTAGGTCGAACAGGTTAAGCAAGATGTTTTCATACTCCTGCTATGCAGTGATGATGCAAGTGATAATTTCCAGGATGCTGTTGGCAGTTCAAAAAGATACTCTGTTTACACAAACTTGAACCCATACTGTGCATGAATTTCAGTGCCAGTGTAATGCCAGTTAGGCTGGCTGATTAAATCAAACAATACATTCATTTGGTTTTAATACGCAACTGTACACAACTAGGCCAAAGTTACAAAACACAAAACAAATGCCTACTGTTGGATGCAATTCCACAATTGGGCTGCACTGCTGACAATCCTGCATGTTCTAACAGTTACACTAACAATCAATTTAGGATAATTAGTTATAGGTGGCTCATTTATGCTTGCCAAGAGTGACCATTCATATGCTGGGGCTGATTTTCTGAAAATCAAATATAAATAAGCTTTGCATTTTGAAAAATTATTCTAAGGTATGTGGTGCTTATAGTTCCCCAGTGGCTGGAATGTTGCTATTTAGCAAGTAATCCAAATTGACTTGCCAACGATTTAATGCTATTTTTTATCCAGTCGCATAAACTGTTGTGACCATTTAAAATTTGGTATTCTTGTGTTTTGCCCTGATGAATACAAGACAAAACAGCTTTGACAACATCTCTATTTTCAGCAATATTCAAGTTCTGTACATTTAATTTACAACATAAATGATTCAGACTTGGACTAAAATAAACAAATGAAGTCATTAAAAGCACATCCCATAGAAGTATTGACTATTGATAGGAAATTCATATGCCCAAATTACCAATTTTTCCCCCATAATTTCATCAGAACAATTATATATTTAGTGGTATTATCCTTCATACATGCTTCATAGGGTTTATCTGTCAAACCCCTGTTGTAATCTTTTGCAAAACTTCACAAAGATTATAGCAAAAGAATCAACTTTTGTGACTCAAAAGCAAGATAATAATTTTATATACAGTTTATTGCCAGTGTATGCACATTTGTAAGCACATAACTATAAATACATCAAATAATACAGTGTAAACCAAATTACTATTCACGTAACACTATATCCTTGATGTAGGTGCTAAAAAAGCCAGTAACCGATTTGCTTAAAATCTTTAAATACATTTCTACAAATTTTCATTAAACAAAAAAAAAGGGCAACTCCCTAACAGCAGCAAAACAACAGTCTGATCATGTTTTGCTTTCCCAGTGAGATTCATTTTACCAGATGCATTCACTTTTAGTTTTGGACTTTACAAATCCAGCTCCACGAGCATCACCATCACAGAACAACTGGCAACAAAACTATTTCCAGTATTGACTTAGGACATGTCATTGAATGTTAGTCATTATTCAACCAGGTAAAAGTAGTAGACTTTTTTTTAAGTGAAAGTTACATTAATAGGATGAAAGAATATCAATCCGCAATAAGAGGTAGAGAGAACACTAATGTAAGGTGCTGACATCTCCACAGTGATCCACTTTCATCGTTTTCCCAAATGGGCACTGTCAATATTTTATGACCTTCATTTACTGCGCACACATATTAGCAATTGATGTTAAGCTTCCTGGAATATTTAAACAAAGCCATCACAGACAAGGAGGTCAGTAGCATCATCACAATTGTTGTCTACTTAAAGTTACTGCTGAGGCAAAACTTGCCACATAGGCTTTTTTACCTGTTCATTAAACTAGAAACTTAGAAACACATACTAAATATAAACAAGTTACATACTGAGTGTGCTTGTGTAGAGCACTCCACTCCGATGCACCCTGCTTGAAGAAGGGATGATGACACGTGTCCATTTTGTAAAGGTACAAATCCCACGCAACTTGTACCTATCCACAAATCTACTACTGAGAAATAGGACAGATGACGCGCTGCTGCTCAGGAATGCTCAGTTCTTCTAGCTTTCTTCTGTTTAGCTTGCATTACTTTTACTGAGCGAACAACAGAATGAATCAGTGAATAGACAAGTGACACTGGCAAAACCAGACAATTCTAGCCCCAGCTCTTGCACAAACATTAAGTTACAATCCCTAAAGTTTTGTTATGACAGCATGCACCCAAAACAAGGCAGTTAGCTACTGCTTCAATCTGGTTCTGGTCTGACTTACTGGAGGCATATCCTTTACCAATCATTTTTGATATCTAACCAGAAGTAAATTATGAAGTAAAAGGAAACTGTAATGCTGCTGGATAGTAGCAAAAACACTTTTCTGAAGCTGAAAGCATTCCTTTTTAATCATAATTAGCATTTTATTTATATAACTGTAACACTGGTAAACATTAATTAGAAGAAACACAGGAGTCTGAATGAGAAGAATTGATTTGAGTTTTATCTGAATTGACTAATACTGTTTCCTCTGATCTGGAATAAATTCTGGTGCAACAGTCACATGCAGGCTGAGGAAAGTCATTTGTTGTATACAGCTGTGATGTATCAAGTTCCAAAGAAGAGTCTTGAAAAACTGATTGTTCTGTCCCCATTAGACTCATTTTAAAAAGCTGCTATTTCTAGCTTTGACCAGTGAGATCTGATGCTGAGCCACTTGTGCTGGAGCCAGTTTGTGCACGTTTAATGTACAAGTTTAACAATTTCATCTGAAACACAAAACAAATTTACAATGTTACTTTTTTGATATATGTAATTTAAACAGGACTGCAAATACTACATACTGTCCAACAGCAAAGATCATGGTCTCAGTGGAAAAATCATGAGGGCAATAAATCATAACTACAAATAAAATCTGATGAATAGGTTCTAGTAATATAATAAACAGTAATATGGAGATATGAATATTGCTTAAGTATTTGTATAAGATTATAAACATTTCACATTATGTAACTATTCCAAATGTCACAAATTAAGAAAATAAATGGAATTCACATAGATTGAGGCTGTTAAGATGATAAGCATTCAACTTATCTCACAAAGGCCACAAATGTTACAATTAAACATTTCATATAACACTCAAATATTTGTGATGACCTTGTTTGTGATATAAAATTAAGTATACATATTATATTGTTAACATTATTTTACTTTCTAACAAACATGGCATTCTAATCTACATAACTGACAACCAATGTGGGTTGTGAACTACCATGTAGAACATCTGGAGATTATTAAGTGGATTTAAAGTACAAAATGATCATAATGATCAATCAACTGTACAAATTTTCTTCAAAGGCATTTTGAAGGAGTCAAATTGGACTCAAACTATCAGATGCAAAACATTAATTCTTTCTCCAGATGCTGCCAGACCTCCTGGATTTCTCCAGTATTTACTGTGTTTGTATTGTAGACCTTCTCCCTTTTTAAAATTCAGATCTATATTTGTGAGTACATGTTGGATGTCACGTTTTATTATTTTTCCTCAGTGTTAGTAGAAAAATATTCCCTTTCTTTGCCTGTAACACATATGCCAGACTGCACAGGTCTGCAAGATTCCTTTCTCTGACCAAAAACTTATGTTCTTCTCAGATACTAACCTACAAATTACCAAGTTTGTTGAATTCAATTTAATAAAGTGTTCATTCAGCATTAGAATCATGGCACTGTCTGACTGGGTTTCCTAAAAGAATACAGGTATAATGCTTTTGGCTTACCTCCAATGGAGTTCTTAAAGTATTTATCCATTCAGTCATGTAATTTAGACCGCTTTGGTAAATTTACAGGCATGGCAGGAGGCCTTTTGGTTCATCATGTATGCAACCAAAGGGGAGCCATTCAGTTGCTAGAGTTTCATCTCTTGCCTTGATGGAACTTCAAATACATGTCCAAGTACTTTTTTAACTTTGGGGCTTCTATCATTACTAGAACTTTAGGTACAGCATTCCAGATTCCCCTTGAAATCCCTAAAACCACTATTTAGATCACCTTATACCTCTATACAAAAAGTAATTGGTCCAAGAAATACTGACATAATTACATTATGAATTCCTTCATTCACATTTGTAATAGAAACGACCAATGTAAAAGTGTCAGATTGCAGTACCTAAAATGGGACATAGGAATCTAAATATATTATGACACCTGTATGTACAGTTTTCATTGTAAATGGGGATGCTGGAATCCAAGCATTTGGTAAACTGCATACAAATGTAGAAATTTGAATTTACAACTAAAAAACATTTAAAAATGTAAGTTGTGACATTTGCTTTATGCATGCTTTCAATTTCTTGAGTTTTCTTTTGCCAATATCATCCATTGAAACATAATTGTTAGCCTGAAAGGTTACCACACATTTTAAAGAAAATTATATAAACAGTTGATTTCTTAGCTTGAATTGCTAATGTTGTATGTAGCTATGTCACTGAGTACAGAAAACACTTTACAATTTAAGTAAAATAACAAATTAAAGCTTTACAATAAAATATATAAAAATAATATTTTACCTTGCTACCAGTAAGTTGACCAAGGTGGGGTTTAAGATCTTCACCAATAACTGAATAGATGGCTACAAGGCAAAATACACTTGCTTTCCGAACACTGCTCTCTGTGTTGTCATAACCCTGAAAACAAATTATAGGTGAACGAAACAAATTATTCTTCGACCCTACTGTCATTAAGTATATTAACCTTTTAGAATGATTTGTGACATATTGCTTGATACCTTCACCCAAGAAATAAAACATCTTTCAAGTCTTGAAATTTTCAGTTGGCCTAACATCTACAGCACTGCTTTCTAAACATTTGTCGACTGTGACCCCAATTTGAGGGTTGAAAATTGTCATGAGCCTTCAGTGAATAGTGGGGATAGAGAAGACCTTGGAGAGAAAGGTTGGCCATTGCTGCCTCAGAACTCGTGACTCAAGTTTAGGAAGGCTTCTAATCTACAGACTTTTAAGGGACAGAATGTCAGATCTCTACTATCCATTCAATAAAAGAATATCTTAATTTCTCTCTTCATAACCTCTACTTCTTGTATCTTCCCCCAAAGTCCTGTATCATTTTGAATTCCTTGATTAGATTAAGTCCCAACCTTCTAAACTCAAGGGAATAAAAAACAAGTTAATGCAACTTGACTGGACAATTTAACCACTTCAGGAGATCTGTTACCACAGATTTCACTTCCTGTCAAAATTGAAAGCCTCAACTCTTTCTTGGAAAGACTGTAGGCCACATGAGACATGAACCTATGCAGGGAAGTTCATTTGAAAAACATGTGGGAATCTCAGTTAAAAGAACAGCAGAGCCTAGCTGCATATATGCCAGTTCAAGGCGTTTTGATTTGTAGATTAGCCAGGATACCAAGGCTTGGTTTTATTTCATGTCATCTTTGACAGCAAAAAAAAATTTCAGTAAGTGCAATTTGTACATTTATGCCAATCTGATGCAGGAATGGATTCAACTGTCATTAGTATCTGAGTAGACAGACAGTATTTATTAACACTATTGGCAAAATCAACAGTGTAGATGCTTTCAGAGGTGTTGCTTTGGGCATTGTTTGAAAGCATGTATGGTCCAATACTTTTCATTTTTCAGGATGTCAGAAAAATGCAGCAAATCCTCTTTAGCCTCTTGTAAATTATCAATTAAAGGTAGTAGGCATTGGTCTTCCTATTTTGTAACAGCACAGAAAGTAGAGCATGTTTAAGCTCAGAAAGCTTGGTCAAACTGCTAGAGACATTTTGTTTAAACAGACAACACAAAAATAGGCTATTCAGCCTATGACAGTCCTGGCCATTTGAAACAGCTCTCCAATTAGTCCCATTACACTGTTCTCTCCTTTTAAGTTGATATCCAATTCCCTTTTGAAAGTTACTAATCACTTTTTCCAGATTAGAAATCACAGACTAGGAAATGGTTTTCTTCTGGTTCTGCTGTCAATTAGCTTGTTTCAGTGTTTTCTGGTAACAGGCACTTTTGACATTGTAAAAAGTTTCTCCTCAAATACTCTTTTAAAAGAAGTAATGAAAATCATGAAAGGTTTGAGAAGATCTCCTCCAGACTTTTTCTGTTCTCAGCACAATAACACCAGCTTCTCTGATCTTATTTTTTAGAATTGCAATTTCTCATTCCGGATGCTACTCTAGTAAATTTCCTGTGTGCAGTGTTGGTCACACTGGGGTCATAGTACCCCAGGTGGGGCTTTATTTCAACATAACTTCCTTTACTTTGTACTCTGTGCCTCGATTTATAAAGCTCAGGGCTCCTTCTTTCAAAAACTTAACTTGTCCTGAGCTGCTAACATCTCTGATCCTGAAGCTGCTTTGAAATTGTATGATTTTGTTTTCTCTTGTGCTTTCCAAAATGTATAATTTCACATTTTGAAATATGGTCCTAATATGGGCAATCAGAAGGAGGCTGTACATGTATCACCATCATGTTGAACACCATTTAGAGGAAGCACTGATGGACATGACAAAATGGCCCAGAAGCACCAATACTGATCGAGCGGGTTGAGTCCTAAAAGACATAGCTGTGGTAGTTGGAACCAACAAATGGGGAAAAATATATGTAACCTATTCCCCACCATTCTCTCTGTCACTGCTTCATGTGTCCATAATAGTGCAGGTAAGAGTGTTATGAAGGTGTAGAGGTGTACTGTACGTTTGAGAGAGTTGAAAAGCTAGCAAGGACTGACAGAGCACAGAGTCCCGAACAAGGCAACAATGTAACATTTAGTCAAAAAAAAAGCAGCATCTGGGTTACCATGAAACAAAAACAAATTCGAATTTGGCCAGTTTAAATTATGTCCCAAGACACCAAAACCCAACAACCTGAATTTAGTATTTTGGTCATATTAAGATCAATGAAATGATCTGATGTTTTGGGGTATAAAACCAGACATTTTGAACAGATGGGGAGAACTGCCAAAGACCAACAAATGTAGACTGCTAGCTGAAGAGCCTTGTTAAAAGGTACCTGTCTGTGCAGGACAGAGGCTGACCTGGAGACAATCTACAGAGGAAAATCTACAAAGGAGAATCGTTAAAGCTGACCATTGCGAAATGTTATTTTTGTTTTGTAAATCTTAAATCGGGATTCTTAAAAAAAAAATCAGGGACTAGTATTGTAGAGTGGGAGGTAGAAGATAGGCTTTAAGAGAAAGGACTTGTAAATAGTTATTGGTTTTAATATTCTCTGTAGTTCCAGGAAAAGCAAGGCAATTTCAATCTGGGGTCAATGACAAACCCTCTGCTGACTGGTGTCACACCTAAGTCAAAGGAGGGTGATTATGGTTGTCAGAGGTCAATCACCTTGGTCTCGGGACATCATTCTAAGTGTTCCTCAGGGTAGACATTTTCTAATTAACCTGTTCAGAGATGTTATTACATACCTCTCTGAAGCAGATGAGATTTGAAACTGGATTTCCTGGCTTAGAATTATACACACTACCTCTGTCCCAGAAAAGCCTCTATATATTCCACAGGGTGTATCCTTTATGAAGCAGCTGAAGATGGTTCAGCCTATGACTTACCCTCCATCATAAGATTAGAAGTGGTGATGCTTGCTCATGATGGCACTTTGTTCGGCATTGGCTGATAAGTGGCAAGTAATTCACATTACACAAGCAATGATAATCTCCATGAATGATTCTAATGCTCTTTGGTGTTTAATGGCATCATCATCAGCAACATCTTGGGGGTTAACACTAATTAGAAACTGAGCTCATTTCTGTGATGAGCAATTCATCTTGTGTTTCTTCAGTCAGGTGTGTGAATAGAATATTCTGAGCTTGATTTGTACAGCTCCAACATTTAAGAAACGTGACACCACCCAGAGCAAAACAACCAGTTTCAGTGGCACTTCATCCACTACCTTCAACATTAACTTTTTTCACCACTCACATGATGGCCGCAGTGCGTACCATCTACAAAATGTACTGCTTTATCATCACCTTCCAAACGAATGATCTCTACCACTTAGAAGGACAAGGGAAGCACATAGATGGGAACACCATCACTGCAAGTTCTCATCCAGGCCACACTTCAATTTGGATCCATATCAGAGTTCTTTCAAAATTTCTGCAACTCCCTTCCTAATAGTATTGAGGAATGCAGCGGTTCAAGAAAAGGTTCACCACCTTTTCCAGGATAATGAGAGGTGGGCAACACCTTCTGGCTTAGCCAGCAACAACATTCATGAACAAAAAACAAACCTCCTCAGTGGTGAGAATGCATTGTAACCTGTAAAAATAAGGCTCTGTGCTATTTTCCCATAGCTCTGTTCATCCCCAAGCTCATGACCCTGGAACAGGGAAAACTGCCCAATGTTTCAGACGTCTGACCTTTCTCACTTTGTTGCTTTTATCATAGAAGCTCGCTTGTCTGCAAAGTTTCTCCAACATTTTCTATGCTCACTGCTACTGTCTTGTTTCTTTGTAAATTTACTACCCCTCTGCCAATACTTCTTTAAATGCATGAACATCAGTTTTACTAATATATTTGAATTCTGACACTTTATCAAATATCTCATGAAAGTCCATATACACTGCTATACTCTTGCCAACATGCTGAGTTTGTCTAACGCATTCTGTATGTTATTTATTAACATGTTTTCTTCGTGAAAATTAATTTTGTTGCAGTTTATAATCTGCAAAGCTTTCCCCACTATTTGCATTAGGTTGACTGAATATGGTTGTTGTGTTTTTTGCTGTTCCCATTTTTAAGACAACACAGTTGTTATCCTCCAGTTTTCTAGAATCAAATCTATGTTCAAGGAGCTTTGAAAGACGGTAGTCATAGCCACTATCATTTCCATTTTTATTTCCTTCAACAACCAAGGATACAGTCCAATTTGTACAAGTGACATTTTCTATTTAAGTGTTACCAAGCTTTTAAGAACACTTCATTTTTAGTCCATACAATTTACCCACTACCTTCTCTATTACTGCAACAATGATAGGATTCTCATTTTTATAAATACAACTGAAAAATACTTGTAGCAGCTCAGCCAAGCACTTTGGATTGCTAGTTTGATTTCAAAGTGGTCCCATCCAGCCTTTCAACTACTTTTTTTACTCTTGAAAAGTATTAAATGTGCCATTTTATGTTTTCTTACACACTATCTTTTCCCTTCTTTCCTTTTGGTTGTGAACTGAATACTTTGGGAGAACATCGAAATTGTAACATCCTTTCCTCAATTGAAGATGATATTCTACATAACATTACATAAAACTTTAAATTCAAATAACTACTACTGCAGACTTAATAGAACAAAATATGAATGACAGGTAATCCAAGGGTTCAAAAGTGAACAGTCAGAAACTAGAACTACTGTATAGTGAATATAATCCATCGATCACAGGCTCTCAAAATGGGAGCCGCAGTTTTCTGAAGGTTTTTAAAACATACTGCAGGACTGTGAAATAATCTCTCCAGTGGTCAATGGAGAGAAAAACACAAAAAAAAAAAGACACTAGGGTTCCCATTTATGCACCTTTCCTTGCACCCTACCTGTCATGGATTTCAATGTTGAGTCATGAATTCAGTACAAAAAGGCTAGGAGTTACTGGGAGTAAGAAAAAGTAGTGAGAGGTCAGTTTCTGCTGTAGTATCTGGATAATATCCATCCTGAGTCACAGAACAGGACTTTCCTTACATACTTTTTCATATTGTCCAATTCTAGGTTAGATTCAATCTACAGAACTCATCAAAATAACTTCACATAGTTAACGCTCTGAAGCCTTTTGTTTTAAAATCTACAATTAAATTTAACAATTATAATTGATTTATCTGTGGTGATTTAAGTTGAAGTATTGTCTCTAAGCATAAACTACAGTACTTACACTTGCAAAGCAATGATAGCTACGTACCATTAATAGACCAGGAATAATTTCAGGCAACAATTGATTCAGAGTCTCTTTATGGACTCTCTCTATGATCTTGGTTTGCATCTTAATGGCTGCCAGATTGATTGGACATTCTGCAGTCTGGATAATAGGACAAAGCACCTTAATACACTGTTCAGGGTTGATGGATATAGCCAGGGCTGTAGCAGCTTCTTCGGCAGCTCTTACCACCTAATGAAATAATACACAGATGTTAGAATTCTACAGTGCATCTCAATGATTATAAGTTTGTTTTTACCTGTATCGAAAAGGTTGGGGGAGAAGAGGAGGAAGAGGACAAGGACAAGGAAAAAATCAGTAATAAATATGTCCAAAGGTCCAGGAATGTTGAAAATGAAACCAAGTCATAGTAATGTTCCGGTCAACAGGCAACATATTGTTTCTTTGCTTCTATAGATTCCTCATGTGCCACTCTTATTCTAACGATTTAGCAGGTTGCATTATTCCATTGCGAAATTGGCAGCCATTTGAAGTGTGATAATTGATAATTTCACCTCTTGGTTGTCACTTGTCCACTTTGCCTCTATTCAACTCTTCACTAGATAATTTAGCTGAGATAATAATAATCATGTTGAGATTTCCTACTACCATTCAATTGCTAAGTTTTAATGACAAACTCACTGCTACTTAAAACAACTCTCATTTCATATTTAATTGTATCCCAATAACAAGATCAGTGCTGCATGCCCAGCTAGGCAGATCAATTCTACTAACCTACTTGATCATAGTAAAATGGTTCATAAAGAGGCCAAATCTTACTAAATGTGTAATTTTTCATTAAATATTTTAAGAAACATTGAAGAACTAATATATTATAAAATGTTGAACAAACTATTTTCCTTGTATCAACATATTATTGTGACAGCCAGATGCAGTACAGAACTCCCTCATAGACTGCCATGGTTCAAGAAGGCCGCTCTCTGCCACGTTCTCAAGGGAGTTTATGGACAGACAATAAATACTCACTTCGCTAGCAATGCATACACTCAATGGACAAATTTTTACAACATTGCATACTGAGTTTTACAAGCAGAGGCTAATTGAGTTTGGTCAGTATTTTACCTCTTGTGGACAACTGAGGGAATGTGCTGTTTCATGCATCTACCGGTTATTGGGATGAACAGCCCGTGTACAGGCATTGCACTGGCAATGAAATTCAAATTACTCTTGTGTAGTGGGCAAAACAATTTTTTTTGAACAGCAGCATCCAGTTAGTAGAAAATACAAGCATTCTGCTCCTGTACTGTAGAAGCATGAAATAGTTAACTTCATATGTTGCTCATATTTTTGAGATACCCTACTCGATCAGGCTAAGTTGAGATAGACTGGGTACATTTCAGGATGGAATGTGGTGGCCTTAGTCTCTTGAGTGAAGATGTGCAATACCCAGCAATGATTAGATTGAGACAGCCAATATCCCGTGTTTATGGGGCTGTCTTATTGCTGTAAAGAGACAAAACTGTCCTGTAAGATAGATTTGATAGCATGAATTTTGGTAATCCCAGTATGTTTATTGACCAGTGGAAATGGCTCGTCATTGATAGTAATATGGAACCGCTTACTGGATTCCTTAATTAACAAGACGTGAAGAAGCGAAAGTTCCTGAGACTTCTCCATTTCAAAGGTGAATCAGAGCTTGGGACAAAATCCATTAAGATATATAATAGGATATGTTGATGAAGATTCAAATACAATAAATTTCATTCCACAGATTGGAAATATGCAAAGTGTAGGAGACTAATTATTATTCAATTGAATCTTTCTTGTGTTGTTGAGAACTGAGCCGAGAGGGGAACCCCCGACAACACTATTTGGGCACATATAGTGTCATTAAAGTGGAACTCAATTACGGCAACGGCAAAGTACAGAAGTTTAACAGATTTCAAAAAACAGTGGCATTCCGACGCCTCAAGATTAATCTAAATTCTCTGTAACAAGCATGACTATACTGACCAAAATGTACAACATTCTCAGCAACAGGCCCAAATTCTAATTTATTGGACCAGCTGACAAACATGACTACAAAGTCTTACTTGCAAGCAAGGTAAAAAAGCACCGCTTACACAGACATCTCTGAAGGAGCAACAAGCTGACTGGAGGTGCACTTGACAAGATACATCTTTACAGTTAACTATGTCCACATACATATATGGGTGGCACGGTGGCACAGAGGTTAGCACTGCTGCCTCACAGCACCAGAGTCATAGAGTCATAGAGATGTACAGCATGGAAACAGACCTTTCAGTCCAACCTGTCCATGCCAACCAGATATCCCAACCCAATCTAGTCCCACCTGCCAGCACCCGGCCCATGTGCCTCCAAACCTTTCCTATTCATATACCCATCCAAATGCCTCTTAAATGTTGCAATTGTACCAGCCTCCATTACATCCTCTGGCAGCTCATTCCATGCACGTACCACCCTCTGCGTGAAAATGTTGCTCTTTAGGTCTCTTTTATATCTTTCCCCTCTCGCCCTAAGTCTATGCCCACTAGTTCTGGACTCCTCGATCCCAGGGAGAAGACTTTGTCTATTTATCCTATCCATGCCCCTCATCGAGGTTTACAAAATTATAAGGTCAACCGATGCTCCAGGGAAAACAGCCCCTGCCTGTTCAGCCTCTCGCTGGCAACATCCTTGTAAATCTTTTCTGAACCCTTTCAAGTTTCACAACATCTTTCCGATAGGAAGGAGACCAGAATTGCATGCAATATTCCAACAGTGGCGTCACCAATGTCCTGTACAGCTGCAACATTACCTCCCAACTCCTGTACTCAATACTCTGACCAATAAAAGAAAGCATACCAAACACCTTCTTCACTATCCTATCTACGTGTGACTCCACTTTCAAGGAGCTATGAACCTGCACTCCAAGGTCTATTTGTTCAGCAAGGACCTTACCATTAGGTGTATAAGTCCTGCTAAGATTTGCTTTCCCAAAATGCAGCTCCTCGAATTTATCTGAATTAAACTCCATCTGCCACTTCTCAGCCCATTGGCCCATCTGGTCCAGATCCTGTTGTAATCTGAGGTAACCCTCTTCGCTGTCCACTACATCTCCAATTTTGGTGTCATCTGCAAATTTACTAACTGTACCTCTTGTACTCGCATCCAAATTATTTATGTAATTGACAAAAAGTAGAGAGCCTAGCACCGATCCTTGTGATACGCCACTGGTCACAGGCCTCCAGTCTAACAAACAACCCTCCGCCACCTTGCTGTCTTCTACCTTTGAGCCAATTCTGTATCCAACTGGCTAATTCTCCCTATATTCCATGAGATCTAACCTTGCTAATCAGTCTCCCATGGGGAACCTTGTCGAAAGCCTTACTGAAGTCCATATAGAGCACATCTACTGCTCTGCCCTCATCAATCTTCTTTATTACTTCTTCAAAAAACTCAATCAAATTTGAGAGACATGATTTCCCATGTACAAACCCATGTTGACTCCCGAATCAGTCCTTGCCTTTCCAAATACATGTACATCCTGTCCCTCAGGATTCCCTCCAACAACTTGCCCACTACTGAGATCAGGCTCACTGGTCTATATAGTTCCCTGGCTTGTCTTTACCACCCTTCTTAAACAGTGGCACCACGTTTGCCAACCTCCAGTCTTCCAGCACTTCATGTGTGACTATCGATGATATAAATATCTCAGCAAGAGGCCCAGCAATCACTTCTCTAGCTTCCCACAGAGTTCTCGGGTACACCTGATCAGGTCCTGGGGATTTATCCACCTTTAACCGTTTCAAGACATCCAGCACTTCCTCCTCTGTAATCTGGACATTTTGCAAAATGTCACCATCTATTTCCCTACAGTCTATATCTTCCATATCCTTTTCCACAGTAAATACTGATGCAAGATATTCATTTAGTATCTCCCCCATTTTCTGTGGCTCCACACAAAGGCTGCCTTGCTGATCTTTGAGGGGCCCTATTCTCTCCCGAGTTACCCTTTTGTCCTTAATGTATTTGTAAAAATCATTGGATTTTCCTTAATTCTATTTGCCAAAGCTATCTCATGTCCCCTTTTTGCCCTCCTGATTTCCCTCTTAAGTATACTCCTACTTTCTTTATATGCTTCTAAGGATTCACTCGATCTATCCGGTCTATACATATGCTTCCTTCTTTTTCTTAACCAAACTCTCAATTTCTTTAGTTATCCAGTATTCCCTATACCTACCAGCCTTCCCTTTCACCCTGACAGGAATATACTTTCTCTGGATTCTTGTCATCCAATTTCTGAAGGCTTCCAGTTTTCCAGCCATCCCTTTACCTGCGAACATCTGCCTCCAAACAGATTGAGAGTTCTTGCCTAATACCTTCAAAATTGGCCTTTCTCCAATTTCAAACTTCAACTTTTAGATCTGGTCTATCCTTTTCTATCGCTATTTTAAAACAAATAGAATTATGGTCGCTGGCCCCAAAGTGTTCCCCCACTGACACCTCAGTCACCTGTCCTGCCTTATTTCCCAAGAGTAGGTCAAGTCTTGCATCATCTCCAGTAGGTACATCCACATACTGAATCAGAAAATTGTCTTGTACACACTTAAAGTCCTCTCCATCTAAAACTTTAATACTATGGCAATCCCAGTCGATGTTTGGAAAGTTAAAATCCCCTACCATAACTACCCTATTATTCTTACAGATAGCTGAGATCTCCTTACAAGTTTGTTTCTCAATTTCCCTCTGACTATTGGGGGGTGTATAATACAATCCCAATTAGGTGATCTTCCCTTTCTTATTTCTCAGTTCCACCCAAATAACTTCCTTGAATGTATTTCCAGGAATATCCTCCCTCAGCACAGCTGTAATGCTATCCCTTATCAAAAATGCCACTCCCCCTCCTCTCTTGCCTCCCTTTCTACCGTTCCTGTAGCATTTGTATCCTGGAACATTAAGCTGCCAGTCCTGCCCATCCCTGAGCCATGTTTCTGTAATTGCTATGATATCCCAGTCCCATGTTCCTAACCATGCCCTGAGTTCATCTGCCTTCCCTGTTAGGCCCCTTGCATTGAAATAAATGCAGTTTAATTTATTAGTCCTACCTTGTCCCTGCCTGCCCGTTTGAGTCACTTCTGTTCTCAGCTGTACCCGTCTCAGATCGATCTCTTTCTTCACTATCTCCCTGGGTCCCCCCACCTTACTAGTTTAAATCTTCCCAAGCAGTTCTAGCAAATTTCCCTGCCAGTATATTAGTGCCCTTCCAATTTAGGTGCAATCTGTCCTTCTTGTACAGGTCACTTCTACCCCAAAAGAGATTTCAATGATCCAAAAATGTGAATCCTTCTCCCATACACCAGCTCCACAGCCATGCATTCATCTGCTCTATCGTCCTATTCCTGCCCTCACTTGCTCGTCGCACTGGGAGTAAGCCAGATATTACTATCCTTGAGGACCTCCTTTTTAAAATTTCTGCCTAATTCTCTGTAATCTCCCTTCAGAGTCTCAACCTTTTCCCTTCCAACGTCGTTGGTTCCAATGTGGACAATGACCTCCTGCTGGCCCCTCTCCCCCGTGAAAACATTCTGCACCTTCTCGGAGACATCCTTGATCCTGGCACCAGGGAAACAACACACCATTCTGCTTTTTCTCTGCTGGCCACAGAAACGTCTGTCTGCACCTCTGACTACAGAATTCCCTAACACAATTTGATCTCTTGGAAGCTGACGTACCCCTCGTTGCATTAGAGCCAGTCTCAATACTAGAAACTTGGCTGTTCATGCTATGTTCCCCTGAGAATCCATCACCCCCTATATTTTCCAAAACAGCATACCTGTTTGAAATGGGTATATCCACAAGACTCTTGCACTAGCTGCCTACCTCTTACCCTTCCTGGAGTTAGCCCATCTATGTGACTGTATCGGAGACTTTCCTTCTTCCTATAACTGCCATCCATCACATACTGTTGCTGTTGCAAATTCCCCATCGCTTCTATCTGTCTCTCCAACTGATCCAATCAATCTGATAAGATTCGCATCCAACAGCATTTATGGCAGATATAATCCGCAGTAACCCTTAAACTCTCTTAAAACTCCCATATCTGACAAGAAGTACATATCACTGCAAAGGCCATTTTTGCTCCTTCACAATCTACAGACCCAGAAAATAACACCGTCTTATTCCTCTACAAACACTGCCCCAGGTTAAATTAATAGCTATGACTTATATTTTAAGTTTAATCAAGAGACTCATCTCCAAAAACATATAATCAAGAAAGAATCCACTATACTCACTATTGCAGCCTTTCTCTTGGACAGACTTAAAACAACAATTAACTTATCTGATTCTGTGCTGTGAAATTGACCCGGGTTCAATTCCCGCTTCAGGCAACTGTCTGTTTGGAGTTTGCACATTCTCCCAGTGTCTGCGTGAGTTTCCTCCGGGTACTCCGATTTCCACAGTCCAAAAATGTGCAGGTTAGGTGAACTGGCCATGTTAAATTGCCCGTAGTGTTAGGTGAAGGAGTAAATGTAGGGGAATGAGTCTGGATGAGTTGCTCTTCGGAGGGTCGGTGTGGACTTGTTGGGCCGAAGGGCCTGTTTCCACACTGTAAGTAATCTAATCTAATCTGGCACACAAAAGCGATGTCCCATTAATCCATATCTTATCAGTGATCGGTTTTGCACAACATAAATTGGCCAAATGGTTGAGCGAGTTGCCACAACCTGTTGTGAATGAACATTTCACAGAGTGAAGGATTCCTACATGATTATGACAGCATATATTGATAGCAATTCTACATCCATGTACTTAGTGGACATTAGATTTACCTACGCAAGGTAAATCAAGTCATTCAAGGAAGCCGTAGATATTTACATTACGTCAAAACATCATGAACAATCTGAACATGTCACCATTCTCTGAATCCATTCATTAAACTTGTGACCTTAGCAACTTATGTGGCCATAAACAAGATTATTACATTGATTCTTAAGGTACTAAATTTATAGAAAATACTGGGCAAGTAATATAATAACTGTATCCCACCATGCATCAAACAATTATCAGAGGTATGTAATGTTTGTAATAACCTATGAGACAAATGTAATCTTGAAAACAGAATTGAATTTCATTCATACAATGTATTTGGAATACTTCGTAATTAAATGAACGTGACTTTTTCTTAATTATTCATGCTAGATTAACTACATAGACCAGCATTAATTGCCCTGGAGAAGGCAGCAGTGAGCTGCCGCTTTGAACTACTCCAATCTTTGGGCTGTTGGGATATTACGGTACCATTGATGAAAAGTTTGATACAACTGAGCAGCTTGCAAGCCTTTTCCAATAGAAGTTAACTATGTTGTAAGTGGTCTGGAGTCACACATATGACTTATTTAAAGGGTGTTAGTGAACGGATCTTTTTTTAAGCAATAATTGAACGTGGTTACATGGTTGCCTTTCAACAAATACTTAATTTCTGATTTTACTGAATTCCAATCTCACCATTTGCCATGGTGGGATTCAAACCCATGTTGTTTCGAAAATATATCACTCCATCTCCATATACTGAATGTAAATCAATATTTAAAAAGTTGAATCCATAATCTATATATTTACAATTTTGCAAATTACATAATTTAAATATATATGCACTGTCTAGTAAAATGTGTGTCTGAAATGGAAAAAAAGAGGGTCAATTTTATTATTTATGTATCTTGAGAATCTTGTAAAATATTGATCAGGGTAAAATTAGTACGTGGGTGTTTGACCTGATATCAGGAGACTTCATGGGATATCTCACTTTTGTCATAAGCTTGGAGACGTGAAACAGGATAATTTGCAGGACGGATATGACTGGGTCTACTATTCATTCCAGTTACTGGATTAGTGGTGCTGGAAGAGCACAGCAGTTCAGCCAGCATCCAACGAGCAGCGAAATCGACGTTTCGGACAAAAGCCCTTCATCTTCATTCCAGTACCGAGCTGGATGTCAGGTGATCCATCCAATTAAATCCCTTTCGCTTTGTAGGGGTTTGGTACAACTGGAGTTGAGGTCATTTAAGATTCAACCACATTGCTGTGGTTCTGAAGTCCCATTAAAGCCAGACCAGGGTAAGGACAGCAGTCCCCTGAAGAATATTAATGAACCATATAGGTTTTAATGACAACTGATGACAGTTCAAGATCACTGCGAATAGCTTCTAATTCCAGATTTGTTAATTATGTGAATTAATTTTTTTCCAGTTGCTATATATGATTCAAACTCATGTCCCCAGGCATTAGGCATTTCTTAATCAGTACTCCAGAGACATCATCAGATCAGCCATGAATGGCAAAGAAAGCTCAATTGGTACTACTTATGAATATAGCACCAATTACAAAAGCATAGCTTAAATTGCTTTTACAATGTTGTTTTGGGCAGGAAAAGCAGTTGCACACAACTGTATCCTTCAGCTTTCCAACAATATAGGTGAAATTGATCAGAATATTACTGCTCTTACTTAGACACTGCTGTATATTTGAGGCACAACACTAGGGGGAGCACCTCCTGCACAGGTACAGTAATAGTCTAGGGTATTTAAAATGTGGGATGCTTTTAAAGTGTACTTCTGTTTTCTGTTGCTGAATGAAGAATTTTTGAGTGTATGTTTTCTTAGAATTGAGAGGCTGAGATAGAAAGAGGTATAGCCGTGGAAGAACTTTTAAACAAGGATGAAAAATGTAAATACTTCAATAGAAGATAATGTAAGGCAGTAAGTACAAGGGATAGGTGAACAGGATGTGATGTCAGTAACAACGTGCACGCAGACATGGCTCAATAAGATCAGCATTAACATTTGTTTGAGTGACTTGGGTAGTTCTAGATAATAAAGTGTGCAATTTTCTGCATATCCCACTACAGTATCACTATTTCCATTAATGCATAAATTTCAGCTATTTTGAAATGTTCAGAGACTAAAGAATCCATTCAGCAAGTTCAAGGTGAAAACAGCTCTCGAATTGGTATTATAAAAATCACAAAAGTTTCTTTTTTTGTGCACGTATAACTGGTATCAGTTGCAAGATTTCCACTTTTATGGACCGTGCTATCCAAACATAAGTTTGGATTAATAAAAATATTGCCCAACCATCTTTACCATAATTTGTTGTTCCACAAAAGAATATTTTAAAGATTGCAGGTCATCAATGCAGTTGTAAACACTTTTTTGCTCAATGATCAGTTATAGACATATTTGCAGAAAAACATTAATACAAATTAAATTTGGTTTTTCTTCAGCTCCAAGAAAAAAAGTGCACAACCAACCTCTTTTTGAGGATCTTTGTGAGCTTCCAATGTCCTTATGATAGTAAGTTCTGCATAATTTTTGAACCTTTCTGGCTGGTGCTTTAAAATCTCTTTTAAAACTCGCAGTGCCAATGCTCTGATTGTATGCTGCAATACCAAGAAAAAAGAAACTCAAAGTTAACAAGTTTTTCATTATGTAAACTTTGAAGACAATTGCAGAAAGTGTAACAGAAATAAATTTTGCTGAATTTAAATTTCCATTTAAAAAAACTGATCCATCCTCCCCACCCATACTTATAGTTATTGGAACAACATGATATGTTCCAGGTGTGTGCCATTTCACAAAAGAGGAAAAGAACAAAGACCTCAACATATATTCATATTAGGCTCAATTAGCTGACATCAGCTGTTATCAAGACACTGCACACAGTGATAAAATGTATGTAATAGATATTTAAACAAATCAGCTTCAAGAAGAGGATGTTTAGTCTATGAAATTCCAGTGATTTATTTTTGGCTGTTCAATTGCTTCTTGAATAACCCTAAGGTTTTTGCCAGTTTTCTTTCTTGGTAATTTATTCCAAATATTTAGTACTATGACTAACATTTTCTCTGCCTGTTCTAAATTCACTTTCTCTCTATATCCATTCAGCATTCTGGTTCTATTTCCTTGCAACTCTGGATTAAAACTTTGAGATTTTCTTTTATTGGTTTGATAATAGCATTTCATATACTTGTATGGAGCCATTCTGAACTACCTTGTGATGAGAGTGCAAATTTTAAGTTTTAACAGCATTTTTTTTCATCAGTCTTTATAGTCACTAACCACAAATTTTATAGTCACTAACCACAAATATTAACTTTTACTCTAAAATAAAAAAGAACTGCGGATACTGGAACTATGGAACAAAAACAGAATTTACTGGAGAAATTGAGCAGGTCTGGCAGCATCTGTAGAAAGAAAACAGAGTTAGTGTTTTGAGTCCAGTGGCCCTCCTTTACAAGGGCCTGAAAAAGGGTCACTGGACTTAAAACATTAACTGTTTTCTTTCCACACAGGCTGCCAGACCCACTGAGTTTCTCCAACAATTTCAGTTTTTGACTTTTACTTTATTGTACTTCTATTGAAACTGCTCCACCATATTTTCTCTGGATACTGCAACAAGTATCATCTTTGATCAGTCGTAGGCTTGAAGCACACAATATAAGTCCAGATTGCAAGGCTGAAATGTCAGAGGTGACACTTCTCAAAAGACACATGAAACCATGGCTCCATAGATATATTCAGATAGACATCAAAGATCCTATGGCAATAGGTAAAGATAAATGAGGTCTCCCAGTGTTCCAGTTAAAATGTATCCCTCAATACCTTAAAAACTGGTCATTTATCTCTTTATTGCTTGTGAGTAGTATGCAAATCTATTGCAGGATTTGACTCAAACAAGGACATCAAAAGTGCCAACAATAATAGAATCAAAGACACAGAAGGCAGCCATTTGGCCTTATGTGCATGTCCTCGAATGTTTTAGATTGTTTCCTGTCTGTGTTGTGACTGTAGTCACAATCTAGGATGCTTCTCCTGTTGGACGTGTTCTTTTATTCTGCTGATTAATCCAACATCCTGGGACAGTACAGTATTGTTGAATCCGCCAAGTAATTCCTCAAGAAAAAAAAATATTCCTTCTAAAAGGATTTCTTGCGTTCTTCTGACCACAACCTACTTACTGAGTTACTTATTAACCCAAATCTATATAATAGGACCAGTTTGTAACCTCCATGTATACTTTCAGTTAATGATCTCTTACAATTAATCTTCCATAAGGCCAAATGAATCATCAGTCGAGTGTGGGTGCTGGTAAAGCACAGCAGGTCAGGCAGCATCCAAGGAACAGGAGAATCAATGTTTTGAGCATAATCCGAAGGGAAGACCTCATTCTTGATGAAGGGCTTATGCCCAAAACATCGATTCGCCTGCTCCTCGAATGCTGCCTGATCTGCTGTGCTTTTCCAGCACTAGACTCTTACTCTGATCTCCAGCATCTGCAGTCTTCTCTTTCGTTCCCCCACATGAATCATCAACCAGCATCAGACTTGCTCTGGAGTCTCTCAATATCTTTACAGCCTTCCATTTTGATTACAAGAATAAAGAAACACCTCTCACTCGGAAATTAAAAATATTCAGAACCTCCAGATGTCTGATTCTCTATCAATAGTTGAGGGAGTATTTGCTTGACTGTCTGGAATTATTTCTCCCTTTCCAGTAGGTTGAGACTATACACTCCACGTGTACCACTGCTGGTTTTACTACTCATTTCGTGTCCTGACATGCTCTCTTCAGAGTCTTTCTCAGGTGATTCTTCGAATGAAATAAGTCTCCCATTTAAGTTTCAATAATTATCTTTAGTATATCCAGTCTTATTACTATATTTAGGTTCTCGCCTTTCTCCTTCATTATTTTGGTACCCTTTTATTTGCGACAGAGAACTAATTCTTTTTCCAACCCTAGCTTTTCTATTCCTGCAAATCCCATGTGAACATTTCCCCATGAATGATACAGATCAGTATCTGCCAGAACTACCACTTCTTGGATCAGGTGTTCATCTAAGTCTTAAGAGTTAATGGCATACTATTTCAGAATTCTTCTCTAATCATTATTTGTCTCTCATTCATCAAATTTATTTCTAACTTCAGTAATCAAATCTATTGACTCCAAAGTATGTTTCATTTTCTCTTGTAAAGTCTACAGATGTCTGATCAGGTTTATTTCTTAATGGTCTTAAATTTTAATTGATAGGCACAGAGAAAAGGTCATACCATTGAGTATTGCTCTTTAGCAACCTCAGTCATCTTTTGACTACTTCACCTTCCCAGCTATCTTTCCAAATGAGGAAAAGATAACTTAATTCCATCTTTTGTAAATGGTGGCAGTGAACACATTTTTCCTTAAATCAAATGCTTTTTTGGAATAAAAGCTTGCACCGACTACTCCCGGGGCCGTCCAAATACAGGAAACCCACAAGGAAACAGGGAAAATGTGCTGGCCTAAAGAGGAGGTTGAAATAATGTGGTTTCAAGACCCTCCTCCCCCAGCATATTCCTGTAAATGTCCAGGCTATTGAAAACAAAACAGATGAACTCAGATTTAGAATGTCTTACAAGCTGATGGGTTCTCTGTACATTGCATGGACTGCATGGTGTCCTTGGGTAAGGTGAAGGGCGGTGGGGTATGTTTCCTGATCAACATTTACAGGTGCTTGGACATAGTGACACTGGCAAGCCACTGCTCCCAAGACATAGAATACCTTACGGGAAAATTCTGTCCCTATTACCTACTACAAGAGTTCATCTCCGCCATCCTTACAACAGTCCTACATAGCACCCTATGCAGATGTGAAGAATGCTCTAGACATGATCTACACTGCCACAAACACTCTACAGACAAAACTCCCCGAGGCCCTAATCATTGTGGTAAAAACAATGACTGCAGATGCTGGAAACCAGACTCTGGATTAGTGGTGCTGGAAAAGCACAGTTCAGGCAGCATCCAAGGAGCAGTAAAATCGACGTTTCAAGCAAAAGCTCTTCATCAGGAATACAGGCAGAGTGCCTGAAGGTTGGAGAGATAAATGAGAGAAGGGTGGGGTGGGGAGAAAGTAGCATAGAGTACAATAGGTGAGTGGGGGAGGGGATGAAGGTGATAGGTCAGGGAGGAGGGAGAGTGGATCGGTGGAAAAGAAGATATGCAGATAGGACAAGTCATGGGAACAGTGCTGAGCTGGAAGTTTGGAACTGGGGTGAGGTGGGGGGGGGGGGGGGGGGGGAGGGGAAATGAGGAAACTGGTGAAGTCTACATTGATGTCCTGGGGTTGAAGTGTTCCGAGGCGGAAGATGAGGCGTTCTTCCTCCAGGCGTCAGGTGGTGAGGGAGCAGCGGTGAAGGGTGGTTTGTGGGGGAAACCAGGTAGTCACGGAGGGAACGGTCTTTGCGATTAGGCGGAAAGGGGTGGGGAGGAAACATATTCCTGGTGGTGGGGTCCATTTGGAGGTGGCGGAAATGTCGGCGGATGATTTGGTTTATGCGAAGGTTGGTAGGGTGGAAGGTGAGTACCAGGACATTCGGTCCTTGTTGCAGGAGGTAGGGTGGGAAGAGGTGTAATCCAGGTAGTTATGGGAGTCGGTGGGTTTGTAAAAAATGTCCACCACAAAACACACCAGATGGCCTCCTTCTTTAGAAACCGCAATTTCCCTTCCTACGTGGTTAAAGATGCCCTCCAACGCATCTTGTCCACATCCCGCACCTCAACCCTCAGACCCCACCCCTCCAACCGCAACAAGGACAGAACGCCCCTGGTGCTCACCTTCCACCCTATCAACCTTTGCATAAACCAAATCATCCGCCGACATTTCCGCCACCTCCAAATGGACCCCACTACCAGGGATATATTTCCCTCCCCACCCATTTCCACAAAGACCGTTCCCTCCATGACTACCTGGTCAGGTCCATGCCCCCCTTCAACCCACCCTCCCGTCTTGGCACCTTCCCATACAACCGCAGGAATTGCAAAACCTGCGCCCACACCTCCTCCCTCACCTCCAACCAAGGCCCTAAAAGAGCCTTCCACATCCAAAGTTTTACCTGCACATCCACCAATATCATTTATTTTATCCGCTGCTCCTGATGCGGTCTCCTCTACATTGGGGAGACTGGACGCCTCCTAGCAGAGCGCTTTAGGGAACATCTCTGGGACACCCACACCAATCAACCACACCGCGCTGTGGCCCAACATTTCAACTCCCCCTCCCACTCAGCCGAGGAAATGGAGGTCCTGGGCCTCCTTCACCGCCGCTCCCTCACCACCAGGCGCCTGGAGGAAGAACGCCTCATCTTCCGCCTCGGAACACTTCAACGGTGTCAATGTGGACTTCCTCATTTCCCCTTCCCCCACCTCACCCCAGTTCCAAACTTCCAGCTCAACACTGTCCCCATGACTTGTCCTACCTGCCTATCTTCTTTTCCACCTATCCACTCCCCCCTCCTCCCTGACCTATCACCTTTATCCCCTCCCCCACTCATCTATTGCACTCTATGCTACTTTCTCCCCACCCCCACCCTCCTCTCATTTATCTCTCCAACCTTCAGGCACTCTGCCTGTATTCCCGATGAAGGGCCTTTGCCCGAAATGTCGATTTTACTGTTCCTCGGATGCTGCCTGATCTGCTGTGTTTTTCCAGCACCACTAATCCAGAGTCCTAATCATTGTGCCTGGTAACTTCAACCAGGCTAACCTCAAGGTGGTGCTGCCAATGTACCACCAACATATCTCCTGCCCCAGATGACCAACAACTGCTACACAACCAAAGATGCCGAGTGCTCCATCATCCGCTCACACTTTGAAAAATCAGATCACGGCGCCTCCCAGATGGAAGGCTGGAGACGAAATGCGAGGACCTTTCACAAAAAATATAATACGGGTCTGGGGCTGTGGAAGATCGTCTCCGGGATTGCTTGGAATTGTTGAACTGGACTGCTTTCAAGTACTCAACAGAAAACCTAGACGAGTACACAACCATCGTCATGGATTTCAGTAGCAAAGCGTGGAGGACTGCATACCAAAGAAGTCAATCCAAGTGTTCCCTAATTGTAAACCCTGGATGAACCAGGAAATCCACTCCCTCCTGAAGATAGACATGCAGTATTCAAGTCAGATGACCCAGACCAATACAGAAAATCCAGATATGACCTCCACAAAGCCATCAGGGATGTCAAGAGGCAGTACCAGACAAAGTTGGAGACCCAAACCTACCCAACTCACTCCTGCCACCTATGGCAAGGCCTAAACGATATTATGGGACACAAAATGAAGCAGAGCAAGATAGCAGACAAAGACAGATCCCTTGCTGATGTGTTAAATGCTTTCTATGTTCGGTTTGAGCAGAATGCCAGCAGCGCAGTGATGCCTGCCTTGACAGCCCTGGACACATCTGTTCCCTCAGTCATAGCAGCAGATGTCAGATTGGTCTTCCTGGGAGTCAACCCAAGGAGAGTGATGGGCCCGGACGGTGTCGCCAGCCAAGCACTCAGATCCTGTGTGGACCAACTGATGGAGGTACTCACTGACATCTTCAATCTTTTCCTCCTAGAAGCAAAAGTCTCCACCTGCTTCAAGAAAACCATTATCATCTCTGTACCTAAGAAAGCACATTAATTGTGCCTTAACCACAGCACAATAGCTCTGATCTCAATCATCAAGTGCTTTGTGAGACTGGTTATGGCCCACATCAATACCAGTCTTCTAGCTTGCTTTGATCTCCTACAATTTGCCGACTGACAGGACAGATCCACAGCAGATGCCATATCTCTAGTCCTGCACTTATCCCTGGAATATCTGAACACCACGGACATCTGCATCAGACTCTTGCTCATTGACTCCATCTCTGCCTTTAACACCATTATCCCTTCCAGACTGATCTCAAAAATCTTGGTCTCGGCTTCAGCGGATCTGCAACTGGATCCTCAACTTTCTGATCCACAGACCACAATGCGTGAAGATAGGTAATTGCACCTCCTCCACAACAACACAATACTGGAGCCCAAGGATGCTTCCTCAGCCCCCCACTGTACTTCCTATACACCCACAATTGTTTTGCCAAATTCCAAACAAATACCATCTACAAAGTTCGCTGATGACACCAGATTAGTGGGATGGGTATCTAACAATGCTGAGTCAAGATACAGAAGGGAGATAGAGGGCTTAGTGATGTGATTCACTAAGAACAACCTTTCTCTCAGCATCAACAAAACTAAAGAACTCATCATTGACATCAAAAAGAAAGAAGGAGAACATGCCACCATCTAATTTAACAGAGCTGAGGTTGAGGGGGTGGAGAGCAACAAGTTCCTCGGAGTGATGATAGCCGACAACCTGTCCTGGACTTCCCATGTAGATGCGATGGTCAAGGCGGCAGAACAACGCCTCGTCTTCCTCAGGTGGCTCAGGAAATTTGGCATGTCCATAAGAACCCTCATCAATTTCTACAGATCCACCGTTTGAAAGTATACATTCCGGGTCCATAACAGCCTGGTATGGCAACTGCTCTGCCTAGGACCTTAAGAAACTACAGAAGGTAATGTGCACAGCCTAGACCATGCATGGACTCCATTTACACGGCTTGCTTTCGCGTAAAGGATGCCAGCATCAAAAACTCATTGCATGCTGGTAATGATCTCCAACAATCTTTCCCTTCAGGCAGAAGATACAAAAGCTTAAACACACGCATCAGCAGGTTCAGGAACAGCTTCTTCCCAGCCATTATTAGACTGATGAATGGACTCTCCAGCCTCAAATAATGCTGATCTTACCTAGTGCATGCCCTCTGCAATGTAGCCAGTATGTCTCTGTTGAAGTCCTTTTGATCTATACATTCTTGCTTACTATGGTCTCTTGTAATGCTTGTAAACAAAGCTTCTCACTGTGCCTCGGTACATGTGTCAATCAATCAATCAAAATCATCCTCTGAGTTACTGCCTCTTCTTTTCTCCTTTAATTTAAACTTTTCTGCAGCTACGTCATGTTGTCTGATTTTTCTATCTCTTTGGAGTACAAGCTTTTTTTAAATTCCATTCCCCTCTCCATAAGTTTTTCACTTTTTTCCTGCTCTTCCAATTTCTTTGATTTTCTTTCCGTTCTCTTTTCAATTCAAGCTTTATGTCCAGTTCTCTAATCCTCTATTTCACCTTCCTTTCCATTGCTCTTTTTTCCCCCATTCTCAACCCTTTCCATTTTGATTCTTTTTTCTTTATCCCAACTTTTGATTTCTCTCTTTTTCTTCTTATTCAAGTTTCTTTTCCATATCTGTTGGAATCTTAGCTAACTCTAGAAATGGCATATCAATTTCATATTTCCCTCCTTTCCATTAATAATGTTGGGTAACATCCTTCAAGATCCTGCTTGTGTTTCTAACTTCAATTTATCTGCTAACTTTTCAGTGTGGCCTTAACAATGATTAATCCACCATTATATTTTCTACGCTAAGCTGTAGTACAATCAAACCCCTTCTGAAACAATGTAACATACTTCACATCATTAGAAATCACAACGCCAGGTTATAGTCCAACAGGTTTTTTTGGAAGCACTAGCTTTCGGAGTGCTGCTCCTTCATCAGGTGATTGTGGAGAGTAAGACTGTAAAACACAGAATTTATAGCAAAAAAGTTTCCAGTGTGATGTGACTGAAATTATATATTGAAAAAGACCTGGATTGTTTGTTCAGTCTCTCATCTTTTAGAATGACATGCAGAATTACATTTTACTTTGCTCAAAAACTGCATGAATCCATGTAATATTCTGAAAATCCGTTTTTTAGATTAGAATCAGTCTGACCATTGTGGCAGTCTTACAGGGAGTTAACATCTTCAATACCTTATCTGGGCCAACAAGACATCAATCATTAAACTGCACTTAAACATGTAACTTGTAAAAAAGGTTTTGCGATTTACATATGAAAGAACTGATACCAACATGGTCATTCTAAAAGATGAGAGACTTAACAACAATTGGGTCTTTTTCAATACATAATTTCAGTTACATCACACTGGAAACTTTTGCTATAAATTCTGTTTCTTACAATCTTATTCTCCACAATCACCTGTGGAAGGAGCAACACCTCCAAATGCTAGTGCTTCCAAATAAACCTGTTGGACTATAAACTGGTGTTGTGTGATTTCTAACTTTGTACATCCCAATCCAACACCAGCATCTCATTTAGGTTCAGTACTTCCATGTTATTGTTCATTTAAAGTTTTGCTTAACCATCTTAAATTTAATGGGTTTCTGTCTTGATGAGATCCCTCACTTTGTTATGATCCGAACAGATAATAATATTGGACAAGTCATTTCCCCAGAATGAAACCTGACTTGGTGGACAATAAGTTTTAATTTTTCAGTTTGGTTACCATGGAGGTCAGACACAGAACACTGCCAACATACTTTTAACAAATGAACACAAGTTTTTTTTACACAAAGGGGAAGAAAATCAAAGCTTGGTCTCTCTTCCTCTCTCTATACACAAACACATTTGAAAAGATCTTATCATAAACAGCAAAAAACAAATACAGCACTTTTATCCAAGAAATATCCTTTACAGGCACCCAACTCCAATGAAGTACTACTCTTATTTTACTCTTGAATTGTAAGACTATATTTTTTAACTTGGCTATTTTTTGATTGGGATTGAAATGGATAAACAGCGGTTTAAAAAAAAAAGGATTGTGGAAGGAATTGCTGCACTTTTTAAAACCAAGCATCCAGCACTTATTCTACATATTGTTCAGACTGTTGTTGACTAATGGGCAAAGTTTAGTTACAGATGAACTTGCATCAGAGAATGTGTACAGGATGAGATTTGGCTGGCAACCAATAGTTGATTGGTGAGAAGTGCCCAGTTGTCAATGACCAAGGCCTTCTGTTTGCCAACAAATACATGATTGGTTCGCAGATGGCTCAGAAGCTTTTGGGTGTAAATGTTGTAGCCAGAACTTTTGGAACTCCGCAATGGAAGAGGGAGTTCTCTGCAGGAAATCCAATAGCCTGAAGAAAGCCAGTTCATTTGCCCTTACCAGTTGTAGTAACCTGTTGCTTTTAACCGACAAGTCAGAGACTTTTATTAGTGGTAAACCAGTTCTTCTGTGCCTCTTGAAGACAAATGAAAGTACCTGGAGAAGACAGAAGCAGCAAACCCTGGCAAACCAAAATGACCATCTCAGTGAGCACTGTGGACAGGAACCATGGAACTGCCTTCCCAGTGTTTACCTTCACCCATAATGTCAATTATTTTTGTGTCTGTCTGCATGTATGTAAAGAAGTAGTTTTTCAAGGGGGCTAGAATTTAAAAAAGAGTAAAGTTCACAGTTGTCCACTTACAGTTAGAATCTATTTATGTGGAATAATTAGTAATTCTTGTTAAGTACTGAAATCTTGCCTGTATTTTGTCAATCCAGGTCTAAATAAAAACAAATTGGTAAATTTTGCATACTTTTTATAAAATCTTTTAACTTTTACAATAATACTGGTATGAATAACAAGGCTTGATTTTCCAGGGTGCCATGCTAGTCAGGACTGATTATAATTGCTTACACACAGACACAAATTAACTCAAACATTAAGGAAAAACTCTTGGTCTACTTGGACTGCAGAAATATCTGAAGACTTCTCTGTAGCACTGATGATCTGGAGACTGCCAAAGGTAAATTGACTGTCTGCTTTCCTGTTTAGGAACATATGAACTGGAATAAGGCTATTCATCCCATTGAGCTTGCCCCACATTCAATATGATCTCAACTAGGTTAGTATGGGATGGAATAAGTACGATAGCAATACATGATCTTGGTTCAGGGAAATAAAAATTCCATATGGGTGGATGAAATAAAAAAGGGAAAGAAGACACTAGTAGAAGTCAGAAGGTCTCCCAAAAAGTACCTACATGTTGGACAGAGCTATTCAGGAGCTAATTGGTAGGACCCTGGGAATCACTGAGGATCAGAGGCACCTTGATGTGCATGCCCACTGGTCCCTTATGGTAGCAAGACAGGTCGATAAAATGGTTAAAGTGGTATATAGGATAATTGCCTTAGTCGGTTGAGGCATAAATTTTAAGAGCAGAGAGATGCTGAAACTATATAAAAAGTTGGCTAGATTTACATTTTATGGTCACGTGTACCCAGGCATTGAGAATATTATGTGCTGTTCTGGAATCATAGGTTGGATGTGATTGCAATGGAGAATTACCAGATGTTGCCTCTCTCTTTTAAGAGAGATTGATAGACTGGGGTTATTTTCCTTGGAGTAGGAAGACTGAGGAGGGACATAATTGAGACGCATAAAATTGAGATACATAGGCTTTTTCCCCTGGTGGAGGGATCAATGATCTGGGGCATAGATTTAAAGTAACAGGTAGGTGGTTTTGAGGGAATGTGAGGAGAGAAATTTTCACTGAGAGGGTGGTGGGAATTTGGAATTCCCTGTTTGTAAGGGTGGTAAAGGCTGAAACCTGCAAAACCTTTCAGATATATTTAGATGTGCACTTGCGATGCCAAAGCATACAAAGCCAAGCGCTGGAAAATGGGATTAGAATAGTTAGATGGTAGTTGTTTTTGACTGACATCAGTTCTATAGGCCAAAGAGCATTTTTCAGTGGTGTACACCTCTGACTCTAACAAAGGTATATAAAGAAAGACAGTACATTAATCATGGGTGACTTTAAACTTCACGTAGATTGGAATAGTCAGATTGGCAGAGGGAGCCAAGGGGAAGAATTCATAGAGTGTGTATGGAGGACAGTTTCCTAGAACAATAGGGTGGAAGGTTTGCTTGAGTAGTTCGAGAGGGTTTAAACTAGTATGGCAGGGGGGTGGGAACCTGAGCTGTATACTGGAGGTGAGAGTTGATAAAGATGAGGCAATAGCAAGACGTAGACCAGCTAGTGGGAAGGATTTTCCTGGGAAGGAACCAAGGGATCAGTTAAAGTGTATTTGCTTTAACGCAAGGAGTATCAGGAATAAAAGTGACGAACTTAAGAGCATGGATCAGTACCTGGTGCTATGATGTTGCGGCCATAACAGAGACATGGGTTTCTCAGGGGCAGGAATGGTTGCTGGATGTTCCAGGGTTTAGAGCATTTAAAAAGAATAGGGAGGAGGGAAAAGAGGAGGTGGTGTAGCACTACTAATCAGAGAGGGTATCACATCTACGGAAGCTTCCATTGTCGAGGAAGATCTGCCTACTGAGTCAGTATGGGTGGAAATTAGGAACAGCAAGGGAGCAGTCACCTCGTTAGGGGTTTACTACAGGCTCCCCAATAGCAGCAGGGAGATGGAAGAAAGCATAGGTAGGCAGATTTTGGAAAAGTGTGGACGTAGTAGGGTTGTTGTAATGGGTGACTTTAACTTTCCCAATATTGATTAGAACCTCCTTCGAGCAGAAGAGTTTTTGTAAGGTGTGTTCAGGAGGGTTTCCTAACTCAGTACGTTGACAGGCCGATGAGGGGAGAGGCCATTCTAGACTTGGTTCTCGGAAACGAGCCGGGGCAGGTATCAGATCTTGTGGTGGGAGAGCATTTTGGTGATAGTGACCACAACTGCCTCACATTCTACATAGCTATGGAGAAGGAGAGGATAAGGCAAAATGGGAGGATATTTAATTGGGGAAGAGGAAACTATGATGTGATTAGACATGAGTTAGGAAGCATGGACTGGGAGCAATTGTTCCATGGTAAAGGCACTATAGACATGTGGAGACTGTTTAAGGAACAGTTGTTGAGTGATGAATAAATACCCCCCTCTGAGACAGGCAAGAAGGGGTAAGATAAAGGAACCTTGGATGACGAGAGTAATGGAGCTTCTCGATAAAAGGAAGGTAGCTTACATAAGGTGGAGGAAGCTAAGGTCAAGCTCAGCTCTAGAGGATTACAGGCAGGCAAGGAAGGAGCTCAAAAATGGTCTGAGGAGAGCCAGGAGGGGGCACGAGAAAGGCTTGGCAGAACGGATTAGGGAGAACACAAAGGCATTTTACACTTATGTGAGGAATAAGAGAATGGTCAAAGAAAAAGTAGGGTCGGTCAGGGATAGCATAGGGAACTTGTGTGTGGAGTCTGAGGAGGTACGGGAAGCCCTAAATGAGTTTTTTGCTTCGGTCTTTACGAACGAAACGAACTTTGTAGTGAATGAAACTTTTGAAGAGCAGGTGTGCATGCTGGAATGGATAGAGATAGAGGAAGCTGATGTGCTGAAATTGTCGTCAAACACTAAGATTGACAAGTTGCCAGGCCCGGACCAGATGTCCTCGGCTGCTTTGGGAAACGAGAAATGCAATTGCATCCTCGCTCTCCACTGGAGTCGTACCTGAGGACTAGAGAGAGGCAAATGTAATTCCTTTCTTCCAGAAAAGAAATAGGGAAATCCCCGGCAATTACAGACCAGTAAGTCTCACGTCTGTTATCTGCAAGGTGTTAGAAAGGATTCTGAGGGATAGGATTTATGACCATCTGGAAGAGCATGGCTTGATTAAATGCAGTCAACATGGCTTCGTGAGGGGCAGGTCATGCCTCACAAACTTATCGAGTTCTTTGAGGATGTGACTAGAAAAGTTGATGGGGGTCGAACAGTGGATGTTATGTATATGGACTTCAGCAAGGCATTTGATAAGGTTTCCCATGATAGGTTCATTCAGAAGGTCAGGAGGAATGGGATACAGGGGAACTTAGCTATCTGGATACAGAATTGGCTGGTCGACAGAAGACAGTGAGTGGTAGTGGAAGGAATGTATTCTGCCTGGAAGTCAGTGGTGAGTGGTATTCCACAGGGCTCTGTCCTTGGGCCTCTACTATTTGCAATTTTTATTAATGACTTGGATGAGGGGATTGAAGGATGGGTCAGCAAGTTTGCAGACGACACAAAGGTTGGAGATGTCGTTGACAGTATAGAGGGTTGTTGTCGGCTGCAACGACATTGACAGTATGCAGAGATGGGCTGAGAGGTGGCAGATGGAGTTCAACCTGGATAAATGCGAGGTGATGCATTTTGTAAGGTCGAATTTGAAAGATGAATAAGGATTAAGGATAGGATTCTTGACAGTGTGGAGGAACAGAGGGATCTTGGTGTGCAGGTACATAGATCCCTTAAAATGGCCACCCAAGTGGACAGGGTTGTTAAGAAAGCATATGGTGTTTTGGCTTTCATTAACAGGGGGATTGAGTTTAAGAGCTGTGAGATCTTGTTGCAGCTCTATAAAACTTTGGTTAGACTGCACTTGGAATACTGCGTCCAGTTCTGGTCACCCTATTACAGGAAAGATGTGGATGCTTTGGAGAGGGTTCAGAGGAGATTTACTAGGATGCTGCCTGGACTGGAGGGCTTATCTTATGGAGAGAGGTTGACGGAGCTTGGACTTTCTTCATTGGAGAAAAGGAGGAGGAGAGGGGACCTAATTGAGGTATACAAGATAATGAGAGGCATAGATAGAGTCGATAGCCAGAGACTATTTCCCAGGGCAGAAATGGCTAACACGAGGGTCATAGTTTTAAGCTGGTTGGAGGAAAGTATAGAGGGGATGTCAGAGGTGAGTTCTTTACACAGAGTTGAGAGAGCATGGAATGCGTTGCCAGCAGCAGTTGTGAAAACAAGGTCATTGGGGACATTTAACAGACTGCTGGACATACATATGGTCACAGAAATTTGAGGGTGCATACATGAGGATCAATGGTCGGCACAACATCATGGGCTGAAGGGCCTGTTCTGTGCTGTACTGTTCTATGTTTTAATATGTTGTGGATCCAACTTGAGATCCAGGCTATTGGATTTAGTAATGTGTCATGAAACTTGTTTAATAGATGATGTCAGTTTATAAGATCCCCTTGGAAACAATGGCCACAACATGCTAAAATTTAGCACTCAGTTTGAGAGGGAGGAACTTGAGTCAGAATCATAAGAGTACAAAGGAATGAGGGTAGAGATGGCTGGAGTGGACTGGGAAAGGAGTTTAGCAGCAAAGATGATTGAGGAACAATTGTAGAGGTTTAAGGAAATAGTTCATGGCTTACAAGTATATATCCCATTGAGGAAGAAGGAACCTCGGAAGGAGATAAATCAACAATGACTAACCAGAGAAATTAAGAATAACAGCAAAAATGAAAAAAACTAAAGTGAAGATTAGTGGAAAGCCAGATGTTTAGGAATATTTTAAATCAAACAAAAGATGACCCAAAAAAGGTGAATATAAACTTTGAGTGTAAACTTGCAAGTAACATCAAGACAGACATCATGAGTTTACTTAAATATCTAAAAAGGAAGACAGGAGCCAAAATAAACACATGGTCCATGGAGAATGTGGCTGAGGATTATCTGATCAGCCATTACCTCAATGAATGGTGGAGTGGACTCAATAGGCTGAACAGCCTACTTATCCACTTACATCTTATGGTCTTGTCAGAAGTCTGTCCTGTCCTGCCACAGATAAGAGACTATGCTTTATGGTGGTAGACAACAATGGTACACTAAACTTGAGAAGAGAATACTGAAAAATTAAATCCTCTACTTATAACCAAAATCTCTACATCGCAAGTTCATTTTGCCCAGACTCCTACTGCTTTTATGATGGTTTGAAACTTTTGACAGAAATCTTTATTGATAAGGTGTTTTTTTGAGAAAGATTTTAAAGACATAGGTGTCAGTAGCATGGTAGATGAGGTAGCTGAAGGCTCTGCCACTGAAGCTGGTGGAGGAGTATAGAAGTCTGAGCAGACATATGCGGTGGCTGAGAAGAATAAAAGGTTAGAGTTGGAGAAGTACTAAGTGCAGAAGTGATTAAAGAGTTAGGAGACTTAACTTCCATGGGAAATAAAACATATTTGGGAACAGTGGATCCACTTTGTGTCCTCCTCCCTAAGATTGTTCATTTTCTTGCTTTTCTCACATTGCATTCACCTTTTGCTCATTTTTCCTGATTTTTGGCATTTCATCTATCTCAACTGCTGTTCAAAGAATCATCTATTGCAGTCCAATCTCCATGAAGTCAAAGCATTAAAACAGCAGAACATTACTGCAGGAGATATCAGTTCAGCAGACTGTGATGACCAATTGTGACATACATTTGATTATGGCAGATGAAAGTAAACATATTCTAAACATAATTAGCCTTAGTGGTAGATACCATCTAAATGAAAAATCTGCATATAAAAAAGAAGAAAATAAATGGGGACAGAAGTGAATTTTGCAGAAGGTTGTTGCAGCAAATTGAGAGTAAAGCTGAACCAGTCCACACAGAAAGCTATGGTTTTAGGCACATGACTCTGCATATGGTGAGCTCTTGATCCTAACTGGAATTTAGCTGCTTTCCCAATAGAGGGGGAAAATGAAGAGCATAAACACTTTATGCTTAGTAACAAAATCCATATCTAAGGTTTCTGGACCTTGCTGTTAATCCTCGAGTCCAGCCGCACAAGCTGAGCAAATGGAAGAATGATCTACAAATAGCACCACATAAATAAATAAACAAACAAACAAATAAATAAATAAATAAATAAAGAGAAAACACAGAAGCATGCCAAAATAGCTATTTAAAATAAAAAAAAACCAACCTCCCTATCTCCAAGTGTCTCCAGAAGTAGCAGCAAAACAGTTTTGAAATGTTCATCCCAAACTCCTAGTGACTCTTCCTGAATTGATTTCAGGAGTTCATACATCGCTGCTTTACGTTCTTCTATTCTTTCATTGTGATTAGAAAGTTCCTTTAGCAGCTCGGCAACCAAATCAGACTGGTCCAAGGAAGAATCTGTTTATAAAAAGTTAAATAACTATTAATGCCTAAGATTTTAATTTTTCAACATCATCAGTATTTTGAGAATAGAAATACCTTTTACTAATTTTGTGCTTCAACAAATCATTTAAAGACCACTGGCATGGACCTCTAATCTATTAACCCCTACCTTGACAACTTGAGCATGTTTTGCCACTCAAAAACAAATCATAGTTGGTTTCAAATGGAATGACATTTATGCCTTTGTCTTTATCCATTAATACAAAAATCTATCATTCTCAGCCATCAAATTTACAACTGAACAGAGATCAATTACAATTTGAAGGTGAGAGATCCCAACTTCTACCTGAAATGTCACTTCAATTGCTATCATATTTTGATCTTAAAGAAATTAAACACCCAATGTATGTGAAGAAATTGTAAAAGATCAATATTTGTTGTGGAAAAACATTCATTATTGGGAAGAATGGCACTCTAAATGAAATATGAAAGATCTGGGTCTAACTTTTGGACTGTATCTGTTGTCTTACACATACAAAAGAGCAGAAAGTTTTGCCACAGCTAACATATTCCTCTTAATATCTTGAAGACTTTGATCAAACTATTCCTTTCCCTTCTAAATTCCAGGCAATATAACCTTAGTTTGTTTAATATCCTCAGACTTAGATTTGCAAGGGTGAAACGATGGTGAACCAATACTCCATCCATTGCCAACATATTTCTCCTAGTGTTCACTGCTTAAGGTATGGTCTACCTAGAGCTGAACTTTTAAATCTTGATAGGTGAGTTCTTCAGATAGAAAGGTTAATATTGCATTTGGATGTTTGTTCACTTCCTGTACTTTAATGATCTATATTAATGGAGTCTCAAGTTTCTTTGGATTTCGACTCTATGAACTGATCCACCATTATTTTATTGAATAGCAGTGGAGGGCCACAGGCAGAATGGTCTAATTCTGCTCCTATTTCTATGCTTATTTGTTCTGTTCATAAATCAAGTGGGAAAACAAAAGCTTATTTTGTTAATGTCCAAGATAGTACCTCATTTTTCTAAAGATTTGTGTACTCACTTACTCGAACAATTTCCAATTTTATGCCTTCACATACACTGCTCATAATGTTATCTATCTGACAATTTTGCCAGTCAGGGAATTTTCTTTTCATTTATTCAAGGGATGTGGCTATCTCTGGTTATTAGCATTTATTATCTGCTGAGACTCTCAGTTATTAATTTGTTACGTCTAGACTGTACTACTCCAAACAACTCCTGGTTGCACCCTAGTTCTACCCTTCATAAACTCGAGGTTGTTCAAAACTAGTTATCTCTGCCTTCACCCAGATTAAGTCCTTACTCATCATGAAGACCATGAGAGACCGATTCCAAAAACACCTTGAGCTGAAGCTTTACATCATTTACAGATCTCTCCATGACCTTGTGCCTCTCTTTTTCTGTGACCTCTTCCAACCCCATTTTCAGAGATATGTATAGTCCTAGAATTCTGACCTCGTGAGCCTTTCAATTTTAATTGCTCTATCAGTAGTTGTACCTTCAGCTACCAAGAGCCTAAATTCTGGAATTTCCACTAATTCTTCTGCCGATCTTTCCTTTAGATAATATTTCAAATCTATCTTTTTGATCTTATTGGTCATCTATTAAAATGTCACCAGACAGAAATGTAGAAAATTTAAGGAACAGAAGCAAGCCATTTATCCCATTGAGTTTGTATTAGGCAATAATAAGCTATCCAGCCTAATTGCAGTTTCCAGCTTTTTCCCTATAACCTTGTAGGTTTGGCATTTAAGGTATTCAAATATTATTTAAATGGTTTCTGTGTTTACCCCTTTTTTGAGGCAATGAGTTCCAGATGCCACCCACCTTTTGAATGAAAAGTTCTTTCAATCTCCCACCAATTCTTTTACCAATTATTCCACATCTAAGCCAAGCTATTGACCTGTTTGTAAAGGTGATAGACTCTCTTACTTAATTCCAACTGCTCCTCTTGTAATTGTATACACTTATGTGGGTCATTGCCAAATTTTGCTGCACAACTCTCCTTTGAAGCATTTTGGGACATTTCATTATAGTATAGGTGCTACATAAACAAATAAATTGCTTTATTCGCTGAGGTATAGAATTTCAGAACTGGAAGGTTATGCTGTTATAACATAATAACAGCTGGAGTACTGTGCACAGTTCTGAAATTCATATTAAAGGAAGGATGTGATTGCACTGGAGAGGGACCAGAGGAAATTTACCATGACGCTGCCTTGGCTGGACAGTTTCAGTCACTTGTGGAGCAGAAATTGGACAGACTGGAGCTTTTTTCAAAAAAAAAACAGCAGAGCAGCTTGAACGGGAACAGATTGAGATGTGTAAAAGTATAATGGACATATATAGGATAGACAAGAAGGATTCCTTGATGGAGGTATCAATGTTCAGAGGTACGGATTTAAAGAATGGGGCAGAAGGGTTCGGGGAAAAGGGCTGGGTGGGTGTGTGTGGTGGGAATCTGGAACTCTCTGGCTGTAAGGGTAGTAGAGGCAGAAAATCTTTAAGTAGTATTTAAATTGGCACTTGCGATGCCAAGACGCACAAGGCTATGGATTAAGTGTTGGAAGATGGAATTTAGAATGGTTAGGTGGTTGGTTTTGACCAGTATTGATGGAGGAGCAGAAGGGTGCTTTTGATCTCTATGATTAAAGCTAGAATACCAATGGATCAAGAGAATTCCCACTCATACCAAATGATTTCTTCATAGTAAATAGAGAAAGACACATGTCACAGGTAATGATGTACGACAAAAAGCAGGCAACATATCTCCATTGTAAGCCAAAAAATCAGGAACTGCCATAATGATCAGTGAGCTTGTTAACTCTGCTGTGAAATGCCTGTCTGAACCACTGTTCATTATATTAGAGGAGATCTGCAGATTAAAATCTGGGACAACCACCTCTGATATGACAATCGAGGGTGAAACCAGGGTCACATCAACAAGTAAATAATAGTAGTTACCTAGCTATCATATTTTATAGAATGTTGTTAGTACTTAAGACTAACATGCAGTTAATGGCAATAAAGAAGCAATAACATTAAGAAATATCAAAATGTACAAAAAAAAGCAAATTAACTTAACGTTTTAATTCTATAATAAAATTTGCACAAAGGACTCTTTGGAAAGAAAATCACTGAGGTATGAGTGCAGTCTTCCAGAAAGGAGCAGGTGCAAATATCTGTTCCTATAATTTTCCAGATTGTAAAAAGACCAACTAACCCTTTTGGAGGTCCAGAGAACACGGAGTACAGAGAGAATTGTATTAACTCATGCTGTTGTCACATTTTGAAAACTGCATCTGCTAGACAAAATGTTTTGTCAACAAAGTATTACCTGATTCGATGTTTGTGATGCTAATATGTCAACAGAAGATATCAAATACTGGTACAGCAGTTTCATATGCTGACATAATTTTCATTCATTATGACCTTGAAAGAAACCCAGTCAAAACTAGACATTTATAAATGTACAACACAATGTGTGTACTGTTTGGTATTCGTGAAGTTAAACTAATGAAGTGTTAATTTACTATTGAAAATACTACTTTTCCATGTGTAGCAGAGATACATCAATCCACTGAAGCAATAAAAATATTTCCTTCCAGGAGTTCTCTTTACATAAAGGTATCACATACTAAAAACAATCTTGGAAGCACAGAACATCAAAATAACCAAATTTATTAATATGATCTCTCAATTTGTTCTAGCAGCTCTTCCAGATTTGCAGCTTATAACAGTAATTCTCAGCAGAACATTGCAATGATAACACATTGACTACCAACTCCAAAGTTTAGATCATCATGAAGTATGCAATTATCCTTTCACAAACCCCACTTTGGGGAAAAAAAAAGAGGAAAGCAACAGAAAATTAAAAGAAACAAACATTCTTGCGTGGGTTGAAAGGCACTTTATTTTGCCATTTAGAATGAAATATTTCAGCTAAGAACGAATAGGGCCTGAGGGTCAAGGAATTAAGAAATATAGGCAGATTTATTCAAAGAATAAAACCTTGACAATATGGATGTCAACTCACTTTTCTTGAAAAAGTTCCTAAAACCATACATCCTTTACGCACAACTAATACAACAGTATTTTTTGCTCCAACTCAGAACAGGTCAAACTAAGTTTTTCCAATGTGTGCCAAAGATGACTGCTAATTGCACCAAAACATTTTTCTCTTCTAACTGGATCACGCAGCAACGTCACTTCAATTCAAGATCTACATTAGAAATGTCTCATGCAATCATTCATAATAAAAAAGTGAAAAAACTAATCAGAACTTTTTTCGTTAAGTAGGAGGTTAGACTTTAAAATTGTTTTTTTTACTTAAAGGTTACCGAATTGTTGGTGTGGGGATGGATAGTGCTAATAAAGATAAATGCTGAAGGTTTGAAAATAAAAACACAAAATGTTGGAGAAGTTCAAAAGGTTTGGCAAGATCCATGTAGAGAGAAACAAATTAATGTTTTGAATGCAATTACTTCTTCAGAAGTAATGTGGAACAGTCTTAGACGTTATACTAAAATGGGGCAGAGAAAAGTTTCCATAGTATGATCCCAGCAAAGATTAATTTAGTTGGGCTGGCAGCATGTGCGGAGAGAGAAACACATTTTCTGAGTCCAATATAATTCTTCCCCAGAATTCTTGTCTCTCCACAGATATTTAAGGCCAGTTGGGTTTCTCCAGCACTTCACTGTTATTTTATTGCAGATCTCCAACATCCATAGTAATATGCTTTGAATTCATTAGTGTCCTTTTCTTTGTATTGGAACAACTACTGCATTAGAACAGCTACTGCATCAGATCTGCTTTCCTGGCATCTTGGAATCTCAAGAGCAGGGCACTTGTTTTTTGATGGTTTTGTTTTCAGCATGAGCTCACCTTTATTTTGTTATTAGCACTTACTCTGGATCTATGCCTTTTTTCCTCTATAACCATTAACATGTTTTGCCTTTTGTTCTGTGACATCTTTGATCTCCAATCTCTCCAAACAGCCCTTCTATTCCACTTGCCCCTCCCCCTTTCAACAACCTAAAACCCTATGACTTTTCCACCTTTGTTCAGTTCAGTCAAAATGTCAACTCTCATTCTCAGTCAACAGATGATGTCAGACCTGCACAGTTTCTCCAACATTTTCTATTTCTAGTTATAATGGATAGATTCAGATTCTGGTGCTTTTATGTTTAAATCAGGGAATTTGAAGGAGATTTTCTTCTGTTATGTCTAATGAGACAGTATTTGAAGCTGACATTGCTTGCCCAATATCTTGTAGTGTGTAACACAGGTGACATCTGAAAATACCTTTAAACTGGAGGACCTTTAATTTCTTGGATCTCTCTCATGGAGGATGTCTTTCCTGTTGAAACAGGAGTTGTTCAGTTGCAGTATCTTGAGGATCTTTAATCTTAAATTCCCTTTGTAGATGATGGCAGTCCTGTTGAAACAGGAACTTTTTTTTCAGTATCCTGGTTCATCAGACTGGGCCAAATATTCTTGATCCAGTTTTGGTTCCACCAAGGCCATTCAGTCCCTGACCTCATTAACATGGTTCAAACATGGACAAAGAAAAACTGAATTCCAGACGTGAAGACAAGTGACGGCCCTTGACATCAAGGGGTCCTAGCAAAATTGGAATCAATGGAAATCAGGGGGTAAACTCTCCACTGGTTGGAATCATACCTGGCATATAGGAAAATGGTTGTGGCTGTTGATGGTCAGTTATCTCAGTTCCAAGAGATCTTTGCAGAAGTTCCTTAGGATAGTGTCCTAGGCCGAATCACCTTCAGTGGCTTCATCAATGACCTTCTCTTTTCATCAGGTCAGAAGTGGGATGCTTGTGAATGTTGCATAATACTCAACACAATTCCCATCTCCTCAGATTCTGAAGTAGTCCATGCTCAAATGCAATAAGGTTTGGATAATATCCAGGCTCGGGCTGACAAGTAGCAAGCAACATTCGTGCCACATAAATGCCAGACAATGACCATCCCCAACAAGAGACAATTTAATGAGCACCTCTTAATATGGTATTGCCATCACTGAGTCCCAAACTATCAACATTCTGGGGGTTTACTATTCACTAGAAACTCAACTGGACTCACCATATAAATACAGTGGCTACAAGAGCAAGTCAAAAACCCACGTCCTGACTCCCTAAAGCATGACCACCATCTACATGGCACAGTCAAGAGTATGATAGAATACTCCCATTTGCCTGGGTGAGTGGAGGTTCAATATCACAAGTAGCATGACACCATCCAGGACAAAACAGCCTGCTTGAATGTGCTCAGTAGTAGTGTGTACTATCTATTGGATGCAGTGCAGGAATTCACCAAAACTCCTCAGACAGTAGCTGCCAAACCCACGACTTCTTCCATCTGGAAGGACAACAGCAGCAGATACATGGGAACACCACCAAGTGCAAGTTCCCCTCCAAGCTACTTACCATTCTTACTTGGAAATATATCTTTTACTGTTCCTGGGTCAAAATCCTTGAATTTCCTCTCGAAAAGCAATGTGGGTCTACCTACAGCACATGGACTGCAGTGGTTCAAGAAGGTAAGCTCACCGCCACCTTCTCAAAGCAGCGAGAGATGGGCAATAAATGCTGCCCAGCCAGTGATGTCCACTTCCCATGAGTGGATTAAAAATATCCAGAAGTTTTGGATGTCATTTGGAATTCCATGACACCTAGTCCCCAATCTGTGTTAGCAGCTTTTTATTCTCAATCTGATGGTATATCTGTGACGAAGTGTGTAGACCTTTTGGTTCAAATTGTTGCTAAGGTTGGACACATTCATTCATGGTCATTAATAGCATTACTCATGAAATCAGCACGTTCATTTCATTTGTTGCATTTCTTTGAAGATTACTTCTTTGCTTGGCACAATTTCTCTCACCAACATTTACAATTCTTCGGGTGAAAGTAAGAAAACTAAAATCTGTTTGAACTCAGATCTTCTAAATTACCTCAGCCTGTGACATCAGACTTAAATCTGTCATCATTACTGTTTACTACAATCGGAGGGGAGAGAAAATTGGAACCAGGGGAAACAAAATTCACTTGTTGAAGTCATACCTACCTCAAAAGGAAGTTGATGGTGCTTATTGGAGCAAGCAAAAAATAAATTGTTGGAGAAACTCAGCAGGTCTGGCAGCATCTGTGTATAGAAAGCAGAGTTAATGGTTCCAGTCCTGTGACCCTTCTTCAGAATTCGAAACAGGTGGGGTGTGAAGTATTAAAGAAGGTAAGCTTCCAAGCTACAGTTGTAAAGGTGAGACCATATCTACTGTATACACTTTGGTCTCCTCACTTAAGGAAGAATCGATGTGCATTTGAAACAGTTTATAGAAGATGTATAAAGCTGATTCTTGTTTTAAGAAAAAAGTAAGATTCTGAAGGATATTCATAGGTTAGATGCTGACAGAATATTTCCCCTGGTAGGGAGATCTAGAAGGGGGCTCAGTCCAAAAATTAAGAGGTCTCCCATTTAAGACAGAGATCATGAAGAACTTCTCTGAGCTGTTAATGCTTGGAATTTACTTCCACATAGAGCACTGGAGGCTGTGCCATTGAATATATTCAAGGTTGAGTTAGACAAGAGCTTTTTGTTAAAATTTACAAAGGAATCAAGGGTTAGGAGGGCAGCTCAACATTATTAAATGTTTGATTAGAGTTTTTTTAATAGACATCGTAATTCACACTCGTATTTTGCAAAAGTATTGCCAGGTAATGGATTTGCAATTGAGCTTGTTCAGAATTCTCACTTATCTAGTAGAATTCAGTCTAAGTGCAGCAATTTTCAAACCCATGTTGGCCACAACAATACATTTCTGGCTGCAAATTGTCATAGATGGTGAAGTAGATCCTTACAGACCAGTTGTGCACAATAGAGAATGTTAAAGTGAGAGTTCAATCTGCCTGAACTGACCAATGGCTTCTTCCACCAATGGTTGATACCATTGAAGAGACAAGTGGATTGCATCCACTTGTGTCTTCAATATGCTCAGGGTCCCACACAATTGCATGGCCTGAACAATGTCCTTGTTGTAAAAGCATCTTCAGAATGAAGAAATGGTTTTACAATGACATGGAGTCTGATCTGACAGGCCATCTGCATGGAGATTACAAAAGGGACAGAAATATGTAGCACAAGCAGATGGCCTTATGCAGGTGGGTGGAAGTGGATTCCATTTTGGTTCTTCTAAAAGTAAAACTACAATCAGCTTCATGTGAAGTTTGTAAAATCTATTCCATGAAAGAGAAGTATTTCACTGTGGACATTGAAAAGAAAAAGTACAAGAGATCAGCTGGAGGGCTGGAGATTATAAAACTGTGAAGTAAGGTAGGATGGCAGGAGTGTTAAATGGCGGAGTGAATTGTAAATGTAGGTCTATGAAAGGCAAGATGTGGAGACGCTGGTGTTGGACTGGGGTGTACAAAGTTAAAAATCACACATCATCAGGTTATAGTCCAACAAGTTTATTTGGAAGCACTAGCTTTCGGAGTGCTGCTCCTTCATCAGGTGGTTGTCCACCTGATAAAAGACAACTTATGGTGTCAGCTACCATGTCTTAAAGTATCCAATTTTAATGTATCAGGTTTACCTATCACCAAATTCATAAATCTGAATCACCGCATAGAGCTTGGACAAAAAAATGTGGCAATCATGTACAATTCATTTATTTTGTAAGCTATGATTTCTATTGTTAATTTGTCCAGGTGAATACCATTTGCTTTTAATGTTAAAGCACTTTTCCATTATATTCATTGGTTAATAATATTTAAATGACCTTTTTAGTTTTAAAGTTGAATACAGAAACTTCTAACAATAAACCATTAGATAATGAGCTTCTGAGAACAATGTACTATCGCAAAAGTAAGGTACTGAATCCTGAAATTTGTTTGCTACTTACCATCAGGAAATTGTTCAGCATCATCATCAAACATGGCTTCCTTTAAGGCAGACTTATTGACAGAAGTGCTATCAGAATAATTATAAGGATTATAATCACGTGATCGTGAGCTACTACGTTGGGGTGTGGTATTCACCAGTAATGTTTTATTGTCCAGAGCAGTTCGCCCTGAGTCAGTGGCATCACCGCCTCCCCGAATATCGCTAACTCCACCAATAGCCTAAAGAACGATGTGGAAAAATAAGTATCATTAGTGAAACCATAGTTTAAATTCAGGAAAAAAACCCACTATTCACCCATACCAATATGTCTCTTTATGTCCAGTTATAAGTGATCTGTTTCAAATGATCATTCATTTGTAAAACCAACTCATTGATACCTTGTCAACATGTCCACTCTAAATGTGGAAACCCAGTAAATAAGTACTTCTCAATTCAATGAGCAAAGGGTTAATGGTCCCAAATGGCATTTCACTTGAACTGAACTCAGCATCAATATTTCTAAACTACCAAATCTTAGCAGGACTTAGACACTTAATGATAAGGTCCAAGGGAGTGTTGCTGAACAGAGACCTTGGGGTGCAGGTTCATAGCTCCTTGAAAGTGGAGTTGCAGGTAGTTATTAGATTAGATTAGATTACTTAGTGTAGAAACAGGCCCTTCGGCCCAACAAGTCCACACCGACCCTCCGAAGAGCAACCCACCCAGACCCATTCCCCTACACCTAACACTAGGGGCAATTTAGCATGACCAATTCACCTAACCTGCACATCTTTTGGACTGTGGGAGGAAACCGGAGCACCTGGAGGAAACCCACGCAGACACTGGGAGAATGTGCAAACTCCACACAGACAGTCACCCAAGGTGGGAATTGAACCTGGGTCGTCTGGCGCTGTGAGGCAGCAGTGCTAACCACTGTGACACTGTGCTGCCCACAAATGATAGTAAAGGTAGTGTTTTCCTTTATTGGTCAGAGCATTAAGTATAGGAGTTTGGAGGTCACGTTGCAGCTGCACAGTATGTTGTCCAGGCCACTTTTGGAATATTGTGTACAATTCTGGTCTCCTTCCTATTGGAAGGATTTTGTGAAACTTGAAAGGATTCAGAAAAAATTTACGAGGATGTTGCCAGGGTTGGAGGATTTGAGCTATAGGGAGAGGAGGAATAGGCTGGGCTGTTTTCCCTGGGGCATCAGAGGCTGAGGGATGACCTTATAAAAGGTCTGTAAAATCATGAGGGGCATGGTTGGGTAAACAGACAAAGTCTTTTCCCTGGGATCAGGGAGTCCAGAATGAGGGCATAGGTTTAGGGTGAGAGGGGAAAATATATAAGAGAGACTTAAGGGGCAACTTTTTCATGCAGAGGGTGGTGTGTGTATGGAACGAGTTGCCAGAGGAAGTGGTGGAGGCTAGTACAATTGCAACATTAAAAAGGCATCTGGATGGGTATATGACGAGGAAGGGTTTAGAGGGATATGGGCCAACTGCTGGCAGGTGGGACTAGATTAGATTGGGACGTCTAGTTGGCAATAACGAGTTGTACTGAAGGGTCTATTTCCATGCTGTACATCGCTATGACTCTATGACATGATTTCCATGCACAAAGCCATGCTGAATATCCCTGATTAGTCTTTGCTTCTCCATATACACATAAATCCTGTGTCTCAGAATCCCCTCGAACAACTTACTCACTGGTCGATAGTTCACAGGCTTCTTGCAGCCTTTCTTAGGTCAATCCACAACATAAGCCACCTTCCAGTACCTCATCTGTGGCTACATATGATACAATATCGCTGCAAGTGGCCCCACAATGTCCTGGATACACTTGATCCAGTCCTGGAGATCTCTCTACCTTTATACTTTAAGACCTCTAGCTCTTCCTCTTCTGTAATGTGGACTCTTTTCAAGACACAATATTTATTTCCCTATGTTCCTAAGCTTCCATGTCTTTCTCCACAGTAAATACTGAAGCAAAGTATTTGTTCAGTATCTCTCCCACCTCCCGTGATTCCACACATAGACATCCTTGTTGATCTATAAAGGGGCCCTATTCTCTCTCTCTAATTGCTCTTTTGCCTTTAATTCACTCGTAGAATCTCTTTGGATCATCCTTAGCCTTATATGCCAAAGCTATCTCATATCCCCTTTTTGCCTTCCTGATTTTTGCTCTCTTAAGAATGCCCCTACTTTCCTTGTACGCTTCAAGAGATTCAAATGATCCCAGTTGTTTATACCTGACATATGCCCCTTTCTTCATTCCAGAGTTGGTTCCACAACATATTGTTCTAGACATCCCCAGCTGTTTTTAGAACAGAGTTGTTATACTTAATTCAGCAGGTTTAGAGGTATAGTAAAATGCATCTGTACTTTGGTAATTTTCAATGTTACTAGGATATAGTATGCATCTAGATGTGCATGCATCTTCTGAGGAGAGAATATAAAACTTGGGACTATAAGCTTACAAATGTAGTCATCATTCAGTATTTGGGAACAGAACCTGCTGGATATTCTGAGGAGCAAGTAATTTCATTTTCTGGATTTAACTTATTTCCAGTCACCTGTTATGATTTATGCACTTGTATAATTTAACAAAATTGTGTACAAAAATAATGAAGGGCATAGATAGGGTGGGTAAGAAGAATCAATAAGTAGTGAGCAATAATTTAAGGTAAAGGGCAGGTGGTTCACAGGGAACTTAGAGAAAAAAAATTAATTCAAAATTTATAGAACATAGAAAAATACAGCGCAGTACAGGCCCTTCGGCCCTCGATGTTGCGCCGACCAAAGCCTACATAACCTACACTAGCCCAATAACCTCCATATGCTTATCCAATGCCCGCTCGAATGACCATAAAGAGGGAGAGTCCACCACTGATACTGGCAGGGCATTCCATGAACTCACAACCCGCTGAGTAAACAATCTACCCCTAACATCTGTCCTATACCAAACTCCCCTCAATTTAAAGCTGTGTCCCCTAGTAACAGCTGACTCCATACGTGGAAAAAGGTTCTCACTGTCAACCCTATCTAAATCCCTAATCATCTTGTACACCTCTATCAAATCTCCCCTAAACCTTCTTTTCTCCAATGAGAACAGCCCCAAGTGCCTCAGCCTTTCCTCATACGATCTTCCTACCATGCCAGGCAACATCCTGGTAAACCTCCCCTGCACCCGTTCCAGTGCCTCCACATCCTTCCTGTAGTATGGTGACCAAAACTGCACACAATACTCCAGATAAGGCCGCACCAGAGTCTTATACAACTGCAACATGACCTCAGGACTCCGGAACTCAATTCCTCTACCAATAGAGCTCAGTACGCCATATGCCTTCTTCACAGCACTATTTACCTTGGTGGCAACTTTCAGAGATCTGTGTACATGGATACCAAGATCCCTCTGCTCATCCACACTACCAAGTAGCCTACCATTAGCCCAGTAATCCATCTTCTTGTTACTCCTACCAAAGTGAATGACTTCACACTTAGCTACATTGAACTCCATTTGCCACCTTTCTGCCCAGCTCTGCAACTTATCTATATCCCGCTGTAACTTCCCACATCCTTCTTCACTGTCCACCACTCCCCCGACTTTCGTATCATCCGCAAACTTGCTCACCCAACCTTCAAGCCCCTCCTCCACGTCATTTATAAAAATGACAAATAGCAATGGTCCCAAAACAGATCCTTGTGGAACACCGCTAGTTACTGCACTCCAAGATGAACCTTTACCATCAACTACTACCCTCTGTCTCCTTCCAGCCAGCCAATTCCTAATCCAAACCTCTAATGCATCCTCAATGCCAGACCTCCGTAAATTTTGCAGTAGCCTACCATGGGGTACCTTATCGAACGCCTTGTAAAAATCCATATACACATCTACTGCTTTACCCTCGTCCACTTCCTTGGTCACCTTCTCAAAGAATTCAATAAGGTTTGTGAGGCACGACCTGCCCTTCACAAAACCATGCTGACTATCCTTGATCACATTATTCCTATCCAGATGTTCATAAATCCTATCCCTTACAATTGTCTTTAAGACTTTGCCAACAACAGAAGTGAGACTCACTGGCCTATAGTTACTAGGGCTGTCCCTACTCCCCTTCTTGAACAAGGGGACCACATTTAGTGGGTGTTTAGAACTCAGTGCCCGTAAGAATGGTAGCAGTGAGAATCATTACAACATTAAACAACATGTGGATGGTTACTTGAACTGTCACAGCATACAAGGTACTGGTTTGATGGTTCTTATGGTGCAATGGCCGTATCTCTACCTCTGGACCAGGAGAACCAGGTCAAGACCCATCTAATCAAAAGCTGCATAAACAACACCTCTGAATAGGTTGATTAGAAGTGCTGGAAAGTCAGACTATTGTAAATGATACTTGATGACTGCCACATCACGATTGGCTGAAGGTCCTCTTTCCATGTTGTGAAATTCTATGACAAGGTAGCAATTTGACACCTGGACAAATTTCAAAGGGAAGACAGACACGTTCTTGAACTATGCATTAGGTCTCAAGACATGTTCTTGAACCATGCAGGTTCCCCATCAATAACTCAAAGACAAGAGGAGGTCATTCAACATTTTGAGTTCTGTCATGGCGGATCTGTACTTCAGCTCTAATTAATCCAGTTGTTCTTCAGATCTTGTTATTCTAAAATAATAATAACCTGTTGATCTCAGTCTTAAATTTCAAATGGCTCAAAATCCACACCTTTTAGGTGCTAGACATTCATCAGCCTTGATTTGAAAAGGTGTTACCAGATTCACTCTTGAATCGTCTAACTCTAATTTAAATGTTATGATCCCTTGTGTTGGATTTCTCCATTACAGGAAATATTTGCTCTATTTCCACTCAACTGATACCTGTTCTTAGAATTTAAATTGGAAATCCCCTCAGTCAAAATTTAATTATTTGATAGCCACAGGGAACCTATTTGAAACAATTAAATACAATATATATAAAACAACTGGAGGGAGCAAAGAACATACAGAATATAATTCCTTATTAAATTAAGGAAAACAAGTTATCGAATTTACTTGATTTATGAATGAATTATTGGAATACATGAAAGCCTGTCAAAATGTGAGCACCATACACATTTAAATTATAAAAATAGAAGTTGCTGAACAAGCTCAGCAGATCTGGCAGCATCTGTGCAGAGAAATCAGAGTTAATGGTTTGGGTCCAGTAACTCTTCCTCAGAACAGTTACTGGACCCGAAACATTAACTCTGATTTCTCTGCACAGATGCGGCCAGACCTGCTGAGTTTTTCCAGAAATGTCGTTTTTTTATTCTAATTTACAGCATCCATAGTTCTTTTGGTTTTTATTTTGCACATTTAAATATGTTGGCATTAGATTGCCTCCATTCACGATGCTCAAGAGCATTTAGATATCTATGATCTATTCTGATTACTGGCAAGCTCCTCAAACCTGGGGGCTAAATTTAGTTTGTCATGCAGTTATATATGGGCTTATTGATTGAAGAAAATTTGTTTTGAGGACCTTGCCATGAGTGCTATTCACCAAGGGTAGCCAACCATTATCTTATAAGACCACTTACCTTCACGTCATGCTACATATTCCCACATTACAACTATCAAATTCAAGTTACATGTAAAGTACTTCTTGTATTAGCCAAAATATATTTATACTTAAAAATCATATTTTGTAGTCAAAAATAGTCTCTCAACTCCAACGTGATTTACAAACCAGCTTACTGAATTTGTTGTTCTAATTCAGGAATTCACCACAAGGTAACAATCATCTGGCTTTCCCAGGTAGATAATGTCTTATTTGATTCTCAGTGTAGTTTAAATAGCTTTTAAACATATTGTGAAATTAAGTCATTGTTCAATTTACTGGTGGTTCCTACATTGCTCTTGTAAATATTATAATGGAAGTTAATTGTATTCCAAAGGGGCAATTAAGGGATTCAGTGGAAATCTAGATAAATTGCAAAACAATTTAAGCTCCATCAGCACAGGAAGACAAATTAATTTCACAAGGATTGCTTAACACTATTATTATTCTGTAAATGCATTTAAAGCAATTCCAAAACATTTACATTACAAAGATATTTGGAACTCCTCTACTTAAAAAGGATATTAATGCACTGAAAATTCAAGTAAGGCTATTTCACTGAGGAAAGTATTATATAGTCAAGCATTATGCTAACGCCACCTTTACATTTGCCATGTGTTCGTTTGTAGGAGACTTACAGAGATGATTTTCCCACTCTTCATGTGGAATACTCATGCTATTGGTAGCACCTCAGACATAGATCCAGTTCAATTAACTCGATACAAGAGTTGGAAATTGACCTTATACTTCAATTACGCATTAGAACTTTCAGCCATTTTGAGGGGGAGAGGGTGCAAGAGAAACAGTAGTGGGAATACTACATATTTTTGACTTGTCCAAGAAACATCCTCTCCAAACTGACATTAGGAAAGATCAAATACCTTTTAAGAAAAGTAGTTAAATATTTACCAGTTCCCCATCCTCGTCTTTTTTAGCATCCCGTCTCAAAGGTTCAATCATTTCTTCTTGACTAAGGAGACTAAAATTCTGGATTGCTTCAGTCATTCCCCGAAGAGAGCAGTATATTTCTTCGGAATTCATGTTCTCTGCATCATAGTTGAATGCACTGTTGACAGGACAAAAAGCATGAACTTTCAAAGTTTTATTGTAGAGGTTTCTGTTGACTAAATATTTTAGCTTGGCCACAAAGAACATCATGGAGAAAGTGAGGACTGCAGATGCTGGACATCAGAACTGAAAATGTGTTGCTGGAAAAGCGCAGCAGTTCAGGCAGCACCCAAGGAGCAGGATTCCTGAAGAAGGGCTCATGCCTAAAATGTCTATTCTCCTGCTCCTTTGATGCTGCCTGACCTGCTGCGCTTTTCCAGCAACACATTTTCAGCTCCACAGAGATCATATCCAATTTTGGGCACTGCGCTTTGGAAGGATCTGAAGGCCTTAGAGAATACAGAAAGTTGAAGGAATAAGGTACTTTAGTTACATGGTTAAATCAGAGAAACTATGGTTAGAAACTTAGGGAGATAGCAGCAAGGTAGATCATTTGATCTTCTGATTTCTGATAAACTAGATTGTGGATTATCTATAATTTCAAAGCCATTTTCATTCCTATCCCCAAATTCTTTGATATCTTATATCAAGAAATCTCTTGATCTCTATCTTCAATGCACTCAAAGAGTGACCCTCCACAGAAGACGGTGCTATTTCATCAAGGCCTCTTTGCTCCTGTATTCAAATCCTCTTGCAATAAAAGTTAACAGATGCTTTCGTAATTCTTCTTGCACTTGCATGTGTTTCGTAAGTCCATGAACTGTAGCATCATCCAGATCCCTTTGAACACTTCCATCTCTCGCTAGTTTAAAAAAATCATGTAAAATTTGTTTTTCTTACCAAATTTGATAAGTTATCATTTTTCCACACACAATTTCACCTGCCATGTTTTTGCACATGCACCTAATCTGTCCAATCCTCTTGAAACTTCTTTGCATCTTCCTCATAACTCTCATCCTCACCCAGTCCAGTCTCCACATTACACTGTATTGTTTCCCATGTCCAAATCATTGAAATAGATTGTGTATAGCTGAGGTCCAACCACTGATCCTTGAAGTACCTCACTGGTAAGAATTATTTGCTTATTCCTATTCTGTTCTCTTTGTAAGCCAATTTTCAATCAATGCTAGTAAATTACACCCGATCCCATGTGTTTTAATTTTGTTTACTAGCCTTGTGTGTGGGATCTTATTTAAAATCTTCTAAAAATCAGATACACCACATCTACTGGTTCCTCCTCATCTATTCTACTAATTACATCATTAATGCATTTCAACAGGCTTATCAAATGTTATTTCCTTTTCATAAAGTTATTCTAACTCTGCGTAATTCTACCATTATATTTTAATTATCCAGTTATCGCATTCTTTGTAATAGATTCTCATATTTTCCCTACTAGTGGTGTCAGGCTAACAGGTCTGTAGTTTCTAATTTTCTCTTTCCCTCTTTTCTTAAATAGTGCAGTTAACCTTAATACTGGCCATTCCAGAATCTATAGAATTTTGAAAGTTGATTATCAATACTTCCACTACCTTTACAGCCATCTCTTCTAACACTTCGAGATTTGGGTCATAAGGTCCAGAACATTTATTAACTTGCAGTGCCATTAATTTCATGAGAGCTACTTTTAGTTCTTCATTCTCCGTAACCCTGTTCAATTGTAATAAGACTTTGTTTTTGTAAACCTATGTCATTGCAATTAAAAACAACTTGCAGTTTGCCTTCAAAATTGTATGCTGTACGTGTATGCCAACTTGGTGTTCTTTGCACTAGTGTACCCAATTGTTCCAATATTTACCACTCAAACTTCTTAAAACTATTCTGCTTTTCCATTCTTACAACCGAAGAGAATAATCTCTCACCTTCTGACATTACAGTTCAACCGCCACCTTATTGGCCACAACTATCCTACCAGTATTCTTTTTCTGTCTTTGTCTTTCTAGCAGTGGTTATAGGGTCCTGAGGCAGAAGATGACGTGTTCTTCCTCCAGCTGGCAGATGGCTTTGATCTTGATTTGGCGGTGAAGGCAGCCCAGGAATTAAATGCCCTTTTTGTTTGGGGGGGGGGGGGTGGGGGTGGGCGGGGGGGGGGGGGTTGGCCACAGGTTGGCTGAGTGCTTGGTGTAGGTGGACCAAACATGTTCCCTGAACCACTATGCAACTGAGCAGTTTGTCTCCCCGATGTAGAGGGTAAAGACAATGACAATACAGTGGTTATGGTCCTTGTCCAATAATCCAGAGGTCTGGACCAATAGTCAGAACATATACTCACATAACTTCATGGCAGTCATTATGAGAGTTTGAAATCAATTAAAATTATAGAAATCAAAAGCTTGAATCAGTAAAATGAAAATAGAAACTTTCAGACTGTTGTTAGAAATGACTGAGGAAAATGCTTTTGTCTCAGAAGATTTTGCAACCTTGGAAGGTTTAGATTAGATTAGATTAGATTAGATTAGATTACTTACAGTGTGGAAACAGGCCCTTCGGCCCAACAAGTCCACACCGCCCCGCCGAAGCGCAACCCACCCATACCCCTTACCTAACACTACGGGCAATTTAGCATGGCCAATTCACCTAACCTGCACATCTTTGGACTTCCTCAGAAGGTAGTGTAGCAGGGTCATTGAGGATTTTTAAGACAGAGGTGGATAGATTCTTATTAGGAAAGTGTATTGAGTTATTATGGTTAGATGTGAATGTAGAATTTGTAACACAACTAAATCAGCCATGATTGAGTGAAAGGTGGAGCAGGCTTAAGATGTCAAAGGTCTATGTTTCTTTTTTGTATGCTTGTACAAAGCATTTTCTGCAAGTAAGGCCCTTCAATAGTACAGTAAGGAATGGAGAACTTTAGCTCTCCTAATATTAACTAAGAAAGGCATAGATGGAGCAGAATTCTTAAACTGCATTTAGGTGAAGGTTTATAACCTGTATTTAAGAAGCCACCAAGAGAAAAAATGGTACTATACTTAGTTTAAAGAAATAAGCTGGGCACGTGAAATGGATTCAGTTGTGGAATATTTTGGTGGATATGATCATAAATCAGTTACATTTATGGAAAAGAATAAAGATAGACCAAAATCAAGGCTCTTGATTGGGAAAAAGCTCAGCTTACGCAGGTGAGATATGTTGATTTAGTTAAAGTGGACTTTAAACAGCTAATTCAAAGTCATCAACCATTCTACCAGGCTTTCAAGCAAGAGATGGAGAGAATGTGAAACAGATACGTTGTCAAAGAAAAACAGCCCAACAAAGTCGAAGTCCCACAGATGTCAAAGGGCTTAAAGATAATATGTCTCTTTTGTATTACTTAAGTATGAAATTCCACATATGCTTCCTCCACAATAATAAGAAAGATAGAATTCTTAACTTGAATGTTTCACATATGTGAAACATTCAAGATAGACTATGGGCTTTGCCAGTATTCAAATTCAGCTCAGTTCATTGACTCTTCTAATGAGAGTGGTTTGTGTCTTCTATATTCCCCATTAAGAGCTTTTTGAGCAATAACTTGCTCTCTATTCAAAACCTTTTATGTAATAAAATATCCCAAAGCATTTCAAAGGAATATTATAATGCAAAATTTGACACATGTATTTAGGCAGTTTCTGAAAAACAATTTCAGTGGCCTAATGTAAGTTTTCAAAATTAATTAATATATCAAATAATAAACTTAAGTAAATCTAATTAAATTTACAACATGAATGTTTGGTGAGAATTTAGTTCTGGAACAGCAAACACACCAGTGATGTCTGAGTACAGTCTGCTAGTTTCTTCATCAAAAGCTTAATGGAGTCTACTCTTAAATTTATAATTACCTTGGTGGTAGAGTATTCTGTGTTGTGTTCGTTGGTGAAGTGAGGGGGCTGGTCCAACCTGCAGGTGAACGTGGTGTGCTTCGTGTTATAGAACTGTTGCCAGACCCCTGCTTTGTTTAAAAAAAGTTAAATGCCATTAAAGTTTAGTAAAGCAATTTCCCAGCATTTTTATCTAAAGCAACATTATCAATTAAAATGATCTGTTATTTCATATAAAAACTATACATGCTGAAAATTTGTTTTGTTACAGTTCATTAGGTTACAATTAATTATGTTCCATTTAATTGTCTGCACAGGTCACAGACCATTATTTAGATATTTCCAAAACAGGAATTTTACAGCACAGAAAGAGGCTACTTGGCCATTGTATCTGAGCTGGCTGAAATAACAAACCATCCAGTCTTATTCAACTTTCTGGCATGTGGTTTGCAGACCTGCAGATTATGGATTTGATGTGCAGATCCAGATATCCTCCTTGCATCAACTCATCCTTGTCCGGGTTGAATTCCATTTGATGTTTTCTGTCCATCTCACCAGTCCATATATATTGTCTTGCAGTCCACAGCTATCCTCATTATTAAACATGTTACCAATTTGCATGTCATCTGCAAGCTTCTTGATCATATCCTCTAAATGTATGTCCAAATCATTAATATATATCCCAAAAAGCAAAAGATCTAAGGAAAGGAATTCAAGACGCAAAAACCTGTGGCCATTTGTTCCTTCAGGCAGGTATCCTTCATTACCATAGTCCAAGCATTTACATATCAAAGGTGAGTCTTCAGTTCCTACTAAAGGGCAGCACGGTGGATCAATGGTTCGCACCCCTGCTTCATAACACTAGGGATCTGGGTTCAGGCCCACCCTTGGACGACAGTCTGTGCAGAGTTTTCACATTCTTCCTGTATGTGCATGGGTTTTCTCTGGGTGCTCTGGTTTTCTCCCACAGTCCAAAGATGTGCAAGTTAGGTGAATTGATCATGCTAAATTGCCCATAGTGCCTAGGGATGTGCAGGATTAGATGGAATAAGGTTGGGGGGAATAGGTCTGTGTGGGATGGTCTTCAGAGGGTTGGTATAAACCCGATGGGCTGAATGGTTTGTTTTCACCCTGTAGGGATTCTATGATACCACTGAGCCAATTTTATATTCAGCTTGCTACATTCCACTAGATCTCATGTGACTTTTTTTTGAAACCAGTCCGTCATGTGGGACCTTATTCCAAAGCTTTGCAAAGTTCATGTAGACCACATCAATTGTAGTGCCATCACCAATATTCTTTGTTACTTCCCCAAAAGGTTTGACCAAGTTGGTCAAATACTGCTGACCTTTAATAAATCCATGCTGACTATCCTTGATTAAAGTTTGTCTAAGTTTGCCTGTTTCAGTATTATCAATGTTATATCAAATAATACAATCCAAGTATCCTGCGTTCTCACATAAAATTATTATGCTTTAACCAGAAAACAGTTTCATCTAGGTTATAACTAAAATTAACTGACAATAGCTCATATTTATGGAATGAGGATGTGAGATTAGTCCTCTCAAAACTTAGAGCACAGAAAGAGGTCTCTCAAACCTTTGTTGTTATTGAATACTTACGGCTTCATCAATTCATTCTGCACAAAGGCATGTTTTTGTGATTTATCTTAGGTGCTGCCTAGTTGTTATTGTCTCATCAGCCAGTGCTAACTATCAAACTCATGTTAATACTGAGGGTATCTTTCAGGCCACCTTTCAACCAACTCAGTTTCCGTGAAACCTTCAAGCCTTTCTTTCACAAGTCCACCCATATAATTAGAAACATTCCAATGAGACATGATGCAGAAGGAGAGTTCCAGTTTGGTGGAAAGGAACAACCTGAAATGCTGAACAGGTTGCAGGTCAACATGGCGAGGAGCAACTTTTTGTGGGAAATGTTGGGACGAGTTCAAACTAAATTAGCAGGGAGCAATAAGAGGATGAAGCACAACAAAGAAGTTACAAGATACAATATTAGAACATGAAGCAGTTCAGAAATAGGTGGGATTAAAAAAGGTAAACACAAGGCGTACTGAGACAGGTTTGGAGTGCACATGCATAAATGCATGGAGCATGGTGATGAAGGATGCTGAGCTGTAGGTACAGGTAGCCACAAGGGATGACAGTAGCAATAACAAAGGTTCAAACAAAATAACCACATAATATTTTTCATCGTTACTTTATTCATTTTTAGAATATAAGCATCATTAGTGAGGCCAAATTTTATTGTCAAGTCCTATCTGCCCTTGAGAAGGAGGCGGTGTGTTGCTTTGCAAAACACTGCAAAATGTATACTGGAAAAAAATTTCACTGTTAGTGAAGGAATTCTTAGTGAAGGAATTCTCCTAGCCCTATTGACCTGCAACCTATTCAGCGTTTCAGGTTGCTCCTTTCCACCAAACTGGAACTCTCCTACTGCATCATGTCTCATTGGAATGTTTCTAATTATATGGGTGGACTTGTGAAAGAAAGGCTTGAAGGTTTCACGGAAACTGAGTTGGTTGAAAGGTGGCCTGAAAGATACCTTCAGTATTAGCATGAGTTTGATAGTTAGCACTGGCTGAAAGATACTAGTGACACCATGCCATGTTTCCAAGTTAGCAGGAATGTAACCTGAAGGGAAACTTAAAAGGTCCTGCTGATAAAGCTTTGTTAAGTAGATGTAGCAAGTCTTGTAGATAGCACACACTTCAATTATGATGCAATTGTTGTAGAACAAATAAGTGCTTAAGTTGTTGGATGGAGTGATAATCAATCAGGCTGCTTTGTGCTGGTTGGTGTTAAACTTCAAAAATGTTTGCAGTGTATTCATTCAGACAATGAGAATATTCCATTACACTCCTGACTTGTACTTTCGAGATAATAGAAAGATTTGAGACTCAGGAGGTGACCCCATTGTTGCAGAATACCTGATTTGCTCTTGTTGCCACAGTATTTGTGTCACAAATTCAATTAGATTTTCAATTAAAGGTTACCTCAGGATGCAGCTTATAGGGGATTCAATGATGAACAGGTGGTGGTCAGACTCTTATGCTGGAGATAGTTTTTGCCTGCCATTTGCATCACATGAATGTAATTTGCACTCATTAGTCCAAGCTGAAACGTAGTCTTGGAGTACTGGGGCCCAGATGATTGCGGAAGGATTGAAAACCATAGGTACAGATTTAAGAAACTGAAGTAATGAGGAAAACTCTTTTAAGCAGCAAGTAATTGCAATCTGGAATGCAATGCCTCAGAATGTGGTGGAATTGAAGAGGAGCTACCCTTAAGTTGAGGATGGGATGCATCTTATGATTCAAATTGTTCCCATTTATCAGACCTGATGAAGAGTCACCTAGACTTGAAACGTTAGCTTGCTTTCTCTCTCTTATGGATGCTGCCTAACCCGCTGTTATCTCCAGAAAGTTTTTGTTTTCAGTACAGAATCCAGTATCTGCAGTAATTTGCTCTCCCATTATCATACATTTTTATCAAAAAAGGTTGGGATAAGCCTGAAAATTAGCTGCTAATAACCTTTGTTTCAGTTCATAGGAGGGTGCATCATTGCCAAGGCAAACATTTGTTGCTCATGCCAAAGTACCTTCAGGAAGATATGGTGATCACCTTCTTGAACTGTTGCAGTTTACACAGTATTCAAAGAAAGAAACTGATGCTATAAGATTTGAATCCAATGACAGAATGGCAATACAGTTCCAAATCAAAACGATGCACAGTCTGAGGGTATTGCCAAGTGGTGGGCTTGCCAAGTGCATGCCGGCCTGTTCTGATGGCATAGACTGTGGGTTTGGCAGATGCTGGTGAAGAGAGGCTTGACACATTGCTGCAGTGTGTGTGGTACATACTGCCACCACTATGCACCTGAGGTGGAAAAATTAATCTTTAAGGAACTATATTGGATGCCAATCATGTGGACTGCTTTGCATTTGAAAGGGTTCAACTCCTTAAAGGTTCATGGATTTGTAATTATTTAGGGAAGTGGACAGTAGTCTGTCACATCCTTCACTGGTTTCTTGTAGATAGGCTTTGAAGGGTCACAAGATGAATGACCTGCCAGAGAAATCCCAGCCCTTGTGAATCCTCTGGTCCTTTTGACCACTAAATTAAACCTGTGTCTTCTGGAAATCAACCACATTTCACTGGAACAAGTTCTCTATATTTACTCTATTAAAGCCATTCATAATTTTGAATACTTCTACCAGACAACGTTCCCACCCAAAAGAAAACCTTGACATCCTTCCTAAACTGTAGTGTCTAGAATTGGTCACAATATTCCACGATGGGGCCTAACATTGTTTTATTAAAGTTAAATGATTATGATGAACCTTATGAACACAAGGATAAAGTACGAAAGTAAGATTCGGTTTGTTTCAAAATCTCTTTCGTTTTGTCTTGACACCTTCAAAACATTGTTCATGTCCACTTCCAAGATTACTTAATTTCCACATTTCTGTTAAAAATGGTACTATTTAGCTTCTAGCACCTTCCTTCATTCCTTTTATAAAATGGCTTCACAATTCTATATTGAATTTCATCTGCCAGATATCTGCCCAACTCACCAGTCTATGTCCATGTTCTCCTGCAGTCTGTTACTATTGTCCTCATTGTTTATTATATTTCTGAGTTTTGAAACAAGATGGGTTTCCATCAGAGATTGATTAAAGTTTTGTAATATTCAAAATATGTAATGTAATAATGCCCATAACATAATGAATAACTGAGACTGTGACTCTTCTAATATTTACTTCCAACAGAAAGAAATGCAGTATGTAACAGAAGTATGGTTATTATTCTCATCCTCCCTCTGGTGTTTCCTTCAAAGGGGACTTGGGGAGATGCTCAAATACACACAAGCAAGAATTTTGTCTCAAGGTGTGATTATTTTAATTTTGTAAGATTGTTATTTTAATCTCAACAAATTTGCAGGAAGAGAATGAAAATCAATTCAATAAAATAAAGTTGTTTCAGGAAAAATGTTTGGCTGGCTACACAATTTCTCAAGATATAACTGAAATGCACATAGTCAGTTTTTAATACAAAATACTACAGGGTAAAAACATTTCCTGCAACTTTCTGAAGAGTCAGATTGGACTTGAAACAACTCGATTTCTCTCTCCACATATGCTGCAAATCTGCAGAATTTCATCAGCACTTTGTTTTGATTTCAGATCTCCAGCATTTGTGGTGCTTTGCTTTTACACCTGTAATTTAAATGGGCTTGTGTCCAAATTAAAGTAGTGGGCGGCACAGTGGTTAGCATTGCTGCCTCACAGCGCCAGAGACCCGGGTTCAATTCCCGCCTCAGGCGACTGACTGTGTGGAGTTTGCATGTCTCCCCGTGTCTGCGTGGGTTTTCTCCCACAGTCCAAAGATGTACAGGTCAGATGAATTGGCCATAGTGTGAGGTAAGGGGTAAATGTAGGGGTATGGGTGGGTTACGCTTCGGTGGGTCGGTGTGGACTTGTTGGGCCGAAGGGCCTGTTTCCACACTGTAATGTAATCTAATCTTAACCAACTCAAGTGAAACTGGTGACTTACAGTACAGCCTGCGTTAATTAAACAAAGTTTAACAAATGATCTGCCATGTCAGAAACAAGTGTGCTAAATTGATGGGAACAATAATAACTTAAGCTAAGCTTATTCAAGTTTTGTTCTTGCAGTTCATGGTGTTCCCCAAATGCTTTTGTGTTCAATGCTTGGTAACTCAACAAATACTCCAACAATTATTGTAATTATTATCATATGAAATACCTGAGTAGTGCTGGCTAAACTACGAAGATGGGTTTGAAGTAGTTTGGTGGCTCCATCCTGGAATGTTTTTGGTAGAGCTCCAAGCAGCATACTGAACTCTGGAGTGTTGAGTTGGAACAGGCATATTAAAACTGCTTGAGCTGCCTAAAGGAAGAAAAACAATGGAAAAATCTAGTTTGAACCATCATCATACTTGTTGTGGTAGATTTCCTGAAAATTTGAACTTGAGGTGTTACACTGTTGCCGAAAAGAATTGATGTGAAAAACTTTGATTCAGGTTTATTTAAACATCTCTGGCCCATTTAAAAAAAAAGTACAATTTGAAATACTGTAGCATACATGTACAATGTTGTGCATTCCATGCTAAATAACTAGCATATTCAAATTTATCACTTACTAAAACATTTTTATTGCAGCATGGGTTATGAACATCACGGACAAGATTTAAATTTGTTGCCCATCCCTCACTGCCGTGAACTGAGTGGCTTGTTAGGCCATTTCTGAGGCCAGTTACAAATTATCCACACTGATATAGTTCTGGAGTCACATGTAGGCCAGATCAGGTAAAGACGACAGATTTTCTTCCCTGAACACAGTGATATGGGCAAAAATATGGGGGAGATGATAACTAAGTTAGCAAATGACAAAGATTGGCTGGGTAGTTGACTGTGAGGAAGAAGGTCATTGGTTACAGGAGGATGTAGTCAGATTGGTCAGATTAGTATTAGATGGAATTTGACCCGACTTTGTGAAAGGTGATGCACTTCAGAAGTAACATGACAAGGAGTATTCAATGAATGGAAGAGCATGAAGAAGCTCAGGGAACAGAGGGATCTTAAGATTCATCACAGATTTCTAAAGACAGCAGGACAGGTCATTAGGTTAGTTGTCTAGGTTACTAGAGTAGTTGGGAAAGTATATGGGACACTTGCCTTTACCAGTCATGGTATAGATTATCAGAGCAGGGAAGTTGTGTTGGAGCTGTACAAAACTTTGGTTAGGCCACAATTGTACCGTGTGCAGTTCTGGTCACCCACCATAGGGAGTGATTGCATCAGAGGTGGTGCTGAGGGGATTTACCAAGATATTGCCTGGGATGGGGCAGTTTAGTTCTGCGATGAAACTGGGATTTTTAGAATACGGGAGGGGACCTGATTGAGGTGCATACAGTTGTAAGTTTCCTTAGTTGAAGGGTGAGTATCCAGGGGCATAATTTTAACACGAAAGGCAGGAGATTTAGAGGGGATTTGAGGAATGTTATTCACCCAGAGTGTGGTGGGAATCTGAAATGCATAGCCTTTAAGGGCAGTTGAGGTGGAAAACTTCATAATCTTTAAAAAAAATACTTGGATATTATGCAACATTCAAGGTTATAGGACCAGTGCAGGGAAGTAAACTATTGTAGACTTAGAATAGCTTTTAGCGGCGCAGACTCGTTGGAATGAAGGACGTCTCTTGTACTGTATGATTCCAGGATTCTAAGGTAATTAATGAACCAATTACGAACAATAAATTGTGATTTCATGGTCACCATTCCTCAAATTAGCTTTCAATTCCAGGTTCTATTTATAAAAGTTAAATTCCTCCAGCCATGATATTTGAACATATAATCCCAGAGCACTAGTCTGAACCTCTGGATTATTCGTCCAGAGATATTAACACACTGACATCAGTGTCCTTCTTCGCAGAAAAAATATATAAACCTAAGTTAAATTGGTGACATTCTTTAACAAAATTAACTTGAACATAATAAATTTAAAAATTTAAATATTGTAAATGATAAGAAAATACACTCCTCAGTGTAGGTAGATTGACTATGCTTCAACAACAAATCTTGGTTGTTGTTGTGGAAAGCGACCAAGTCTCAGGACTATCGACACTAACCAACTTTTGCCACTTGGTGGAGCCTAGGACTTCAGCGCAAGTTTGGAATAGAAGCCAGCAGCCACAAGAATGGCAACAGCTATTGGTATAGGCACTATACACTGGGACTTTAAAAGGGAAGAACAGAGAATCAGAAGGACGGCAGCAGGAAGGAAACCAGGGTGGAGTAGTAGGAGCAGCAGTAATGATTTTAAAAGTTAAGAATACAGGGTGGTCATGGGAGCCAGAGGATTGAGAGCAAGAGTGGAAGCATTAGAGGAAAGGTCATGTCGACCATAGAACAGGAAGTATGAACACGTTCAAGTGAAATTTCACAACATTTAATGGCTGCATTGACAATATTTAATCAATGTTAAAGTGAAACAATGTTAAGTCAGTACTTTGACTTTGTCTTCCAAAAGGTGGTTGAAATCTGGAACTGACTGCTTGTAAAGGTGGAAGAGACAGAAACCTTCAGTATTTAGATGTGCACTTGGAATGGCAACACAAACAAGGCTATGGATCAAATGCTTGAAAATGAGATTAGAACAGGCGGTTGTTTTTGATGGGTGTGGACGTGATGGGCTGAAGGGCCTTTTTCTGTGTAGATCAACGACTCTTTCACAAAAGGAAACAACCTCTCCAGGTAATATCCTCTCAAGCTTTCTAAAAGCTTTATATGTTTCAGTAATGTTTCCTCTCATTCTTCTAAACTACAAAGAGGAAACGCCCAACCTACTCAACCTCTCCTCAAAAGATAATCCCTCCATACCCAAGATCAATCTAGTGAACAATCTCTGGACTGTCTCCAATGTCAGTATATCATTCCTTAGATAACCAAAACTGTACAAAATACTTCAGCTCTGATCTGGCTGGTGCCTTGCATTGTTTTAGTAAGACCTCCCTATTTTATATTCGGTTCCATTGAAATAAAGGTCAATATTCCCTTTCCTTATTCTTTTAACTCCTGAATTTTCATATTAGCTTTTTGGTAATTTAAGCACAAGCATTTGCAAAATCCTCTATGTTGCTGCTTTCTTTAGTCTTTATCTATACAAATAATATTCATCTCCTCTATTCTTCCTGACAAAGTGCATAACCTTACATTTTCACATATTATATTTCACTATTTGCCTCCCCGTATGTTTGTGTAAGTTGCAAACTTAGCAACAGTCCATTCACTTTCCTCATCCAAGTCACTAATATACAGCAATTTTTTTTTTATTAACAGGACCAGGAGTGTGCCGGCTGATCAAATATTCTGGATAATCAAGAGGTATGCAATACTGCAGTAAACCCTGACGTCTCAAGATGTCAACATCACTCAAAAAAAATCAAGTAAAAACATGAACATACCTCCTACAATTAATTCAAAAACACACAGTAAGTAAAAGAAACATACTGCAGGGGCATTAAATGTAACTCTTGCACTTTATTTACAGCATAAACACTGAGACATCACTGTAGATTGAGGTACACCATTTGTGCTGGTTGATAGGGTGCCAGTTAAAACAAAGTTTGCTTTATATTGTAAATAATTGTGGTCCCATCACTGGTCTGTGGCACTCCACTCATTACAGATTGGCATCCCAAAAATGCCTTCTTCATCATAACTGTCTCGTATTGGTTAGCCAGTTCTCTATTCATGCTCATATACTATATCTATTGATTTATCTTTATTCATTTTGCTTGTTACCTTCTCAAAGAATTGTAATAAATTTGTCAGGTATGTTTTTCCCTTCATGAAGCCATTCTTATGCATTTCTAAATGTGTTGCCACTATCATTAGTAATAGACTTTCCATTTATCCAATGACAAATATTAAGCTAACTGGACTACAATTACACGATTTTTGTTTCCTTTCTTTTTTGAACAATGGCGTTAAATTTGCAATTTTCCAGTTGTTTGGGACTTTGCAGTGCATCCACTATCTCTGCAGCTACTTCATAACCTGGGTTGAAACTTTTAAGGTCCAAGAGATTTATCAGCCTTTAACCCCATGAGTTTCCCTAGTACTTTCACTCTGGAAATAGTTATTAGATTTATTTCTTTCTCAGCTTTCATCCCTTGATTTAGTATGTTTGGAATGCTACTAAAGCCCTCTACTGTGAATACTGATGCAAAATATTTATCCAATTGCTCTGCCATTTCTTTGTCTGCCATCATTATTTCCCCAGCCCTGTTTTCTAAGGGACCTTTGTTCACTTTGGTCTCTCACTTTCTTTTCATATATTTAAAGAATCTTTTACTGTATGTTTTTATATTACCTGCTAGTTTGCTCCCAAACGTTATTTTCCCCCACTTAAATTTTAGCAACCATTTGTTGGCTTTCAAAACAAAAATTCTCAATCCTCTAGTTTACTACATTGTAAGTTTTTTTTCTTTCAGTTTGATATTATTCTGAACTTCCTTGGTTAAGCATGGTCAGTTTATCTCCTTGTTTAGAATCCTTCTTCCTCACTGGGATATATCAACGAGGTAAAAACAATGACTGCAGATGCTGGAAACCAGATTCTGGATTAGTGGTGCTGGAAGAGCACAGCAGTTCAGGCAGCATCCAAGTAGCTTCGAAATCGACGTTTCGGGCAAAAGCCCTTCATCAGGAATAAAGGCAGTGAGCCTGAAGCGTGGAGAGATAAGCTAGAGGAGGGTGGGGGTGGGGACAAAGTAGCATAGAGTACAATGGGTGAGTGGGGGAGGGGATGAAGGTGATAGGTCAGGGAGGAGAGGGTGGAAAAGCAGATAGGCAGGTAGGACCAGTCCGGACAAGTCATGGGGACAGTTACTGAGCTGGAAGTTTGGAACTAGGGTGAGGCGGGGGAAGGGGAAATGAGGAAGCTGTTGAAGTCCACATTGATGCCCTGGGGTTGAAGTGTTCCGAGGCGGAAGATGAGGCGTTCTTCCTCCAGGCGCCTGGTGGTGAGGGAGCGGCGGTGAAGGAGGCCCAGGACCTCCATGTCCTTGGCAGAGTGGGAGGGGGAGTTGAAATGTTGGGCCATGGGGCGGTGTGGTTGATTGGTGCGGTGTCCCGGAGATGTTCCCTAAAGCGCTCCGCTAGGAGGCGCCCAGTCTCCCCAATGTAGAGGAGACCGCATTGGGAGCAATGGATACAATAAATGATATTAGTGGACGTGCAAGTAAAACTTTGATGGATGTGGATATATGTCTGTTCTGTGAGCCATGAATTATTTTCTTAAATGTTTACCATTTTTTTCTTCTGTTTTTCCTTCTAAACTCCTTTCCCAATTTACTCTAGCCTACTCGGTCTTTAAATCCCTATATAAATTTAGCGTAATTGCTTTGGACCCAAGTTTCTAATTGCAAACTGAGTGCCTAGTTCTTCCAAGTTATGGTCACTATTTTATTGGAATCTTTTACTGGAAGACCAATCTGCTTCGTTAGATATTACTAGATCCAAAATAATTTGATCACTGACTGGATCCATAACATTGTAGGAGAAAGTGAGGACCGCAGATGCTGGAGATCAGAGCTGAAAATGTGTTGCTGGAAAAGCACAGCAGGTCAGGCAGTATCCAAAGAACGTCGATTCTCCTGTTCCTTGGATGCTGCCTGACCCGCTGCACCTTTCCAGCAACACATTTTCAGCTCCATAACATTGTACTAGGTCACTGGACAAGAAACGCGAAATCTGCTTTCACTCTACAGATGCTGCAAGACTTGAGTTTTTCCAACAATCTGTTTTAAAGAGTCATAGAGATATACAGCTCAGAAACAGACCCTTTGGTCCAACCCGTCCATGCCAACCAGATATCCCAACCCAATCTAGTCCCACCTACCAGCCCGTGGCCCACATCCCTCCAAACCCTCCCTATTCATATACCCATCCAAATGCCTTTTAAATGGTGCAGTTGTACTAGCCTCCAACACTTCCTCTGGCTATTCATTCCATACACATACCAAGTTATCCCATAAACCACAAGAAAAACATTGTTAGTCCATAACATTCTGTTACATAAATAATTTCTTCAAAATAATGTGCAACAGTGTTTAAAAAAAAAAGGGGAAACATAGAACATAGAAAAATACAGCGCAGTACAGGCCCTTCGGCCCTCGATGTTGCGCCGACCGAAGCCTACATAACCTACACTAGCCCAATAACCTCCATATGCTTATCCAATGCCCGCTCGAATGACCAAAAAGAGGGAGAGTCCACCACTGATACTGGCAGGGCATTCCATGAACTCACAACCCGCTGAGTAAACAATCTACCCCTAACATCTGTCCTATACCAAACTCCCCTCAATTTAAAGCTGTGTCCCCTAGTAACAGCTGACTCCATACGCGGAAAAAGGTTCTCACTGTCAACCCTATCTAAATCCCTAATCATCTTGTACACCTCTATCAAATCTCCCCTAAACCTTCTTTTCTCCAATGAGAACAGCCCCAAGTGCCTCAGCCTTTCCTCATACGATCTTCCTACCATGCCAGGCAACATCCTGGTAAACCTCCTCTGCACCCGTTCCAGTGCCTCCACATCCTTCCTGTAGTATGGCGACCAAAACGGCACACAATACTCCAGATAAGGCCGCACCAGAGTCTTATACAACTGCAACATGACCTCAGGACTCCGGAACTCAATTCCTCTACCAATAGAGCTCAGTACGCCATATGCCTTCTTCACAGCACTATTTACCTGGGTGGCAACTTTCAGAGATCTGTGTACATGGATACCAAGATCCCTCTGCTCATCCACACTACCAAGTAGCCTACCATTAGCCCAGTAATCCATCTTCTTGTTACTCCTACCAAAGTGAATGACTTCACACTTAGCTACATTGAACTCCATTCTGCCCAGCTCTGCAACTTATCTATATCCCGCTGTAACTTCCCACATCCTTCTTCGCTGTCCACCACTCCCCCGACTTTCGTATCATCTGCAAACTTGCTCACCCAACCTTCAAGCCCCTCCTCCACGTCATTTATAAAAATGACAAATAGCAATGGTCCCAAAACAGATCCTTGTGGAACACCGCTAGTTACTGCACTCCAAGATGAACCTTTACCATCAACTACTACCCTCTGTCTCCTTCCAGCCAGCCAATTCCTAATCCAAACCTCTAATGCACCCTCAATGCCATACCTCCGTAAATTTTGCAGTAGCCTACCATGGGGTACCTTATCGAACGCCTTGTAAAAATCCATATACACCACATCTACCGCTTTACCCTCGTCCACCTCCTTAGTCACCTTCTCAAAGAATTCAATAAGGTTTGTGAGGCACGACCTGCCCTTCACAAAACCATGCTGACTATCCTTGATCACATTATTCCTATCCAGATGTTCATAAATCCTATCCCTTACAATTGTCTCTAAGACTTTGCCCACAACAGAAGTGAGACTCACTGGCCTATAGTTACTAGGGCTGTCCCTACTCCCCTTCTTGAACAAGGGGACCACATTCGCTATCCTCCAGTCCTCTGGCACTATTCCTGTAGACAATGACGACATAAAAATGAAGGCCAATGGCTCCACTATCTCCTCCCTAGCTTCCCAGAGGATCCTAGGATAAATGCCATCAGGCCCAGGGGACTTATCTATTTTCACCCTTTCCAGTATTCCCCGGACCTCTTCCTTACATACCTCAAAGCCATCCATTCTAATCACTTGTGACTCAATATTCACATCAGCAACAACGTCCTGTTCCTGAGTGATAACTGACGAAAAGTATTGATTTAGTGTCTCTCCAATCTCCTCTGCCTCCACACACAACTTCCCACTACTATCCTTGACTGGACCGATACCTACCCTAGTCATCCTTTTATTCCTGACATACCTATAGAAAGCCTTTGGGTTTTCCCTAATCCTACCAACCAAGGACTTTTCATGTCCCCTCCTTGCTGCTCTTAGCTCTCTCTTTAGATCCTTCCTGGCTACCTTATAACTCTCGATCGCCCCAACTGAACCTTCACGCCTCATCTTTACATAGGACGCCCTCTTACCTTTTACAAGGGATTCCAATTCCTTATTAAACCACGGCTCCCTCACAAGACCGTTTCCTCCCTGCCTGACTGGTACATACTTATCAAGGACACCCAATATCATTTGTGTCCTTCCCTTGAAGCCTATCTTTCCAATCCACACATCCTAAGTCATGCCTCACCGCATCATAATTTCCCTGCACCCAGCTATAACTCCTGCCCTGCAGTACACACTTATCCCTCTCCATCATTAGAGTAAAAGTCACCGAGTTGTGGTCACTGTCCCTGAAGTGCTCACCAACCTCCAAGTCGAACACCTGGCCTGGTTCATTACCTAGAACCAAATCCAGTATGGCCTCACCACATATTGTGTCAGGAAACCCTCCTGCACACATTGGACAAACACCGACCCATCTAACGTACTTGAGCTATAGCTTTCCCAGTCAATATCTGGAAAGTTAAAGTCCCCCATAACAACCACCCTATTACTTTCACTCTTCTCCTGAATCTTCCTCACAATCCTTTCTTCTACGTCTCTCGGACTATTAGGAGGCCTGTAGAAAACTCCTAACAGGGTGACCTCACCTTTCCTATTTCTAACCTCAGCCCAAACTACCTCAGACGGCGAGTCTTCATCCATCGTCCTTTCCACCACTGTAATACTATCCTTGACAAGCAATGCCACACCTCCCCCTCTTTTACCCCCACCTCTGACCCTACTGAAACATTTAAACCCTGGAACCTGCAATAGCTATTCTTGTCCCTGTTCTACCCACGTCTCTGTAATGGCGACAACATCGAAGTCCCAGGTACCAACCCACGCTGCAAGTTCACCTACCTTATTTCTTATACTTCTGGCATTGAAGTATATACACTTCAAGCCACCTTCCTGTTTACCGGCACCCTCCTTCGAGATCGATGCCTTGTTCCTAACCTCCCTACACTCGAGGTCCTGTACCCTAAAGCTACAGTCCAGGTTCCCATGCCCCTGCAGAGCTAGTTTAAACCCTCCCAAAGAGCACTAGCAAACCTCCCCCCAAAGATACTGGTGCCCCTCAGGTTCAGGTGGAGACCATCCTGTTTATAGAGGTCCCACCTTCCCCAGAAAGAACCCCAGTTGTCCAGAAACCGAATCCCTCCCTCCTGCACCATCCCTGTAGCCACGCATTTAAACTGTTCTCTCTCCCTATTCCTTGACTCTCGATCTCGTGGCACGGGTAACAGACCAGAGACAACAACTCTGTTCATTCTAGCTGAGCTTCCAACCTAGCTCCCTGAAAGCCTGCCTAACATCCTCACCCCTCTTCCTACCTATGTCGTTGGTGCCAACGTGGACCATGACCTGGGGCTGCTCCCCCTCCCCCTTAAGGACCCGGAAAACACGATCAGAGACATCACGTACCCTTGCACCGGGGAGGCAACATACCAAACTTGAGTCTCTCTCGCCCCCGCAAAACCGCCTATCTGTGCCCCTCACTATTGAGTCCCCAATAACTATCGCTCTACCTTTCTCCGCCCTTCCCTTCTGAGCAACGGGGACAGGCTCCGTGCCAGAGGCCTGAACCTCGTTGCTTACCCCTGGTAAGTCGACCCCCCACAAGTTTCCAAAACGGTATACTTGTTATTGAGAGGAATGACCACAGGGGGACCCTGCACTGGCTGCTTCCTCCCAGTCCCCCTCACTGTCACCCATCTGTCGATAACTTTCGGAGTAACTACTTCCCTAAAGCTCTGATCTATGACCCCCTCTGCCTCCCGAATGATCCGTAGTTCATCCAACTCCAGCTCCAGTTCCCTAACACGGTCTTGGAGGAGCTGGAGATGGGTGCACTTCCCACAAGTGTAATCAGCAGGGACGCTCATGGCTTCCCTCACCTCAAAACATCTTGGAAGAGGAACACTGCACTGCCTTCGCTGTCATCCCTCTAAAAGGTAAACTTTAAAAAGAAAACTAGATCTAAAGAAACAAACAAGCAAAATGTAGCACTTACCTGCTTACCACAACGGGTCTTATTAGGTTAGAGGAGGAGGGCGGGCGGGAGGCTCTACCCCTGTAGTGCCTCAGGGTTTCTCGCCTGCGTGCTTTTATAGAGAAAAAAACCTTCCCAGGTAAGCTAGCGCGACACCAGCTTCCGGGTCCGCTAGGCGTTTTTAAAAAAACTTTAAATTTTAACCGTTTAAAAAAATAACTGGACTAGTTTAAGTCGCGATATAAACACCATCAGACAGCCATTACCTGCTCCGCTGAGAGAGTGAACTCTCTGGTTAAATTTTACCTAAATGCCTTAATGAGACAATACATTTGCAAACTTGTATTCTGTACATTAAAACATCCGACTTCTGAAAGTCCACAATGACAAGTCTACTGGGGACAAAAGATCACAACTTAGAAACCATTTTATTGACTGCTGTGGAATGTATTCAGCAATACAAGTGGAGTGTTTTATACTTCACCTAGACCTTCAGGTGGTGATGTCAACCACCTGAGTTTTTATTTCTGATTTCTAGCATCTGCAGTTCTTTGGATTTTTTAAATTCCAAAATAATGTCCTGAATACACTATGAATTCTTCCTGATGGCTATCTCTGCCAATTTGATTTTTCTGATATACATGAGAGCTAAAGTCACCTATATTAATAAACTGTCTCTTTTGCCCTCTTCCTTCTGCATATCAATGTTATCTTTATTCAATACTGTACTACTCTCCCTTTGCTATCTTTTCTGAACACCTTGCATCCATGAATATATAATGCCCTTGAGCCAGGTCTCTAGCAACAGCATCATATTTCCACACTGAGTTATAAGCACAGCTTGCCATTTTATTTACCAAGCTTGGGCAAGCATCTAAATGCCTGTAACCCTCATTTGACTTTATTACTTTCTCCTTTATTCTACCTATTAACTCTCAGTACCTTATTGGTGCTTCCTATCTCTTCCAATATTCGGTATACCTTGATATTCCTTTCAGTCTTATATCTTGGTTCCTATATCCCTGCTAAGTAGTTTAAACTCTCCCCAAAAAAAGCAAAATATTCAACAAGAAATTAAGTCTCATTCTGTTTGAGTACAACAGGTCCTCCCCCCGCCCCCCCACCAAGGTTCCAAGAATCTAAAGGCCTCTCAGTTGCACCATCCCTCCAGCCACAGATTCATTAGCTTTATCCTTCTGTTTCTATACTCACCTCGCCATGGTGCTTGGAATAGTCAGAAATTACTACTTTTGAGATCCTGCTTGCTAATTTCCTTCACAGCTTCCTAGTAGTATTGCTGGACTATTAATACACAACCAAACTAATATTCTGAGTACCAGGGTTCAAATCCCATCACGGCAGATGTGTTGAAATTTGAACCAATAAAAAAATCTGGAATTAAGATGACCATGAAATCATTGCCGATTGTCGGAAAAACCCATCTGGTTCACTAATATCCTTTAAGGAAGGAAATATGCTATTCTCGCCTGTCCTGGCCTACACGTGATTCCAGACCCACAACAATGTGGTTGACTCTCAACTGATCTCTGGGCACTTGGGGATGGGCAATGAAAGCTGGCTTAACCAGTGATGCCCACTTCCTGTGAATGACTTATTTAAAAAAAATTCTGGAGGACCACATCATATGATCACTGACCTAAACTTGATGAGATTCTTACAAGATAATTGTAATTTTTATTTAAACAGCAGTAAGGCAATTCAGCTGTGTAACTAGGCTGAAATGTTTTTTCTTATTATGGACAATTAAAAAAAAACTTGTATGCCAAAAGAAAATGGAAATCAAATGTTATAATCTGGTTCAAATAGTTTACAGACTGATTCTAATATGGCATTTGGTTCTTCTTTAAAGTGCCATGGAAAAATGCGGAAGGACACAGGATTTCATTTTGACTTACATCTTACACTTGATAGAGTTTTTAAAAATCACAACTTGTATTATATCGTATTATCAGTGCAAGTTGTACACTTGATAAAATTCCGAATTGATTAGGAAGACTTTTACTCTCAGACACAAATGTTGTGAAATGTATTCAGAAAGAGAAAGGAGATGTACTGTGACAATCACAGAAATGAAACAAATTGTCCATTTGAGAGAAAGAAATGTAATGTCTACAAAATACAGAAATGGATTCTTAACTGTTAGGTGCATTCGACTGATACAACTTAAACTATAAGTCGACAGTTTTGTGGCAAAATATAACAGTTCCAGGGAAAATTTCCTAGCATTGTACGTATACAGTAAGTTAATTGTTATAGACTTGTTAGGTGTATAGCATGTTATAAGTTGCTTTATCTTGGAAACAAGTTTCTGAAACCTCACTACATCTGTAATGGCTTCTCACATCTTACTGGAGAGGTGTAACAGAAATGGTGTTAATGTGTATGAGGAGTACAAACCAGTAAGCAGATTGAAAAGATCAAATTTGAGAGAACTTGTAAGATTTGATTAACATGTAAATCTCTACGAAAGCACTCACCATAAAAGCTGTTCTGGCTTAAACATTAACAGACCACAAAAAAGGGAATGGAAGTGACCTTGCAGGAGCTAAGAATCACTTCAGATTGGATCTTTAAAAATCAAATGACTACTTTAAGGGACAGTGTAAGGAAACCTTTGAAGGAGAGCTTTTTCATTGCTGAAAAAAGTGAAATGAGAAAATTGTCTTCTGCAGTTTAAAATCAGTGACAGAAGTACTGTTTACTCAATGCTGCTTCGAGTCTGTTTGTTACAGTAAAAGCTTTAAAACATGAAATCTTGGTCATGTCATTCTTTTAGCTAGTAACTAAGTTCAAATTTTCTTTTAAGATATTGGTTGCTACAGGGAAAGTACCAACTGAAGAAGGATACAGCTTCTTCAGAGGTGCTGGAACCAAGGTTCTTCAGATTGATTCCTGAGATAAGTGTTTCCTTGAGGAGATGCTCTTTGGAGTTTAGAGAATGAAAGGACGTCATTGAACCAAAGAACATTCTGAGAAAGGTGCACAGGATTGATGCTGAGAGGATGTCTTTCAGGATTAGAGCCTGAAATGGGAAGGCTCAGTCTCAGGATATAGTGATAGCTATTTAGGACTGTAATAAGGAAAGATTTATTCACTCAAAGAGCATTGCAATCTTTAGAATTGTCTACTGACAAGGCTGAGGATGCTCAATTGTTGTGTATATTCAAATCTGAGATTAACAGATTTTGGACTCTTAAGGAATCAAGGGATATGAGGATTGGATGAAAAATGCAATTGAAGTTAAGGACAACCATAACCTTACTGAATGGTAGAATGGGCTCAATGGGACGAATAACATCCTCCTGCTCCTATTTTTGTTAGAAATATATTAATATCCTTTCAAGTTATTAATCTCTTGAACTTTACTCAATCCTATCTTTGTACCAAATTCTGAGCACTTCAGATTTCTCAAGGTAAAACGTTGGTACCATTTTGACTTGGTTTTGATTTAAGTATTTCAAAGAGTCAGAAGTCTCAATTATTCGACCAGCATTTCATTGTTTGATAGTTTATTGGCCAACTGCACTAACTGATTTATCACACAATTTTCTATTTTGACAATCATAACAGGAAAATAATAATGGTGCATGGTTTCTTTTGATTTTTTAGTCCTGTGATCAAAAATAGAACACATTAAAAATTAAATATAAAAAAGGTCAGACAAAATAGATACCTTTCTAACATCAGAGCTCTTTGGCTCAGTTGTCCACGTGATGATCCTTGATACTGCTAGACGGGTTTCACTGGAATTTACAAAATCTGCAGGATCCATCTGTAGAGTCAACGTTTCGATGTACTTCAATATGGCAACTTTAACCTGCAAGTCAGATCAACCAATGAAACTGTGCAAATTATGGCTTTATTTCTAAGAGAAAAGCACATTTAAAACCAAGAACACGCAACTTCTATTAACAATAAACATGTGTTCAGACACTATGAATGGGAACTTGATGATAATAAGAGTATAACCAGGATGTTCTGATACTTCATTTCTTATTGATCAGATTCCTTTTCTACTTTATCTAATGTTAATGAGGTTGGTATGAATTTTCCTTCACTTATTCATGTTATCTTTGCAGAAACAAATTTGTTGAGCAACAGTTATATAAGGTTCAAGCTTAATTTCCAGTTTTGTACACAAGGCCATTCAGCCTCTTAAACAAATTCTCTCATTCAACAAAATTATGGCTAATCCATTATTTCCCAATGATCCATATGGCTTGTTAACTGTATGTAATAAAAATTATCTGTTGATTGTTAACAGATTCTGTCTGTTTTGAAATGAAAATCTGAAATTATGATAACAATCTGACCTATTTAATTGGTACTAGATCTCAACTGAGCAGCAGCAATATCCTTCTGCAAAACATATCAAAGTAGAAGGCCATGGAATTTAGAACATATTACTGACATAGCTGGGAAACTGATAGCGTGCAGGTGATAGAAAAAGGGATAATGGGAAGTCTTCAAATTGGTAGTATGTGACTAGTGGTGTTCCACAAGGATCTGTGTTGTTGTGTCACTTATTCACACTATTTCTTAATTTGGATAATGGCAAAAAAAGTCCAAATATTGAAATATGCTGGTGACAAAGTTAGGTGGCATTATAAAAGTATAAAATTACAAAGAGCTAGTGATAGACTAAATGATTGGGCACAACTGTGGCAGATGGCGTTCAATGTAAGAATGCGTGAAGTTATGGACCAAGAAAGATCAGGATACCTTTTTGACATTTGAAGTTACATTCAAAAGAGATTTAGGTGTTCAGGTGCAGAGATTTTTAAAATGCTTTGAACAGATGCAGAAAATAATCAAGAAGGCTAATGCAATGCTGGCCTTGATATCTCGAGGACTGGAGTATAAAAGTACATGGAGGTTTTATTGCACCGATAAAAAACTGTAGTTAGATTCCACTTGGAGTACTGTAAGTAGATCTGAGCACTACACCTTAGGAAGGATGTATTGGCTTTGATGGGAGTATAATAGCAGCTGACAACAATGATTCCTGGACTTCAGAGATTAGGTTATGAGGGGATCTGTTAGGCGTATTTTCTCTAGAAAATAAGAAATCAAGGGGCAATCTGACTGAAGTCCTCAAGATATTAGCCAGAAAAGATGGGAGAAAGATTTCCACTGGTTGGGTGTTCTAGAAATGGGGTGCATAGTGTAAAAATTACAGCATGATTATTCAGGACAGTTGTTAGAAAACACTTCTATATATGAAGGATGGTTCATGTTTGGAACTCTCTTCCACAAATAGCAGTTAATACTCAATCTGTTAATTTTAAATCTGAGATAGATAGTGTGTTTGTTTGACAAAAAAGTTAAGAGATACAACCAAAGGCAGATATATGGAGTTAGGCCACAGATCAGATCAGCAATGATCTCATTGAGCAGATGGCCTTTTCCTATTCACTATGACAGATAACGTACTGTAATAATTTGCTAGGAGAAAGTGAGGACTGCAGATGCTGGAGAGCAGAGCTTAAAAATGTGTTGCTGGAAAAGCACAGCAGGTCAGGCAGCATCAAAGGAACAGAAGAATCGACGTTTCGGGCATAAGCCCTTCTTCAGGAATGAGGAGGGTGTGCCAAGCAGGCTAAGATAAAAGGTAGGGAGGAGGCACTTGGGGCAGGGGCGTTGGGAATACGATAGGTGGAAGGAGGTTAAGGTGAGGGTGATAAGCCGGAGAGGTGGTAGGGGCGGAGAGGTCGGGAAGAAGATTGCAGGTCAAGAAGGCGGTGCTGAGTCTGAGAATTGGGACTGGAAAAAGGTGGGGGAAGGGGAAATGAGAAAGCTGGAGAAATCTGCATTCATCCCTTGTGGTTGGAGGGTTCCTAGGCGAAGATGAGGCGGTCTTCCTCCAGGCGTCATGTTGCCATGGTCTGGCGATGGAGGTGGTCAAGGACCTGCATGTCCTTGGCGGAGTGGGAGGAGGAGTTAAAGGTGTTCAGCCACGGGGCGGTTGGGTTGGTTGGTGCGGGTGTCCCAGAGGTGTTCTCTGAAACATTCTGCAATTAGGCGGCCTGTCTCCCCAATGTATAGGAGGCCACATCGGGTGCAGCGGATGCAGTAAATGATGTGTGTGGAGGTGCAGGTGAATTTCTGATGGATATGGAAGGCCTTGGGGCCTTGGAGGGAGGTTTGGGCGCAAGTTTTGCATTTCTTGTGGTTGTAGGGGAAGGTGCTGGGAGTGGAGGTTGGGCTGGTGGGGGGTGTGGATCTGACGAGGGAGTCGTGGAGGGAGTAGTCTTTCCGGAACGCTGATAGGGGTGGGGAGGGAAATATATCCTTGGTGGTGGGGTCTGTTTGGAGGTGGCGGAAATGACGAAGGATGATACGATGTATCTGGAGGTTGGTGGGGTGGTAGGTGAGGACCAGTGGGGTTCTGTCCTGGTGGCGATTGGAGGGGTGGGGTTCAAGAGCAGAGGAGCAGGAAGTGGAGGAGATGTAATAGTTTGCTACATCTCTAGGGGATGGAGAGACAAGAGAGATATTTCCAATGACTTCACTCTTCAACTTGAAAGGGACAGTATTCAATTTTCACCAACTCATAACTAAAATGGCTAATTTTAATCAGTGAGAAATCAAACTGAAATGGTTATAAGTTTTAATAGTTAGCAGGCTTTAGTTTCTGTAATTAAAATTACCGAACTTAAAAACTGATTCCCATGTGGCAGTTTTGAAATTAGTTAAAATGAGTTAAGGAAAATTTGGATTTCATTGAGGAAAGCATAATGGAAAAATATTTTGTACCAACAAAAATGAAATACCCAACAATTGAATGAAGTGATAGAAATAAGGAAAAAAAAAAAGAGGCAAGTCAGGACTGAAAATAATGAATTATTCCAATAATTTGGACAGAATCCCAAAATGGGAACAGCACAGGAGGCCATTTGGCCTGATGAGTTCACATTGTCTGACTGCAAGAAATTTTTAACTAGTCACATGATCCAGTCCTTTTCCCATAACCCTGCCCACTTCCTTTTAGCTTCAATAGTTTATCTAACTTTCTTTTGAAAGTGACTGCAAACTGCTTCCACCACCTGCTCAAGCAATGCAATACAGACCCTAACCATTTCCAGTATATAAAAACATCATCTTTGGTTCTTTTGCTAATCAGCTTAACTTGTACCCTCTGGTTTGGCTTTGCCACAACAGTGAATTATTTCACTCTCGATGTAATGTCGAGACCACTGAAAATTTTGCCTATGACCTCAATGTCTGGATCCTCTCAACCCTTTCTCAATTCAGCTGCCCTTGAACATTTGTATGCCTGTAGAAGGTTTTTGAATTTCTCATTAGGTTAGTTGCCAGTATCTTGTTGCACATTCTCTTTACCTATCTTATTATTTTTCATTGCCTCCCTGACCTTTCTGTAGTTAATGTGGTTCTTAACTGTATTATCCAATTGACATTGGTCATCAGCTTCCCTCTATTTGTTTTACCTTCCTCAACACCTCAGAGAATCACAAAATTCTCACAGAACACAGGCCATTCAGCTCAGTGAGTCTGCACCAACTCTCTGAGCAAGCATCATGACTTAGTATCACAGTGAAAATAATTAATTAGAGGTGGAACAATGTCAGTGTGGTTCATTACAAATGACTCAGGTTTGGGCCCCTCATTTAAGGGAAGATATACTGGCAGTCGAGGCTGTCCATGGAAGGTACACTAAGCTTACACCAGGTATGTAGGAACTATTTAATGGAGACAGGTTGAGTATATTGGGCTCGTACTCACTGGAGTTTAGAAGAATAAGTGGAGACTTCATTGAAACATACAAGATTCTCAAAGAGTTTGGAAGGGTAGATGCCAGACAATTGTTTCTCCTTGTGGGACAGTTGAGGATCAGAGGGCATAATCTCAGAATAAAGAGAGACACATTTAAAACAAAGATGATTTCTTCTCTCAGGAAGGTTGTCAATCTGTTGAAATTTTTATCATGGAGGTCTACTGAGGCTAGGTATGAAGTGCACTCAAGCTGCTAAAGGCTGATTTTTAATCAACAAGGGAATCAAGAGTCATTGGGAAAAGGCAGAACCGTGGAGTTGAGGACGGTCAGATTATTTTATTCCCTGCAGAGCCAACTCAGTGAGCTGAATTGCCCACTTCTACTCCATATGGTGTTATGCACTCATGCCTTGTAGATGGTGAACAGGCAGTGGGGAGACAGGGAATGAGATACTCCTTGCAGAATTCCTAGACTTTGACTTGCTCTTGTCCAACAATATTTCTATGACTAGTCCAGTTTAATTTCTGGTCAGTGGTGTCCCCCAGTTGTTCTTAGTGGGAGATTCCGCAATTGCAATGCCATTGAACATCAACGATTGATGGTTAGATTCGCTCCTGTTGGAAATAGTTTTTGAAAAGCACTTGCATGGCAAGAATGTTACTTGCCACATCAGCCCAGTCCGTGTTGAGAGCAATCACGCTCACCTGATCTCTGGAGTTCAGCTCTTTTGTATGTGATCGAATCAAAGTTATGAGGTCAAAAGCCAGGCAGTCCTGGCAAAACACGAACTGAGAGTCACTGAGCTGCTTACTGCTGAATAAGTGTTGCGTGATAGCATCAATGACAACTTTCATGATTTTGCTGATGATTCAGAATAAACTGATGGGGTGGTAATTGGTTTGATTGAATTTGTCCTGCTTTTTATGCTCAGCACATAACTGGGCAATTTTTCATTTGTTCGGTAGATGCCAGTATTGTAGCTGTATTGCAACAGCCTAAGGGTATGAAAAATACCTGAGCACACGTTTTCTGTACTACTGCTGGAACACTTCAGGGCCCACAGCTTTTGCAGTATCCAGTGCCTTCAAATATTTCTGAATGTCACAGGGGAAAAATCCATATTGTTGAAGAGTGGCATCCACAATTCTGGGATCTTCGGAGGGAGCTGAGATGGATCATCCACTTGGTACTTCTGACTGAAGATAGTTCTTTGCAGTCATATCACCCTGTTCTGAAGAAGAGTCACTAGACATGAAACAATACCTCTGCTCCCTCTCCATAGGTGCTGCTAGACCTGCTGGGCTTTTCCAGCAATTTCTGATTTCCAACATCTGCAGTTCTTTGGGGTTTTTGTTTTGCAGCGAGTTGCTGGGGTCCTCCATTATTCAGGAATACTTGTGCAGCCATCACCTACTGTCACTTCTTCAATGCCTACTATCAGTCAGAAACAGATGTGGCAGAACTCCGTAGCTTTAATCTATTGGTTAGGGTAGTTTTGGTTTTTAGGTATGTCTGTTGCTGCTTAATTCGAACAAAATTGATTACCCGGCTTGATAGTAATCGTAGAGTGCTGGGACATAAGACTGCCATTAATTACAAATCAGCTGGTGATGATGGTCCAGAGCACTTCAAGGATATTCAGTTTTATTTGCTGGATCTATCCTGTTTACGTCGGTTGTGGGTTAAGTGTTGGAAAAGGTTATAACAGATAGGATTTATAATCCTCTAGAGAGAGGAATAAGTTGATTCGGGATAGTTAACAGTTTTGTGAAGGGAAGGTCGTGCCTCACAAACCTTAGAGTTCTTTGAGATGGTGACCAAACAGGTGGATGAGGGTAAAGAAGTTGATGTGGTGTATATGGATTTCAGTGAGGCATTTGATAAGGTTCCCCACGGTAGGCTATTGCACAAAATACAGAGGCAAGGGATTGAGGGTGATTTAACAGTTTGGATTAGAAATTGGCTAGCTGAAAGACAGAGGGTAGTGGTTGACAGGAGATGTTCATCCTGGAGTTCAATTACTAGGGGAGTACCACAAGGATCTAATTTTGGGCCAGTGTTGTTTGTCATTTTTATAAATGACCTAGATGAGGACGTAGAAGGACAGGTTAGTAAATTTGTGGATGACACTAAGGTTGGTGGAGTTGTAGGTAGTGCTGAAAGATGTTGCAGGTTACAGAGGGACATAGATAAGCTGCAGAGCTGGGCTGACAGGTGTCAAATGAAGTTTAATGCGGAAAAGTGAGGTGATTCACTTTGGAAACTGCAATAGAAATAAAGAATACTGGACTAATGGTAAGATGTTTGGTAGTGTAGAAGAGCAGAGAGATCTCTGTGACCATGTACAAAGATTCCTGAAAGTGGCACCCAAGTTGATAGGGTTGTTAAGAAGGAATAGGTGTGTTAGCTTTTATTGGTAGAGGGATAGAGTTTCAGAGCCACGAGGTCATGATGCAGCTGTACAAAACTCTGGTGCAGCTGCACTTGGAGTACTGCGTACAGTTCTGGCCACTGCCTTGTAGGAAGGAAGCGGAAGCTTTGAAAAGGGCTCAGAGGAGATTTACTAGGATGTTGCCTGGTATGTTCGGAAGGTCTTATGAGGAAAGGCTGAGGAACTTGAGGCTGTTTTCATTAGAGAGAAGGTCAAGAGGTAACTTAATTGAGACATACAAGATAATCAGAGAGCTATTTAGGATGGACAGTGAGAGCCTTTTTCTTCTGATGGTGCTGGCTAACATGAGAGGTCATAGCTTTAGATTAAGGAGTGAAAGATATAGGACAGGTGTCAGAGGTCGGCATGAAACACACTGCCTTCAGCAGTAGTCGACTCACCAACTTTAAGGGCATTTACATGGTCATTGGATAGACATATGGATGAGAATGGAATACTGTAGGATAGATGGGCTTCAGATTGGTTCGAAAGGTCAGCGCAACACTGAGGGCCGAAGGGCCTGTACTACGCCATAATGTTCTATGTTACAGAGGAGGTACCATCTTTCATCTCCACAAGGATTGTGCAATGGCCACTCTGATCAATACTGTCTGTGACATCCTGGCGAGTTTAAGGTCAAGTAGGTTTCTACCTTTTGTTGGTTCCCACACCACCTATTGTAAGATCAATTGAGCAGCTATGTCTTTCAAGACTTGGTCAACAGAGATTAGTGTCACTAAGCCACTTTTAGTGATGGACATTGAAGTCCTCCAGCCAAAGTACATTCTGCGTTCTTGCCATCAATCAATGCTTCTTCCAACTGGTGTTCAACATGGAGGAGAAGTGATTCATCAATTGAATGGTTAATCCTGATGCCATGAGATTTTATGGGATACAGATTCAATGTTGAGGTATCGCTTTTGATTATATCACTGCGTCACTGAATCTGTCTTGCTGGGGTGACAGTATATACCTAGGTAGGGTGATGGTGGTTCAGGAACATTCTAAGGTGTGACTGAGGGAGTAGGACATGTCAGGTTGTCGCTTGACTACTGTGTTGGACAGCTCCATCATTTTTGGCACAAGTCAATAGATGTCAGGAGGTGGATTTGGCAATGATGACATGGCTGGGTCTTATGACACTTGTTTTTGACACCTATGCCAATGCTAAGTCAGTTTGGTTCTCTTCCTTTTTGATTTTGTAGTTGTTTAGAACAACTCAAAAGTTTTTGAAATAATTTCAGAAGGCATTTAAGATTCAACCCTTGGCTGTGGATCTGGAGTCACATGGAAATAAGGACATTAGTGAATCAGACAACTATCAATGATGGTTCATGGTCACCACTACAGGTACTAACTTTAATTATTAATTATTTAAATTTAAATTCCATCAGCTGTCAAGATGGGAAGGTGAACCTGGACCTCTGGATTACTATTCCAGTGACATTATCACTATACCATTGCTGCCTCCTATGCATCTTGTTCAACTTTCTAAAATAAACAGACCTGGTTAGAATTCCTCTGTCTGAAATAAAGTAATTTTTAATTGGGAGTAGTTTTTTCCCCCCAAAGGTTGCACTTTGCACGTATATCATTCATTGTTTTTTATGAGAAACAGAGAAAATGCAAACTATTGGCACAAGGAATAATTTTTTTTTAAATCAATGAACCTTGTTCTGTAAGTGAACAGGGTCAAACAGGGAGTCTTGTGTTTTACAACTGGTTTTGTCAAAATTTGCAAGAGATCAGGAATACACAGTAAAAGAAAATAACTGAAAACTAAGCATGAGATTTTTTCCACTGATGAGTGGAGTGTGGCAGTTAATTAACATGAAACCAATAAACAGGGGAAACTAAAAGATCACATTCCGCAAAGTAAGTCTTTAAGATTAGAGTTGCTAAATATATTGGTTTCTACATATACACAACTAACCTTCAAGTTTGGAGTCTGTGTCTGATCAACAGTGAATCTCATTAAAATACTGAACTGCAGGTCATTTGGGAAAGACTCTCTGCAAATAAATATTTAAAAGTATAGTTAGTTCATTGAATTTTATTCAACTTTACGCAAAGTGCTTATTCATATACACCACGTTTCTTAGAATTGTCTTTTTTGTGAGGTCATTGAAAATATAATTAACAGTTTCTAAGGCTGCTGGGCAAACATGTGACTATAACCTATATTCCTGCATTAATAGGCAGAATTTTGATGTTTCTAAAGAATTTCTCAATCTTTTCAATGTGTCATTGTATTGCCTGACAAGCAACCATGAGCGAACAATCATTCCACATTCTAATTGGAACAGTGCTGGTACTGAGCTGTTCTTGGAAATTAAGTGATTCATGTTACAAAGCTATTTATCTTGCACTCATCAGGAAAATCAGTCAAATTTCTGCCTCAACAATTTTTATCAAAGAGAAAGGGCAATGATTGGTTCATAAGTCGCCTCTGAATGATCCAGGTGTTAACACAGAAAAAGTAATGGAAAATTAGAAGTGCCTCATTCTTTTGGGTAATTAAGGAAGTGTGCAAGTCTAGGACATATTTCTTTTTCCAGAGAACAGATCCCTGCATAGGAACTCATGTCACTTCCAGCAAGTGTCAATGAGCCATGTTACACACTGAGCTGATTTTCTTAGACAGGTTATAAGTGTAGCCGTTAAAATACTCAGGATAGATCAGTGAATGCTGCTCAACTGCAGAATCACACTGAACTACAAAATCCATTGTGTTGAGTTTTGCAAGCAAGGTCAGGTTGAGTAAGTGGATATAATTTTTGTTTGCAAGGATCCTATGCTCAAAGCTTGTGCTCTTTTGAATTACCTGGCAATATGGGAGGCTTTCACCACTGAGGAGTGTGAGATAAGAACTTCAATAACAACCTTTCAGTGATACTTAAAGTCTGAACTATAAAACATCAAACTGATACCAATTCAACTTGAAAAAACTAAGGACTTAACTGTTACTATGAAATTTCCACATGAGTTCAGATATATTGCTGTTGGGGAAAGTTGAAATTTTAGCAACAGCATAACTGATCATGATTTAATCCCAATGTCAAAATGACAGTTTGAATTGTCAAAGTAACCACTATCATGTGCTCCAAATGAGACTAGCAGTTTTTGACAACTTCAGGCTAGTTTTAAAATAGAAGCTTGTGTTTTTTCTCTATAAACTGAAATAAGAGTGTAATTGGAGGAGAGTGGGGTACAGCAGAACAGGGTTAGAGTACAAAAGTTTTCTTCCTAAGAATATTTTGCTTTCCCTCCTTTTTTATTTTTCATAATTGTGACATTGGCTCTGGTAGGCAATAGTGTACTTAGATGTTGGGTGACTTGTTAATTTGGTGGTGGATTTCTTTATTTAAAAAAAAACCTAAGTTCTTTGCCTTGGAGGGGCCATAATTCCAGACTGCCTGAATTTCTTCCTCAGTTATGTCCGCATGCCAGTGTCCTTGGAAAGGGAGCGCAGACTGTCCACCGATACCTTTAATGTACTTCAGGATAAGTGGGGCACTATGGGGATGGGATGCATTGTTGCCCTCACCAACACCAATCTCCCCCCCCCCTTGTTTTTTCAGTTTTTGATTTTTGCATCTTGTTAACACTGCTCCTGGAGGGCAGTTTTTGCTATTTGTTAACTGGGCAATTTGGTATATTTTGAAAAGAGTTGCATTTTTCCCATCGGTCCTTGGTTTCTGGACAGGGAAAATTTCCAAAGGGAAAGACAGAAATTGATGTTTGTGCTCAAGTATAGATTTACAATAAAACCTCTAAATCTCAAAGTTTTTTGTTGTCTTATTAACTACATGGATATTGGAATACAAAAATACTTGTAGCTGAATGATGAAACCACTTTGCACACACTATTGGGTATTAGGCCGCACTCAGAGTGAGCTCGACAGAGTTGCTTGTGAATCTTAACTTAAAGTTAGGCTGCTGCAACATTCACAGTGAGAAAGTGGGCCAATCTAGTTGAGACAAATGAGTAATTGGGTTTGAAAGTATCAGGCTTGTTAGCTCTACGTTTTGTTCAGTCTACATTTACAACTTACACTGTTCGTTGAAACTCTTTTTCCTGAGTCCAGATGAGACTGGCTGGCTTGAGATAAAACAATCTTGCAGCAGTATCTCAGATTGGAACCACCAGTCTGTTTTGGACATTAGAACTTCTTGTTGATTGTTTTTTGTGCTGAACCAAGATAGCAGCACAGGTTGGCTTGTAAAAGTGATGAATTTCCTCCTCACTAAATTAGACGTTATGGAGGCCATTTGATGCCCAAAAGTACATGTCATATGGGTGAATTCCCAAATCTTTGTTAGATATCCTATTCTAGGTAATATCTTTCAAGCATAATCAAATGTTTAACCTGGATAAATGCTGTAATTTAGTGTCAGCAAACTCCTAGCCCTTCTAAACATTTGGTTATGGCCATCAGACAGAACGATCAATTGGTGTTTTCTATTTAATTGCGTGCAAGACCCTACATTGTCTAAGATGCAGAGTAGATACTGTTGGCATGAATTAGCCCAGACTGACAAAGAAATGGCAAAAGTGAGGACTGTAGATGCTGGAGATCAGAGTCAAGATTAAAGTGGTACTGGAAAAGCACAGCAGGACAGGCAGCATCCGAGGAGCAGGAGAATAGATGTTTTGTCCAGGAGCCCTTCATCAGGAAGGAGGCTGGGGAGAAGGTAGCTAAGAGTACAATAGGTGGATGGAAGTGGGGATAAAGGTGGTAGGTCAGAGAGGAGGTGGAGCAGATAGGTAGGAAGGAAGATTGGCAGGTAGGACAGGTCATGAGGATGGTGCTGAACTGGAAAGTTGGAACTGGGGTAAGGGTGGGGGAGGGGAAAATGAGGAAACTGGTGAAGTCCACATTGATGCCCTGGGGTTGAGGGGTTCAGAGGCGGAAGATAAGGCGTTCTTCCTCCAGACGTCGGGCGATGAGGGAGTGACGATGGAGGCGGCCCAGGACCTGCATGTCCTTGGTAGAGTAAGAGGGAGAGTTGAAATGCTCAGCCATGAGCCGGTGGGGTTGATTGGTGCAGGTGACCTGGAGATGTTCCCTGAAGCGCTCTGCGAGAAGGCGTCCAGTCTCTCCAACGTAAAGGAGACCACATTGGAAGCAATGGATACAATAAATGATGTGTGGAAGTGCAGGAAAATCTTTGATGGATGTGGAAGGCTCCTTTGGAACCTTGGATGGAGGTGAGGGGGGAGGTGTAATTGCAATTCCTGCAGTGGCAGGGGCAGTGCCAGGAGGGGAGGGTGGCTTGTTTGGTGGGGGGGGGGGGTGGAAAGACGTGGACCTGACCAGTAGTCACAGACAGAATGGTTTTTGCGGAAAGAGGATAGGGGTGGGGAGGGAACTATATCTCTGGTGGTGGGGTCTGTTTGTAGGTGGCGAAAATGTCGGATGATGCGATTCATGCGGAGGTTGGTGGGATGGAAGGTGAAGACTGTGGAGAGGTTTCTGTCCTTGATACAGGTGGGGTTTGACAACAGAGGTACTGGACGTGGATGAGATGCGTTGGAGGGCATCTTCAACCACATGGGAGGGGAAATTACAGTCTTTACATCTGGTGCGTTCTGTGGTGGAATTGGCCCTCCTGGGAGCAGATACAGCAGAGGCGGAGGGAATATGGGATATCATTTTTGCAGGAGGTAGGGTGAGAAGATGTGTAATCCAGGTAGCTGTGGGAGTCGGTGTGTTTGTAAAAAAAGAAGTCAGTGTTGAGTTGGTCATCGTTAATGGAGATGGAGAGGTCTAGGAAGGGGAGGGAGGTGTCAGAGATGGTCCAGGTAAATTTAAGGTCAGGATGGGATGTATTGGTGAAGTTGATGAACTGTTCAACCTCCTCGTGGGAGCACAAGGTGGCACCAATGCAGTCTTCAATGTAGCAGAGGAAGAGGCAGGGAGTGGTGCCATTGTAACTATGGAAGATGGACTGTTCGATACAGCCAAAGAGACAGGCATAGCTGGGGCCCATGGCTATCCCTTTCGTATGGAGGAAGTGAGAGGATTGGAAGGAGAAATTGTTGAGGGTGAGGACCAGTTCAGCCAAATGAATGAGCGCGTCAGTGGAAGGGTATTGGTGGGGACGTTAGAAGAGGAAGAAACGGAGGGCTTGGAGGCCCTGGTCATGGCAGATGATGGTGTAGAGGGATTGGATGTCCATAGTGAAGATGAGGCGTTGGGAACCAGGGAAATGTAAGTCTTGGAGGAGGTGGAGGGTGAGGGTGGTGTCTCGGATGTATGTGGGGAGTTCCTGCACTGGGGCTGGGGGGTGGGGGGGGGGGGGGGGGGGGGGGGGGAAAGAGAGAGATAGGACAGTATTGAGGTAGTTGGAGATGAGTTCGGTGGGCAGGAGCAGGCTGAGACAATGTGTCAGCCAGGGTGGTCAGGCTTGTGGATCTTGGGAAGGAGGTAGATCGGGTGGAGCAGGTTCCGGAACTATGAGGTTGGAAGCTTTGGGTGGGAGATCTCCAGAGGTGATTAGATTGTGTATGGTCTACCCCACACCGCCCAACACAATTTGGTTCAAATGCAGAATACACCTTTACTATTGAGCTGTTTCGTTTTCTATTTCTGAATTTCTTGCAGTATGAAACAACCACTTGAATTTCTAATATGAATGTGAGATAAAAGGAATAAAGGGTGTAAGTTTCGAAATGTACAGAATTTAACGAAAAATCAACATGAACTACTAAACTACATATAATTACACTTAATAAGTCCAATGTTGTTCAAAAACAGGAGATATTGAGAATAAACCTGTGACATTTGCCACATAATACTGACCTTGCAATATCAAGTGCTTTCTGTACCTTTGCCTGTACAGAACCAAGCAAATCAGCACCCATTTTCTTCAATAGTTGAGTTAATAAAACAAATAGCCAGTCTTGAAGATCTTCCTTATGAACATGAATAAAGTCGACCAGTGTTTCCAAAAACATACTGAAAACCTAAAAATATCGACATATTAAGAATCATGCTTTTGCAGCAAGTTTTATACTTTAGTAGTTTGTATGAATTCACCAAATGCCAATGTTTGCAAACAAGCAAAAACTAAGCAAATTTGCATGTACACTATACAACGTCTATACCTATTTTTAGATTCTCAAATATTATTAACCTCAATCTTCATGCAATTGCAATATTTAGGAAACCTTTACAACATTTTTCTGATGCTAAGAAAATTCTTACCCAATTTGTCAGTTTAAATCTGAAATGCGCTTCTCATTTGTCTTATCCAATAACCCTGACGCAAAGTGGTTCAGACTGAGCATTGTCATTGCAGTGGCAGTTCTGATATTAGCATGAAAGCCATGCAGACCTGAGACCACTTCAACACGTAGTTTCACATGCATGATTCTGCATTTATGCATTAAGTGTAGCATGATGCAAAACCAAGTTTAAAAAATACCCAATATATTTTGGCAGTTATAGGGAACTTTTTTTACATTCTAGAAACTAACTTCTTTTCCTCCCTCTAAAGACCCTGTTAATATGATGGCACAGGTTTCAGTCCAGATTCTTAACCAAAACAGTAACAATTCCAGTCTAAGCCTGAAAGTAGGCCATTTGACAGCATGAGGCAACATGGTTAGACCCCACAACCCGGTAATCAAAAATATGCATTTCCAGCAGAGGTCAAGTCATATCCAAGGACTAGTCCTTCCACTCCCCCTTCTGGCAGTGCTGAAGTTAATTATATTCTACCATCAATCTGGTCCAGATCAACCAACTCAGCATAGACCAATGAATAAAGTGAGGATTTTAATTGTTTAAGTGTCTCATCAATCAGTCTGAACATGTGGGAATTTTTTAAACTTAGTACAGCATTTAGTTAAAATTAAGAAAGAAGCAAAGCACACAACTGCTGCTGAGCAACGGGGCAGGTTAGCCAGCTGGGAAGCATGCACACTATGTTGCTGGGCTTGGATCTGTAGTAGATTTTAACACCACCTAATTGAAAATCTCTCTATATTTTCTTGCATGGGAAAGTCTGACAAAAAAAAAGCTATCTTCTGCGTGGTTGTGCAATATTTATAGTCAGTGGATTTGTTTAATGAAAGAAAATACAAGTTGATTAGCCATGACATTTACAGTTAAATACAAATAACTTGCACCCACAGCCACTCAATTTAATTGCACAGGAATAAACCTGAATCTGTGTTTTTATGCATTACGCATCATCAAAATGAGATGGAAATGAGATTACGTTGCTGATTGCATGGGCTTATTTTGTACATTTCAACAGACATAGTTGAAGGAAAAACTGCACAAATGTTTTGAAGTACCATTACTAGCAGAACAATAGCAGTTACATAGAAATAATACAACATTCTGTGACTGGTGATCCAAATATCGGATTATTCTGAAAACAATTAGTTATTCATCGAAAGGGAGAGATGGGAGCATGATAGAGCTTAAAAGATACATGAATGATTGTGAACATTGGACAGAAAAGTAAATCAAATAGAAAATGGAAGAATAATATAAAATATAATGCACTGCACACCATAAATCATTGAAATGATCTGTTTGAGCATGCAACAACAGTGACAGCATTGTACAATTTGTCGGAGGATTAAGACAAGATATAAAATTTATATTATACAACTTGGAGGATTTTCATGATGTATTCAAACCCAAAAGAAATTCCAAACTCAACTTTAACGGCCCTCAATTTTTCACCATTCTTTCTTGGCCAAGTACCTGTACATGCCTTTGAATACATACTTAATACTGAATGTTTATTAAGACTAAGTCGTTACCAATGACCCAACATTCAGTATGACAGAACATTACAAAGCAAAGATGTTTTAATACCATGGAGTTCAGTCCCTAAAATTACTTTAATAAACTCAGTCGACCAAATGAAAGTGATCTGGATAAATCAGAAGAAATGTGAACCCCAGTTCTACCAAACAGCAAAATGCTTGTGCAATCACACAATCTGCCCAACTAATATTCACTTCATCTTTTGACAAATTGAGTTTTTCATTTTCACTCATTTTCTAACTACCTTGGTCAGTATTAAGTTAACTTTGGGAATGTGAAGAAAAGGAAAGCAGCAACATTATTCAGCTGGTGAGGTAAATTTATTCTTAGAATATGAAAATTAGCATTTCTACATACTGAGTGAACTGATAACAGAAAGAACAATATCCTTTGAACAAAGCTTTGTTGCAGACCTAACATATGATTCCTTATGATCTCTTCCAATTCCACCTAAGCAGCCTAAATGTGAACAAAATGGATAGGGAGGAGAGGAAATAATACAATGGAGGGCAATGAGTGGAAATCTTATTAAAATAATGAACATGTCTGTTGAGAAATATCTACAGGGTCTGTAACTAAACAGGGAAACTAGGCACAATCATGCTTTGGGAGCAACTGGATTATTGATGGCTACAGAATAATCAGGGCTGTAATCAAATATTGCAGTCAACAATATATTTAAAAAAAAGGAAAAAATGGGGGATGGAGAAAGCTTCATTTATTTGGGATAACAGAAGAAAAAAGACAGTTGTCAGCAAAACAAGAACAGAAACCCGATGGTTCAAGATAAGAAATAAAAATCAAATACACCTTATTTTGAAAGGGAGTACAATAAGATATATATAGGCAAATTAGAAATTGAGTAAAAAGAAATGGATTAATCAAGGAGGATTTCAACCACTCATATTAGTTGGAATGAAGACAAAAGCAAAGAAATTCCAACAGTATGATTATCTAGCATGAACCGGGGTGAATAAATGTCCCCTAATTTTTATTTCAGAAATAGTGACCATAATATAATTCATTTTAATTTGGTAATAAGGAAGGACATAAAAGTATAATGAAAACAATGTTAATAGATTGCTTAACAGCTTTTTGAGGATTTGAGTTAGAACTTTAAAAATTGATAGTATTGGCAAACAAGGATGTACAACAAGTGGTGCACACTAACTATTCATAAATATATAATTACATTTTGCAAAGATTTTCTTCTAAGAGGAAAGAACAAACTAAACATGAGTAAAACTCCATTGATGAAGATAGATAAAATGGAACAATTAAGGGAGAGGGAAAAGCATATGTTAGGTACGTAGACAGCAGAAAATGACTTATTTCTGTTTATCCTGTGCAATATTTCTCATCACAGGAGGCCACATGCAAAACTTCAAAAATATAAATATGAATGTAATAATTAAAATAAATACTCACAATCACAACTGAACACAGGACTTACTAGGACACAGGTACAAGTTAAGAGAGATGTTTATTTATAACAGCTAAACATTCCTACCAAACAGGTAATTTATGTTCTTTCATAACTTCCATTCATTTTGCCTATCATAAAGGTAATAAATATAAGAGATATTTCTAGCTTGATGAAATATGCTGCAAGATTAGACAACAAAAGTGAGTCAAATAGAAAACTTCCAGACTACAAAAAGGATCACCTTCATATTGTCACAAAGTATAGGAGTACAGGAGTATATCTGTAAAAAGATTTTTTCCTCAAAGATATAACAATTCAAAGTACTTTCAACATCCATTTTTGTGACATTGAGGAAGTGGTAAGCATGGTCAGTGGACGATGGTCCGACGTCAGAGCTGACAACTTCATTACAAACAAACAAATTCAATGAAGTGATAACAGTTTTTAAATGGATGTGTCTTCAATCATGATGGAAAAGGAGGCATGGCTTCATTGGAATTATTCTTGCAACATAGGCCTCTAAACTCTCCAGAGCTGGTATGGAGAGACACAAAGGCCCTAGCAGAAAATACTAAGTGGCCAGATTAAAACAGTCAGTTTTCTGTTGCTGATTAAAAGATCTAAGCCAGTATATTTTCACATAATTGTGGTAATGGAATCATTGAACAGTCCAATACCTACATCTGCAATGCAATACTGGAGACAGGACTATCATTTCTGCAGTGAGAACCATGGGACGTACTCCAGATAACTATTTCTGCTACCTTGAGGTATTTGCTAACCTCTACAAGTATGCTGTCTGAAGGTGTTCCTGCCACTAACCCTTCTTTGTCTTGGATTTATCTCATTATAGTGATGTATACTCTACCTCTAATTAAGTATTGATTGAAGGGGCATTGTTTCACATAACTAGGTTGATTGCTCGACAGTGTGCTGGAAGAGCACAGCAGGTCAGGCAGCATCCGAAGAGCAGGAAAATCAACATTTTGGGCCGGACCCCTTCATCAGGGCTGGCCTGCTCCTTGGATGCTGCCTAACCTGCTGTGCTTTTCCAGCAACACACTCAACTCTGATCTCCAGCATCTGCAGACCTCACTGTCTCCTGATTGCTTGACAGCATGAGTACAATTTTACTTTATCAGGTATAATGTCTTAGATCATAGGGAGCTCAAAAATACAGCTTGTCCCTCAAAGGTGGAGCAGAACTCGTTGCCTCTACCCATATGCTGTGTGACTTCAGATGAATGGATGCAATTAATGTGTCACGAAAATTATCGCTTCAGAACCATTACCTCATATAACAGGAACAACTAAGCATAATGGGCTGATGAACCAAGTTGCTCCTCTATCTATATCCATCCAGAATTTGGTAGTTTTGGTAGAGAAAGTCGAGAAACTTGCTGAAGAGCCCTCCACGTAAATAATTCATTGACATTCTTGTATTGAATGCAACTGCACATTTTATTATGAATAATATGTATTTACCACATCACATATCATGAGGTACTTATATCAAATGAACAATCAGCTAATCAGTCCATTTGTCAACTACCTAAACTTAGGACTAAGTTGTGCATTGAGCAGCATGAACTCAGCAACATAAACAGCTTCAATGCAGTACATTCCAATCAGAGAGCTGGATGAGCTATGTCCAGTTATACTTCCCTGCATTATCAACATGGTTCTTCAGTAAGTAAGACACCACAGTCAGCAAAATTGTCCTTTTAAAAAAAAGTGTTAATTCATATTCGTTGTTGAAATGCAATGAAAGTGGATGAATTCAATGGATATCTTTTCTAAATTGCAATTTGAAATGCACACTGTATTTTCAGTCTTTCATCCACTGGAACATGAGACTTTTCACCATAAGGAGGCAGATTTCCTTTTTACAATAATTCTGATTAAAGAATATCTGGCATACTCTTTGGTAAGTAAAATTTTCTTTGGTAAGTAGAATAAGTCTAAAACCTTTAAGTTTGTTTAAAGCCAACATCCAATGGATTTAGTATACAATGTGTGGTGGATCACAGGGACTGTAATATTGGGAACACCCTCAAGGTAAAATGGTTCTGGTGAAAACCCTGGAATAAATGCAAAAAAGATAGATGTAGCAACAGGAGGAATGAATCACTGAAATTGGATTAGCTGAATGCTGTTTCTCCAAGTAACCCAGTGACCTGCAAAATACAAGCAATTCATTTCAAAATGTCAATTGCATTCAATACAAGAATGGCAAATGAAATATTTACATGAAGGGCTTTTGAGGTAAGTGGTAGTGTCCGTATTTCTGAACCAGGCGGCCCAGGTTCAAGTCCCACCTGCTCAAGAGGTGTGCAATAACATCTTTGAACAGAGCGATTAGAAAACATCTGAAATATTTACATATTTCCTTTGGAGCTTTAGAATTCAACATGGCATTCAGGCTGCCAACTTTGCTTACAGAAGGAACAAATGTCATGTTGGAAAGACGTTTGCTTGTCTCAAGGTGCAACTCAGCATTACTTGCAAGTTTGCAAAACAGTATTTCTGACTTACAACATTAAGAAATAAATAATGGCGTAGATTCACAAAGAATTAAGGCTCAAAGGAAACAATATCAACATGCAGGAATCTATCAACTGAGCCAAAATCCTGCAAATAGGCATGAGTTCCAGCAACAAGGCACATAATAGAGAATGGTGATCAGTACTTCAGCTCAGATGACATGGACATTTTTAGAACCTGGCAAAGATAACGTTAAAGCTATGCTTTACTTCGCTGTAACAAAAACTGATCAAATGCCAACGAAATACACATAGAGGGATCATCCATTTAACACTCTAGAATATTTAGAAGGACTTGAGAAACATCCTCAGCTTTAAATTCAGAAATCTTCACTGAGTACCAAATAAGAATGCTAAAGACAACTACTTGATAAACTATCGAAACATATTGTTATTTTAGTAACCTAAAATTTATGAACTAGCATCAAAGTAGAACACTGTAGAATACCACATCTAAAATACACTGTGGCAAAATTCTGGAAGGCGTAATTCCTTATTTGTAACAATCATATTTAGCTGCCCTTAAGTCCTTAATATTGTTCTGCTGCTAATGTTTTTCACATTCAATGAAACAAATAAAAAGCAGAATAAATAATCATCAGGAATATTAAAATACTTTCAAGTAGGTTGAATAATAAAAAAAAAATGGAGAGAAAAGGGTAAGCAATTTTCTACACAAAGTAAGCCCAATTGACTCTGGCCATGAGAATCAGGTACTGATGTAGCTAAACCACCACAAGTTACAGTAAAATACTAAGGCGATCAGAACTATAAAAGTATCAAGGAAGTAAATAATGGCTGGCTTACATTTTACATTACAATAAACAAAACATATGAAAGAGTTTGAGGCCAAGAAGATTTGGAAATGTTGGAAGCATCTCAAAGGCTTTTGGGTTACTATTTTAAGTTGTGAAGTCCAATTAGCCAAAAAGTCAAAGTGGAAATTAAGAGTGTTCTCATGGAAGATCAAGTAACTTTCCCTTCACTTTGTTGGTCATTTACAGATTATTTAACAACAATTTACAAATAAGAAAAATATATTGAAACTTGATACATAAAAGCCCACAAACTTGATTCACACATAGCTTATAATTTCAGGACTAACAACTGTAACCATAGGAAAATCTACTATCAGCACCATTGGATAGAATCATAGAATTTTATTATACAGAAAGAGACCATTTGACTCCTTCCTGTATTGGCTCAAAAGGGCTATCCCTTACCTAGACCCATTCTCCAGCCCTCTAAATTCATTATTTTCAAACATACATCCAGCTCTCTTTAGAAACTTTGTTTGAAATCTGTCTCAAACACCTCCCAGAGAGCACACTTCAAATCCTAACAACTCAGAGTAAACAAGATTCTCACTCCTAGCTCTCTTGCTGACAATCAAAACTTCTCTAATCTTTTGTAATTCACAATATCATTCTAGTAAATCTCCTTTGCACTCTCTCCAAGGCTTTAACATTCTTCCTTAAATAGGGTGCTCGGACCTGAACACAACACTCCAAGTGAGTTGTGGAGGTGTTGCATCACTTCTTTGCCTTTACATTCTGTGTCTTTCTGATCTTCAGTTCTAAAGAAGGATTACTGGATCTGAAATGTTGGCACTGCTTTCTCTCTATTCTCCACTGTCAGACCTGAGTTTCTCCAGCAATTTCTGCTTTTGTTTCAAAATTTGCAGTTCTTTAATTTTTTACTGACTGTGTACTATTCAGGCACTGTTCGTGAATTAAATGGCGAGGATGCCACTAACAATATACAGATGTTAGTGTGTAGCAAGGCTCAATAGGGTCTGGTGTTTAATGGTTTGGTGCATAAGAAGGATGACCAAAAACAAAAGGAGAACTTCAATGAACAGTACAAAACAAGAGACCTGTGCTCAGTCAATCAGTGAACATCCTGAAGTGGAGAGACTGAAAACCGTGCAATTTTTAGGTGTTATTTGTTATTAATACTTGCTATGATAAACTTAATCAACTCTGTAAAACTTGTGAAACACACTTGTATCTGCAATGGATCGTTTAATTAGTTAGGACCACTACTTTTAGATTAGCTCGCTTAAACTCAGTCTACATTGATGTAGGTATTACAATCAAAGTTAAAGTAAGCTCCAAATCCTTACAAAGGAAGAAGTTATTTTAAACCTAGTATTAAAATAGGAGCAATGGATGATCTCTATTAATGGATCCACTTATGAAGAGAGTGAATTTAATATGACAGAGTTTCACATTTGGTTTTAGGATAAGAAAGATAGGCTTGAAGTTAGTGACTTAAATAAAGGCAATATCAATTATATGAGATAGAATTGACTACAATGGACTGGGAAAATAGATTAAAAGATAAAATGGCAGAGTAGTAGTGACAAACATTTTGAAGGTAAATCCCTCTGCAGCTCAGAATCTCACAGTTGTTCTGTGCTTATGTAATATTCTGCTTTTTTATTCTTCTTGCCAAAGAGAACTTCATAACTTTCCATAGTATATCGCAAAATACATCTGCGAAATCTTTACCTACACGTGAACACCTATATCCGTCTGCAATCACCTTTTGTCTTCTTCACATCATACTTTGCTACCTATCCCTCTGTCGTCTGTGAATTTAGCTGTGCTTTTGCTTCTCTCATCTAAGTCATCAATATATATTGTAAAAAGCTGCGGCTTCAGCACAGACCTTCGCTTATTTTATGCTGCCAATCAAGCAAAGACCCATTTATGTACGTTTTGGTTTCGGTCACCAAGCACATAATCTACGCATGCTAATATATTACTTTCATACCCAATGAGAACTCAAAATTTGGTTAAACATGATTTGTGGAGTCAGGAGAGGAATTACATTCTGCAGGATTCTTAGCCTTTGACCGGCTAGTGCAGTTCAATTCCTGGTCAATGGTAACCCTAGGAATGCTGATAGTAGAGGCTTCAGAGATGATAATGCCACTGAACATCAAGGTTAGACGGTTAGAGCTGCCTGTTTAAACTTGTGGTAAGCTGGCTTCCTCTCAGACTCTAATTCCTTCCTCCTGATTAATACTGCAATCATTCTCTGCTATTCTTTACATTCTGGTCAGTTATCTGACCAGCTATTTACCTTGGCACACTATTATGTTTTCTTTTGACACTTTCCTTTCCTAACATTTTCAGTTAACCTCCTACAATGAGAGAACATTCAAAAGCATGGACTATCACAGGAACATAGTTATTCAGGACATTTTCATATCTCCTGAAATGTCTGCCACTGTGTTTCCAGCGATCCATCCTCTTGTCCAGTATTCTAGTTCATTCGAGCTAGCTCAGCTTTCATGCCCATATAGTTGTCTTTATTTTAGTTTGAATTACAAGACTTAGAATCATTAACTCTTGCAAACTTAATGTAAAATTCAATCATACTGTGTTTGCTGCAGCCCAGAGGTCCTTTATTCTGAGGTCATTAATTAATCCTGGTCACATTACACAATACCATGCCTAATATATACGGTTCTCTAGTTGGTTTCAGAGTGTGCTGCTCTAAGAGATAACCCTGAGTATTCTATAAACTTATTTTTTTTTAAATCAGTTTCAAGTAAAGTCACACTGAATATTTCTGCCCCTTTATCCCAAGCACCCAATATTTCTTCCTCTTTACTTTGTCCTACATCAAGATTACTGTTAGAGGTCTTGGAAACCACTTTCACAGGTGATTGCATTCCATCTTTATCGAACTGATTGTATGTTCTGATCTCCCATCTCTAAATATTGCATAAGTCCTACCCTTGACTAACAGTGCTATTCCCCCACACACCCAACCTTCTGATTGATTGTCATATATATCCTAGATGTGTTGGTTGTAACCTTCCGAAATTCCCTGGATTCTGGAGTAGTCACATTGGACTGAAAAACTGCAAATGCAGCATCAAGTTCAAGAAAAGTGCTTGCGTGAATATACATGCATGCAGCAGGGGTACAGTATGTGGGTAAATACGGAAGATACAAATCCATATCTCTAAATCAGGGACAGAAGATTCACTAATATGAAACAGGACTGGGATAAAATGGTTTGGATTTGGAGATGCCAGTGCTGGACTGGGGTGTACAAAAGGTAAAAATCACAACACCAGGATTGGTCCAACAGGTTTATTTGGAAGGATTAGCATTCAGGCACTGCTCCTTCATCAGGTGGTTGCATCCACAACCATCTGATGAAGGAGCAGCTCTCCAAAAGCCAGTGCTTCAAATAAACCTGTTGGATTATAACTTGGTGTTGTGTGATTTTTAATGGGATAAAATGGGCCACTTTCAGGTTGGTGAACTGCAATGTAGTACCATATGAATCAATGCTATTTATAATCTATATTAATCATGTTAAGGGACAG